>NC_092712.1:134993541-135300748 GCF_047496885.1 Scyliorhinus torazame
GGGAGAGGGGTACAATGACTTAAGCCAGGCATGACAGATTGGCCAATTAGAATACGAATTCCCTGATTAGTGGCCCAATCAGGGAACCCCTTTCTGTTTCTATAACGGAGTGCCAGATCCCCTGCACTCCCGGTGTAGACAGCAGACTGAATGGTCATGGTTGTTCAGCTGTTGGGTTTGTAAATAAAAGGAATTTTGGTGACTGGACTTCTGCCTCCGTGGAGTTATTAAAGATAGTCTTAGAATTAAATTCTAAGATGCATCTGACGACAGTAACAGCTGCTGGACAGAGAGAGAAGCCAAGCGTGGTTTGTCAGCAAGGAATACCAATCAAATGAGGCCGGTCAATATGGCTGACACATGTCAACACTGGAAGAAACCTACAGAATCATCACTTTGTGTCTCTAGAAACCAGGAAGTAAGTGTTTTCCTTGAGAATGGAGAAGGAGATGACTTGGTTGTGCCACATAGTGGAACCAGAAAGAAATATTGTGACATTGTGTGTTTGACAAGTTGCTTCATCTCATCTAAAGTCATGGGGCTGGATTCCCCGATCTCCAACGCCAAATCACGTTCGGTGATCGGCCGGAGAATCAAAGTTCCCGACTAAATCGTGGGCAGCGCCGATTTCATGATGCTCCGCCCCCTCCAAAACGGCGTACTCGAATCGACGGCCTCAGGACATTGGGTGTGGTCTCATCCGTCGGGAACTTGGCGTGGCGGCTGCGGACCCAGTCCAGCGCTGCCAAAGTCAGGGAAGAGCCGATCCATGAGCAGTGGGGGACTTCATCAGGGACTGGGGGCATTGCGGGTGGGTGGTCCAGGGCACGTGAGCTGGCCAAAAGAGGGAACTATTTCGCGGGCCGCATCCGCGAGCGGCCAGCACCCTGTAGCAGGACGTGGCCACTGCAGATTGCCGCCATACGCATGTGCAGCCATGGACCCGGCAATTCTCCCGGCCGTATCGGCAGCTAGAGCCGGATGCTCTACGCTGCCGGTATGCTAGTCCCCAGCAAAACGGGGAATCGGTGGCCGTTTTACACCATTTTTTCTCACCGTTCCCACACCGGTGTGGGGACTTAGCCCCAGAATCGGAGAATCCAGTCCCTGGTTTGTAAAGTGAAAACAAGATTGTGGTCTTTTTCTGTACTTGTTTAAGTTTGTATGTTTGTGTGTAAATGTTCAACTGAACATGCTTTAATTTTCAGTAGTAAAAAGTCATAAACTTGGAAAAATAGGGTATTGGAAATAAAGTTTAAAAGTCAAAAAAAGAATGCTGGCTGCGACCGGCCTTCAAATACAAACTATGGATTATTTCCGCCAGAAGCAATGACAGAGTGCAAGCCATGCATCCGGCATGTATACTGACGTCACGCCCTACACGTCCATACTTTTGGTGCAAAATCACGGAGGAGAAATTCCTCCATTTTGTAGCTGCCAGCAAGCAACAGGGCTGTGCGAAGAACTGAAGATGTGTCATTTTGTAATAAGGAAGAGAGGGCCAGAGACATAAATAGGCCAGGATCTCACAACTGAATCTGCTGGAGAGAGATGCTCATGTCCACGGCAAGACAAAGCAGTTCCAGTGCTCACTCTGTACTGAGCGCCAGGGCCTCTGGTGAACAACCCATTAAGAAGAAACTGAAATCGGATTCAAAGCAGAATAAAGATGATTTCTTGAGGTATGGCTTAAATTGTACTGATGCAAAGCCCATGTGTGTTAAATGCAGGGAAGTACTGGCAAATGAAAGTTTAAAACCCTCAAAACTTCAAAGGCATTTGAAGACTAAGCATAGCCAATTCAAGTCAAACTTCTTGATTTTTTTCAAACGATGCAATGAGAACTTAAATCATCAGCTGAAGTCCTTAGCAGAAATGTTACATTGAGTTCTCCCAGAGAGCCAGAGAAGACACAACCAGAGTGAGACACAGCTAAGAGTGAGTTTGGGAATTTGAAGGTAGGTGGAAATTCAAAGCTGGGTTGGGAGGAGGTGCTTTTTATCCTTGGTAAGTGACTGGTAAGTAGTTTTTCTTGTTTCTTTTTCTTTTCATTGGTACATTTATTTATTTTTTCTTCGTTTTGTTTTTTGGAATTGTAGTTGTATAAGTTAACCAAAGGTTTAAGACATGGCAGGAGATCCCAGACCCGTGTCATGCTCCTCGTGTGTGATGTGGGAGCTCAGGGACACGTCCACTGTCCCTGGCTCCTTCACATGCAAGACGTGTGTCCAGTTGCAGCTGCTGTTAGACTGCTTGACGGCTCTGGAGCTGCGGATGGACTCACTTTGGAGCATCCGCGATGCTGAGGACGTCGTGTATAGCACGTTTAGCGAGTTGGTCACACCGCAGGTGAAAGTTACTGAGGGAGATAGAAAATGGGTGACCAAAAGACAGAGCAGACAGAGCAAGAGTAGGAAGGCAGTGCAGGTGTCCCCTGCGGTCATCTTGAGGGAGATGGCTCACCAGGGGAAGGCAACAGCAGCCAGGTTCATGGCAACGTGGCTGGCTCTACTGCGCAGCAGGGCAGGAAGAAGAATGGCAAGGCTATAGTGATAGGGGACGCAATTGTAAGGGGAATAGACAGGCGGTTCTGCAGACGCAATCGAGACTCCAGGATGGTATGTTGCCTCCCTGGTGCAAGGGTCAAGGATGTTTCGGAGCGGCTGCAGGACATTCTGGGGGGGAGGGTGAACAGCCAGCTGTCGTGGTGCACATCGGCACCAGCGATATAGGTAAAAAACAGGACAAGGTCGTACAGGCTGAATTCAGAGAGTTAAGAGTTAAACTAAAAAGTAGGACCTCAAAGGTAGTAATCTCAGGATTGCTACCTGTGCCACGAGCTAATCAGAGTAGGAATGTCAGGACAGATAGGATGAATGCGTGGCTCGAGAGATGGTGCAAGAGGGAGGGATTCAAATTCCTGGGGCATTGGAACCAGTTCTAGGGGAGGTAGGACCAGTACAAACCGGACGGTCTGCACCTGGGCAGGACTGGAACCGATGTCCTAGGCGGGGTGTTTGCTAGAGCTGTTGGGGAGGGTTTAAACTAGTGTGGCACGGAGATGGGAACCAATGCAGGAAGTCGGAAAATAGTAAAACATGGTCAGAAACAAAAGGCAGTAAGGGGTGTGATGATGTGCATCAATGTAAATACATGTAGGCTAGCTAGACACTAGAGGGAGCACCAGAGACATCACACACGCACACTCAACCAATAGATCAGTTAGATAGGACACGACCAATGGACATTCACGATACACAGAGGTGACAAGACCACAAGAGGGAATTACACCAACCCATATATAAAGGACACCACACACATGATCTGCCTCTTTCCAGTGGAGACAGTCAGTGAGTACAGACACAGGCTTGATTCAATATCACTCCCACCACGTGGATTGCAGCAACTGGTTAGTCAGTCTGGGTAGCTACAGTAGGATTAGCAGTAGTGTCGAACCCGAGTAATAGAAGTGTAAATAGTTTAATAAACGTGTTGAAGTTATCTCCACGTCTGAACCTTCCTTTGTCTTTTTTGAAAATATATTTTATTAAAGTTTTCAAACAGAATTTTTCCACTTTACAAATCAGCATAAAAATAACACAATAGCTGACAAGTAACATTATTTAAATAAAATAGTGAGCTAACAAAGTGCCAAAAAAAATGTTTTTATAGTGCTCCCCCCTTCCCTCTGGGCTGCTGCTGCTGACGATCTATTTTCCCTTAACGTTCCGCGAGATAGTCAAGGAATGGTTGCCACCGCCTGGTGAACCCCTGAGCCGATCCTCTCAGCGCAAATTTCATTTGTTCCAGTTTTATGAACCCTGCCATATCGTTTATCCAGGCCTCCACGCCGGGGGTTTCGCTTCCTTCCACATAAGTAGGATCCTTCGCCGGGCTACCAGGAACGCAAAGGCCAGAATATCGGCCTCTTTCGCCTCCTGCACTCCCGGCTCTTCCGCTACCCCAAATATAGCTAACCCCCAGCCTGGCTTGACCCGGACCTTCACCACCTTTGAAATCACCTTTGCCACTCCCCTCCAGTACTCATCCAGTGCCGGACATGACCAGAACATGTGGGTGTGGTTCGCCGGGCTTCCCAAGCACCTCCCGCACCTGTCCTCCACTCCGAAGAACCTGCTCAGTCTTGCTCCTGTCATATGTGCTCTGTGTAGAACCTTGAATTGTATCAGGCTAAGCCTGGCACACGAGGAAGAGGAATTTACCCTACTTAGGGCATCAGCCCACAGCCCCTCCTCAATCTCGTCCCCCAGCTCTTCTTCCCATTTTCCCTTCAGCTCCTCTACCAGCGCCTCCCCCTCGTCTCTCATCTCCTGATATATTTCGGACACTTTGCCCTCCCCGACCCATACCCTGGAAATCACTCTATCCTGGATCCCCTGTGTCGGGAGCAGCGGAAATTCCCTCACCTGTTGCCTCGTAAACGCCCTCACTTGCATGTATCTAAAGATATTCCCCCGGGGCAACTCATACTTTTCCTCCAGCGCTCCCAGGCTCGCAAACTCCCCGTCAATAAACAAGTCTCTCAATCTCCTAATTCCTGCCCGATGCCAGCTCTGGAACCCTCCGTCCATCCTTCCTGGGACAAATCTATGGTTATTCCTGATCGGGGACCACACCGAGGCACCCGTCACCCCCCCTGTGTTGCCTCCATTGCCCCAGATCCTTAAGGTTGCCACCACCACTGGGTTTGTGGTGTACCTTTTCGGGGAGAGCGGCAGCGGAGCCATCACCAGCGCCTTTAGGCTCGTTCCCTTACAGGACGCCATCTCCAGCCTCTTCCACGCCGCCCCCTCTCCCTCCCTCATCCACTTACAAACCATCGCCACATTGGCGGCCCAGTAGTAGTCGTCCAGATTCGGCAACGCCAGTCCCCCTCTGTCCCTGCTGCACTGCAGGAACCCCCTCCTTACCCTCGGGGTCTTCCCTGCCCACACGAAACTCATAACGCTCCTGTCTATTTTCTTGCAAAAGGCCTTAGTGATCAGAATGGGGAGACATTGAAACACAAAAAGAAACCTTGGGAGGATCATCATTTTTACCGCCTGCACTCTGCCCGCCAGTGAGAGCGGCAGCATATCCCACCTCTTGAAATCCTCCTCCATCTGCTCCACCAGCTGCGTCAGATTGAGTTTGTGTAGAGTTCCCCAGCTCCTGGCTACCTGAATCCCCAAATATCGGAAGCACCTTTCCATTCTCCTTAACGGCAGGGCGTCTATTCGTCTTCCCTGATCCCCAGGGTGTACTACGAAAAGCTCATTCTTCCCCATATTTAGCCTATATCCCGAAAAATCTCCAAACTCCCTCAATATCTGCACAACCTCTGTCATCCCCTCTACAGGATCTGCCACATACAGCAGTAGGTCATCTGCGTAGAGTGACACTCGATGTTCCTCTCCCCCTCTAACCACCCCCCTCCATTTCTTAGAGTCTCTCAACGCTATGGCCAGTGGTTCAATTGCCAGCGCGAACAGTAATGGGGACATGGGGCACCCCTGCCTTGTTCCCCTATGTAACCGAAAATACTCCGATCTTTGCCGATTTGTGACTACACTTGCCACTGGGGCCCCGTATAGGAGTCTGACCCGACTGACAAACCCCTCCCCGAACCCAAACCTCCTCAACACCTCCCATAGATACTCCCACTCTACCCTATCGAATGCCTTCTCTGCATCCATTGCCACCACTATCTCTGCCTCCCCCTCCGCTGGGGGCGTCATTATCACCCCCAACAGCCGTCGCACGTTGGCATTCAGTTGTCTCCCCTTTACAAACCCTGTCTGGTCTTCATGTACCACCCCCGGGACACAATCCTCGATCCTCGTCGCCAGCACTTTTGCCAGCAGCTTGGCGTCTACATTCAGGAGTGAGATAGGCCTAAATGACCCGCATTGCAGCGGATCTTTATCCCGCTTCAGGATTAGTGATATCGTCGCCTCCGACATTGTCGGGGGTAGAAGCCCCCCTTCTCTGGCCTCGTTAAAGGTTCTCGCCAGCAGCGGGGCCAACAAGTCCACATATTTCCTGTAAAATTCCATCGGGAACCCGTCTTGTCCCGGGGCCTTCCCTGCCTGCATGTTCCCCAGTCCTTTAGTCACCTCATCCACCTCAATTGGCGCCCCCAGACCGGCCACCTCCTGCTCCTCCACCCTCGGGAACTTTAGTTGGTCCAGAAACTGTTGCATTCCCTCTTTTCCCTCCGGGGGTTGGGACCTATATAGCCTCTCATAAAAGGTCTTAAACACCTCATTTACCTTCCCTGCTCTCCGCTCCATAGTTCCCGTTTCATCCCTGACTCCCCCAATTTCCCTCGCCGCTATCCTCTTGCGAAGTTGGTGGGCCAGCAGCCGGCTCACCTTTTCCGCATACTCGTATCTCATCCCCTGTGCCTTCCTCCACTGTGCCTCTGCCTTTCCTGTGGTCAGCAGGTCAAACTCCGTCTGAAGTCTTCGCCTCTCTCTATATAGTCCTTCGTCCGGGACCTCCGCATATCTTTTATCCACCCTCAAAATCTCCCCCACTAATCTCTCCCTTTCTTTGCCCTCTTTTTTCTCCTTGTAAGCCCTAATGGAGATCAACTCTCCCCTAACCACCACCTTCAGCGCTTCCCATACTACCACCACCTGGATCTCACCATTATCATTGGCCTCCAGGTACCTCTCAATACATCCCTGCACCCTTCCACAGACACCCTCATCCGCCAATAATCCCACATCCAGTCGCCAGAGTGGGCGCTGCTCCCTCTCCTCTCCTAATTCCAGATCCACCCAGTGCGGGGCATGGTCTGAAACGGCTATGGCCGAATACTCCATTCCTGCCACCTTCGAGATCAGTGCCCTGCTCAAAACAAAGAAATCGGGAGTATACCTTGTGGACATGGGAGAAAAAGGAGAACTCTTTGGCCAGCGGCCTAGCAAATCTCCACGGATCCACTCCCCCCATTTGCTCCATGAACCCCCAAAGCACCTTGGCCACTGCCGGCCTTCTTCCGGTCCTGGATCTAGACCGATCTAACCCTGGATCCAGCACAGTATTGAAATCCCCCCCCATTACCAGGCTTCCCACCTCCAGGTCCGGGATACGTCCCAGCATCCGCTTCATAAATCCCGTGTCATCCCAGTTCGGGGCATATACATTTACCAGCGCGACCTCCTTTCCCTGCAATCTACCACTCACCATCACATATCTACCCCCGTTGTCCACCACTATATTCCTAGCCTCGAACGACACCCGTTTCCCCACCAATATCGCCACCCCTCTATTTTTCGTGTCCAACCCTGAGTGGAACACCTGTCCCACCCATCCTTTCCTTAACCTAACCTGATCCGTCACCTTCAGATGCGTCTCCTGAAGCATGACCACATCTGCCTTCAGTCTTTTTAAGTGCGCGAACACTCGGGCCCTCTTAATCGGCCCATTTAGCCCCCCCCCCCCCCGCTGACTAGCCATCCCCTGTTCTAGGCCAATCCCCCGTTCGGGTCCCGCGCACCCACCCGTCCCCCAAGCGGCGCCCTCCCGTCCCGACCACCTCTTCTCTTGCCAGCTCCCACTCGCTCCCAGCAGCAGCAACCCAGTTGATCCCCCCCCCCCCAACCCCCCCCCCCCCCCCCCCCACTAGATCCCCATCTAGCATGGTTAATCCCCCCATGGTGCTTCCGAAAGTCAGCCAACTCTAACTGACCCCGGCTTCCCCCGTTCTCTCCTTGACCCCCCTGTGCGTGGAACTCTCTTCATTCCTGCGCCTATCTTCCCGCCATCATCTCCCTAGCGCTGGAAAAAAAACGTGCTTTCCTGGATCGGCCCGCCCCCTATGGCGCAGCTCCCCCATTCCCCATCCCCCCTCTCAGTCCCTTTTTCCACCGGCGCCCACATTTCTCAGTGTCCCCCCGACAAGAGGAGAAAAAATCCCTGTCTATCGTCTCGATACTGTGAACCTCCCATTCCCCAATTTACATTTCTATACATCAACCTCGTCGTCTCCCCCCAACATCAGTCCCTCAGTTCTGGTCCAGTTTCTCTTCTTGGATGAAGGTCCATGCCTCATCCGACGTTTCAAAGTAGTAATGCTTGCCTTGGTGTGTGACCCACAATCGCGCTGGCTGCAGCATCCCAAACTTTATTTTCTTCTTGTGAAGCACCGCCTTGGCCCGATTAAAACTCGCCCTCCTTCTCGCCACCTCCGCGCTCCAGTCCTGATACACTCGTATCACCGCATTCTCCCACCTGTTACTCCGTACCTTCTTGGCCCAGCTCAAAGCAGCCTCTCTGTCAGTGAAGCAGTGAAATCTCACCACTATCGCCCTTGGTAGTTTTCCAGCCTTTGGTCTTCTCACAAGGACCCGGTGAGCCCTTCCACCTCCAGGGGGCCCGAGGGGGCCTCAGCTCCCATTAGTGTATGGAGCATCGCGCTCACATAAGCCCCAACGTCAGCTCCCTCCATTCCTTCGGGGAGACCCAGAATCCGGAGTTTCTTCCTCCTCGAGCTGTTCTCCAGGACTTCGAGCCTTTCGACACACCTCTTATGTAGCACCTTTTGCGATCCATTTTTACCACTAGGCCCTGTATCTCATCCTCATTTTCGGATGCCTTTGCCTTCACCCCACGGAGCTCTATCGCCTGGGCCTTTTGTGTTTCCTTTAGCCCATTGATTGCCAATAACATCAGCGCCAGCACCTCCTTCTTTAATTCCTCCACACAACGTCGGAGGAATTCCTGCTGGTCCGGGCTCCATGTCGTCTGGGCTCCATCCGCCGCCATCTTGCTTCTTCCTTCTCTTCGCTGCCGCTGCTCCAGAGGATCCTTCGCAATCTGGCCACTACCACCGGTCCTTTCCATACACACCCGGGGGGACACCTTCCTTCGTCACCCCACACTGGGTTTGGTCCGAAAAAATTTCCGTTGGGTCCCGAAAAGAGCCCAAAAGTCCGTTAGAATGGGAGCTGCCGAAACGTGCGGCTTAGCAGTGCATCGCCGCAACCGGAAGTCCGAACCTTCCTTTGTCAAGTGCAGCACAAGGAAGCCGCTTATGCTACACCTAGAGCATAACAAATCAAGGGGGAAAGTGTAAGGCAGAGAAGCCATAGTCAAAAATCAAAAAGGGCGACAGTACAAGGTACAGTGACTGAGGGGAGCTCAGTGAATAGGACCAGTATTACTAAAAGGAATAAAACGGGAAGTAAAAACATAAATGGTAAGCGCCGCGGCAGGTTGTTACATGAAGATATGGGTTCAACAACAAGGAAAATTAGGAGAAAAGTTACGAGGAAATATAACTTAGGAGAGGTTACTGATCGAGGTGTTAAGATTCAAAACAGAGATATAAAAGCCAACATAAGTGTACTTTACCTGAATGCTCGTAGTATTTGGAATAAGGTAAATGAGTTGATGGCGCAAATCATCGTGAATGACTATGATTTAGTGGCCATTACTGAAACATGGTTAAAGGATGGTCACGACTGGGAATTAAATATCCGAGGGTATCAAACTATTCGGAAGGACAGAGTGGATGGTAAGGGAGGTGGTGTAGCTCTGTTATTTAAGGATGACATCCGGTGTAGCCATCTGGGATGGCCACGTCCCGATTACAAAATGGACACTTTGCAAAGAATGCAGGGAAAATTGGATAATACCAAAAAAGCAAGCAGGTGCAAGGTCTGTCTGTTGATTAGAGCTGTAGCTCTCAGACAAGACCGGTACTGCAGAACCATCTACATACTGATGAGCCATCCCCGGGAACAAAAGGCAACATTTAGGTAAACACTGCTAAGACAGACTCCCCGGCACCAGAGGAGACTAAAACAAAGCAAACCAATGGCCACCTAGGACACGCCCAGCAATCAGGGTACCCAACCCTCTATTGGAGGAAAATCGATAAGGACGATTGGGAAATGGCCCAATTAATTGGGGCCAAGTTCAAGGCCTGCCCAAAAGCGCATGAAGCCCTTTTGAGTATAAGAAAAGACTTCCCAAGAGAGAATCGCTCTCTTGGCCTTGGCTCTCAACGAGGAGAGACCTGCCAACGCTACGCTAGACCACGTAAGTTCCAAGTCAACACACGCTACGAGATAGACACTCATAGTTGCTATCCTGTAAACAGCTCAACCCAGCAGCCTCAGAACCGAGCAACAGCCATTGTGCCTCTGACTGAGTGGGCACCCGAAGCTAAGCATAGGCCTTTAGTAATAGTGATAGTTTAGTTTGTAGAGTTTATGCATGAGTAGATTTGACTGTGTATAAATAAATGAGCATTGCTTTTGAACTTATTAACTGGTATGTCAAGTCTTTTGATCAGTATTCGGTTTTGAACCTTGTGGCGGTATCGAAAGATACCTGACGACTCTTGAGCAAACGTAATTAAACAGAGCCAAATTAAGAGAGACCACAATTAGCAACACTGGGCAATAGTAAGGGATGACATCGGTGCTATGGACGATAAGGTTGAATCCATTTGGGTGGAAATCAGGAATAGTAAGGCAAAAAAGTCACTGATAGGAGTAGTCTATAGGGCATCAAATAGTAACATTATGGTGGGGCAGTCAATAAACAAAGAAATAACTGATGCATGTAGAAATGGTACAGCAGTTATCCTGGGGGATTTTAATCTACATGTCGATTGGATTAACCAGGTCAGTCAAGGCAACCTTGAGGAGGAGTTTATAGAATGTATCGCGATAGTTTCCTAGAAAAGTATGTAATGGCACCTACGAAGGAACAAGCGGTCCTAGAGCTGGTCCTGCGTAATGAGACAGGATTGATTAATGATCTCATAGTTAGGGATCCTCTCGGAGGGAGCGATCACAGTATGGTGGAATTTAAAATACAGATGGAGGGTGAGAAGGTAAAATCAAACACTAGTGTTTTGTGCTTAAACAAAGGAGATTACAATGGGATGAGAGAAGAGCTAGCTAAGGTAGACTGGGAGCAAAGACTTCATGGTGAAACAGTTGAGGAACAGTGGAGAATCTTCCAAGCGATTTTTCACAGTGCTCAGCAAAGGTTTATGCCAACAAAAAGGAAGGACGTTAGAAAGAGGGAAAATCGACTGTGGCTATCTAAGGAAATAAGGGAGAGTATCAAATTGAAGGAAAAAGCATACAAAGTGGCAAAGATTAGTGGGAGACTGGAGGACTGGGAAATCTTTAGGTGGCAACAGAATGCTACTAAAAAAGCTATAAAGAAGAATAAGATAGATTATGAGAGTAAACTTGCTCAGAATATAAAAACAGATAGTAAAAGTTTCTACACATATATAAAACAAAAAAGGGTGGCTAAGGTAAATATTGGTCCTTTAGAGGATGAGAAGGGAGATTTAATAATGGGAGATGAGGAAATGGCTGAGGAACTGAACAGGTTTTTTGGGTCGGTCTTCACAGTGGAAGACACAAATAACATGCCAGTGACTGATAGAAATGAGGCTATGACAGGTGAGGACCTTGAGATGATTGTTATCATTAAGGAGGTAGTGATGGGCAAGCTAATGGGGTTAAAGGTAGACAAGTCTCCTGGCCCTGATGGAATGCATCCCAGAGTGCTAAAAGAGACGGCTAGGGAAATTGCAAATGCACTAGTGATAATTTACCAAAATTCACTAGACTCTGGGGTGGTCCTGGCGGATTGGAAATTAGCAAACGTGACACCACTGTTTAAAAAATGAGGTAGGCAGAACGCAGGTAATTATATGCCAGTGAGCTTAACTTCGGTAGTAGGGAAGATGCTGGAATCTATCATCAAGGATGAAATAGCGAGGCATCTGGATGGAAATTGTCCCATTGGGCAGACGCAGCATGGGTTCATAAAGGGCAGGTCGTGCCTATCTAATTTAGTGGATTTTTTGAGGACATTACCAGAGCGGTAGATAACGGGGAGCCAATGGATGTGGTATATCTGGATTTCCAGAAAGCCTTTGACAAGGTGACACACAAAAGGTTGCTGCATAAGATAAAAATTATCATAGAATTTACAGTGCAGAAGGAGGCCATTCGGCCCATCGGGTGTGCACCGGCTCTTGAAAAGAGCACCCTACCCAAGGTCAACACCTCCACCCTATCCCCATAACCCAGTAACCCCACCCAACACTAAGGGCAATTTTGGACATTAAGGGCAATTTATCATGGCCAATCCACCTAACCTGCACATCTTTGGACTGTGGGAGGAAACCGGAGCACCCGGAGGAAACCCACGCACACACGGGGAGGATGTGCAGACTCCGCACAGACAGTGACCCAAGCCGGAATCGAACCTGGGACCCTGGAGCTGTGAAGCAATTGTTTTATCCACAATGCTACCGTGCTCCATTAAGGGTAAAGTAGTAGCATGGATAGAGGATTGGTTAATTAATAGAAAGCAAAGAGTGAGGATTAATGGGTGTTTCTCTGGTTGGCAATCAGTAGCTAGTGGTCCTCAGGGATCAGTGTTGGGCCCACAATTGTTCACAATTTACATAGATGATTTGGAGTTGGGGACCAAGGGCAATGTGTCCAAGTTTGCAGACGACACTAAGATGAGTGGTAAAGCAAAAAGTGCAGAGGATACCGGAAGTTTGCAGAGGGATTTGGATAGGTTAAGTGAATGGGTTACAGTCTGGCAGATGGAATATAATGTTGACAAATGTGAGGTTATCCATTTTGGTAGGAATAACAGCAAAAGGGATTATTATTTAAATGATAAAATATTAAAACATGCTGCTGCGCAGAGCGACCTGGGTGTCCTAGTGCATGAGTCGCAAAAAGTTGGTTTACAGGTGCAACAGGTGATTAAGAAGGCAAATGGAATTTTGTCCTTCATTGCTAGAGGGATGGAGTTTAAGACTAGGGAGGTTCTGCTGCAATTGTATAAGGTGTTAGTGAGGCCACACTTGGAGTATTGTGTTCAGTTTTGGTCTCCTTACCTGTGAAAGGATGTACTGGCGCTGGAGGGTGTGCAGAGGAGATTCACTAGATTAATCCCAGAGCTGAAGGGGTTGGATTACGAGGAGAGTTTGAGTAGACTGGGACTGTACTCATTGGAATTTAGAAGGATGAAGGGGGATCTTATGAAACATATAAAATTATGAAGGGAATAGATAGGATAGATGCGGGCAGGTTGTTTCCACTAGCGGGTGAAAGCAGAACTAAGGGAAATAGCCTCAAAATAAGGGGAAGTAGATTTAGGACTGAGTTTAGGAGGAACCTCTTCACCCAAAGGGTTGTGAATCTATGGAATTCCTTGCCCAGTGAAGCAGTTGAGGTTCCTTCATTAAATGTTTTTAAGATAAAGATGGATAGTTTTTTGAAGAATAAAGGAATTAAAGGTTGTGGTGTTCGGGCAGGAAAGTGGAGCTGAGTCCACAAAAGATCAGCCATGATCTCATTGAATGGTGGAGTAGGCTCGAGGGGCCAGATGGCCTACTCCTGCTCCTAATTCTTATGTTCATTTAACAAAGCAAGTGAGATTGTGAGGACCAAGCTGGCTCGCCTATCACATTAAAGGTAAATAATAATGGTGTGTCATGAAAGTCAGCTAGAATCAGTCATGAAGGTCGGCCGCCGTGGGTCACGTAGGTCGGCTGGTGTGGGTCCAAAGGTTGGTTGGTTGGTAAAAGTGAGGCCCGGGAAAAAAAGCTTGAAAAATACTGGTCTAACTAGTGTCTTGTATAGTTTTATCAGGACTTTCCTATTTTTATATTCCATTCCATTTGAAATAAAGGTCAACATTCCATTTTTCTTCCCAATTATGGGCACTGAGGGTGGATGAGCTTTGCGGAATTATGTGGGTGAGGGTAGATGATGAGGGTAATGGGGTGAAGAAGTAAGGGGTTATAAAGGTGAGGGTAAGGAGCCCTTTTTTTTCAGGAAACATTTTATTGAGGCATTTATAATTTTAACATTTAATATATTAACATTCTAAATAACAGGAGGGTTCAACACACGCAAAACCCCACATTAATATACCCAACTTCCCCCCGCCCTAACTCCTAACTACCCATATATTAGATTCCATGCCCTTATTCTCCACTTCCATGCCTCCCTTTTCCCCCCCCCCACATTTCCCCTCCTTCCTTTCTGCTGACGGTCAGTTTTCCTTAAAGAAGTCGATGAACGGCTGCCACCTCCGAGCGAACCCCTGTATTGACCCCCTTAAAGCGAACTTAATCTTCTCTAGCCTGAGAAACTCTGGAATGTCACTGACCCACATCCCCAACTATGGAGGCTCCGAGTCGCTCCATCCCAGCAAAATCCATCTCCGAGCCACCAGGGAGGCAACAGCCAAGACATCAACCTTTTTCCCCGCCCTAGGCTCCCAGATCTTACGACACTCCAAATATTGCAACCTCTGGACTCAGAGTCACTCTCCCTTCAAGGACCTCTGGCATGACATCTGCGAATCCCTGCCAAAATCCCCTCAGCTTCTGACAAGCCCAAAACATATGTACATGATTCGCCGGACTTCCCGCACACCTCCCACACCTGTCCTGCACCTCCTCAAAAAATCTACTCATCCGGGCCATAGTCATATGAGCCCTGTGGACCACTTTGAACTGGATCAGACCAAGCCTGCACACGACAAGGATGCATTGATTATTTTCAGGGCCTTCTCCCATAGCCCAACTTCCAACTCCGCACCCCCCCTCCCCCCAACTTGTCTTCCCACTTCCTCTTCACCTCCCCGATTGGGACCCCTTCCCACTCCATCAATTCCTTATATATTTCCGAGGCCCTCCCCTCCCCAACCTCAATTTTTTACATCACCTTATCCTGTCGTCCCCTTAGAGGGAGGCGAGGGAAGTTTGGAACCTGCCATAAAGAGGCCTTTACACGTAACTGAGCCAATATCTCTGAATGGAGATGGAGCTTTTAACCTGGTCACCTTGGCATCGCCCACAAAAAAATGGATCCATTATTTCAGCTTGTTCATGCCCCACTGAACTGATTTCTTCTCATCCCAACTCTATTTTATCTCCCCTTGTCCAGTCTCTTCTGACCTACATCCATCAGTCTCCCAATGACCCCCGTCACTTTAAGAGTTTTCGATTTTCCTGGCCCAACCCATTTACTTTTCATCATGGATGTCCAATCTCCTTACATCTCTACCACCCACCAGGATGGTTTGAATGCTCCCAGCTTCTCCCCTGAATAGACACCAACCACCACCCATCCTTTTCCTAACTGAAGTTGTTAGCTCAGATCTTCCAATCTTCAGACAGTCGGGGATGGAATGTACATGAGGAAATGCACATCATGACCTGGCAGAAGACCTGACACACATAAGTACGTGGGGATTTCCCAGGAAGTTTCAACTTCCGATGCATTGATTCCATGCTGCCCTGTTTTAACTGTAAGCTCAGAGACTTGGGCCAGATCCATGGGACTTACCTGGACTCTTATCCAGAAAATGCTAGACAGCCAATAGCTGTGTAACGCAACTGACCCCAAACCCGAAGTACCACTCCCCTCACCACCAAAAACGTCCGACCAACCAACTATCCTCCCAACCAGCCGACTACCCCATCCCTGACCTCAGTGCTTTACAGACTTTCCCTTTGTTCTTTTTCCTACCCTCCCCCCTTTCACTTGCTCAAAATCTATTATATTTATAACTTTTCCCAGTTCTGATGAAAGGTCTTACACCTGAAAGATTGGCCGGGGAGACAGGACCCATCGGAGGAGATTTGATGGCCCAGCCAAATGTCCATTGACTTTCGGTGGGACCAGATGATCCCAGCAGTGGGCGGAGTGGAAAACCCCGCCCATTCATTCTCTCTCCACGGATGTTACCAGACCTGCTGATTATTTATGCAAATTAAAGAGGGCCTTGTTTCATGTATAAGGCAACTATACTTCTTCAGTATGTACTCAGTGGAGAGTCTTTATTGAACTGGTTAGAAATGTCAGTCTGGGCAGCATGGTGGCACAGTAGTTAGCACTGCTGCCTACAGCGCTGAGGACCCGGGTTCGATTCCCAGCCCTGGGTCACTGTCCGTGTGGAGTTTGCACATTTTCCCCTTGTCTGTGTGGGTTTCACTCCCACAACCCAAAAGATGTGCAGGGTAGGTCGATTGGCCAAGCTAAATTGCCCCCTTAATTGGAAAAAAATAATTGGGTACTCTAAATTTGTAAAAAAAAAAAGAAAACTAAAGGAAAAGAAAACAAATGTCAGTCTACAGCCTCATGGCAGTCACATGACGATGGCAAATCAGTTGTACACTGGTAAGATTATTTCCAAAACACAAACATCCTCATTTTCATATTCAGAAAATGCAAACATCCCCTTTTCCAAGTGAAAAAGGCATAATTGCGTATACAATCCTGTGTGTCTGTGAGTTACCCACTATACACCCACTGTTTTCGTGCATTACCAACTCTTTGTTCTACTAGTCACTCTCTGCACATGAATTACACAGATACAGGTAAATTTTACAGTCCTGCCCGCCGGGTTATCCTTGCAGGCGGGATGAAGTATTTCATGGATCATTAAAAGGTCCATTTACCTCGGTCGGGATTTTCCGGTTCCAGGACAGGAGGATTCTGAAAATTCCACCCATAGTCTTTAAACCATGGAGATCTCATAATGGAACACGTCCACATTGACATTGGCTGCTGGTCCAGATGGTGTTCCTTGTCTGGAAAGTGCCGTTCCCATGGCCCTTATTGCCTTGATGACTGTTATCATTCCATTGCAGATGTTGGAGACTCATGGTACCTCTGGAATTAATGGTAGTACTCTACTCAGTACAGCTGGGGGGATCTGTACTCCCTCATCAGCCACCTTCTCTGAAGGAACAGCTTTGCACTGCCTTGTGTTGTGCCTGTATATTTGCTCTTTCACTTTCACTGCGTACAATCAAAGGGACATTTCTCTATCATACGACAGGTTTTCAGGTGGACTGACTCCTGTTAAGAGCTTTGAAGGTTTGCATTTTCCAGTGCTCTGCTCTGGCAATGGTTTGGTACTCTTGTCAAACTGAAATGTGGCTTTCTGCCATTTCACCCTGGTCTTTTCACTTGAATTATATAGAATTTGCAGTGCAGAAGGAGGCCATTCAGCCCATTGAGTCTGCACCGGCTCTTGGAAAGAGCACCCCGCTTAAGCCCACGCCTCCACCCCATCCCCGTAACCCAGTAACCCCACTAAGGGCAATTTAGCATGGCCAAACCACCTAACATGCACATATTTGGACTGTGGGAGGAAACCGGAGCACCCTGAGGAACCCCACGCAGACACGGGGAAAACGTGCAGACTCCGCACAGACAGTGACCCAAGCTGGGAATCGAACCTGGGACCCTGGAGCTGTGAAGCAACTGTGCTAACCACTGAACTGCCCAAAGCTTGTGCTTGTTGCTAATTCTGGTTGCAGTAGCTTTTTGCGACTGGAGTAGTTTATGTGCGGCATGACATTAGTCTCTGGACAGGATTACTCTCTTGTAGAATGGCTACATTTATCTTCGGCTCGTACATTTCATTGCACTGATGTGGTCAGCAACCATCTTGAAGTTTACTTGAGTATTGGGCTGATCCTCCGATTCTGCAGCTATGTCTGGAGGATGAATTTGGTCTTACGACCAAACAAGTCGGCGTTGCCACCGCACCGATGCTCCGTCCAGTGGGGGGCTAGGAGCGGCGCCATGTAAAGCCCCCGGCTTCATCTGCCGATACGGCCGGGTCCGTGGCCGTGCATGCGCACGGTGGCGGCCTGCAGCAGCTGCACAGTACAACATGGCGTCAGCCACATGCGGACTCGGCCTGCCAAGTACTGCCCCCTGTAACCCTCCTCACCACCCCCCAACAGTCCCCCCAGCTCCGGCTGAAGCCCCCCTTGCCAGCGGAACAGATCCCCCCCCCCCCTCCCCTGACTGTGGCGCCGCTGGACACAGTCGCAGTCACCCGGCCAGGTTCATAAAAGTTGAGAGGACACGCGACCGACGTCGTCAGGAAGTCAGCCCATCGGGGGAGGGCCTCAGGTGACACCCAGAGGGGGTGGAGCATCCGAAAGCCAGCACAGCTCCTGATTTTAGCGTAAAAAGGGATTCTCCAGCCAATCACTGAATGAGATTTCGCCGTCGGCAATCGAAGAATCCCGCCCAAAGTCTCTCTCTGGGGTCTTTTGTTTCCCTTTTTCTGCTGGCACGTTCAGGACTTTCAGCCCAAGCTTTAGACTTTCTCCAGCTTAGATGAGTGCCCATTGTGTCCCATCTATGATCTGGAACTCAAGATCATCCTTCTTGCCATTGCATTGAGATGGCAAACTAATTTGTCCTCTTGGTTTATGTCTTGAGACATCATATAGAATCAATCTTACTTTTGAGGGCCTCATTTTCAGATCACCATCATAGAATTTGATTATCATAGAATTTACAGTGCAGAAGGAGGCCATTCAGCCCATCGAGTCTGACTGGCTCTTGGAAAGAGCACCCTACCAAAGGTCAACACCTCCACCCTATCCCCATAACCCAGCAACCCCACCCAACACTAAGGGCAATTTTGGACACTAAGAGCAATTTATCATAGCCAATCCGCCTAACCTGCACATCTTTGGACTGTGGGAGGAAACCGGAGCACCCGGAGGAAACCCACGCACACACGGGGAGGATGTGCAGACTCCGCACAGACAGTGACCCAAGCCGGAATCGAACCTGGGACCCTGGAGCTGTGAAGCAATTGTGCTATCCACAATCTACCATGCTGCCCCCTACCATGTTGAGCTAATTCACACAGGTCTATGAAGGCCATTAGGTTGCAGGATGCATCAGTGTCTATCTGACAGTTCAAAGAACAAAGAAAAGTACAGCACAGGAACAGGCCATTCGGCCCTCCAAGCCTGCGCCAATCATGCTGCCCGTCTAAACTAAAATCTTCTACACTCCCTGGGTCCGTATCCCTCTTATTCGCTTGTCAAAATAATAAAGGAAATATTGAACTTTAAATAAGACCTACGAATTTTTTAAAAATGGACATACAAGCCAAAGCTGGCTAAGGATGTAAAGTCAGTCACTGACTGAATTGTCGGTTGGTGATACTCTGAGAGACAATGAAGTCCCACCCTGTTTCCAGTGTCACAAGTAGGCTTACATTGACACTGCAATGAAGTTACTGTGAAAATCCCCTAGTCGCCACACTCCGGCGCCTGTTCGGGTACACAGAGGGAGAATTCAGAATGTCCAATTCACCTAACAAGCACATCTTTTGGGACTTGTGGGAGGAAACCGGAGCACCCGGAGGAATCCCACGCAGACAAGGGGAGAACATGCAGACTCCGCACAAACAGTGCGTCTGCAGTTGCCGGGAGACAGCCGCAATCCTGTCGTCTGGTCCCTGGGGTGCCAATTGCATCGGGTCTGTGGGTGGGCCTGGGATGGCCAGAAAAGCGGGAGCCGTCTGGGCAGCAGCTGGGTACTGGGCCTGGCCTGCCCTCCGACCGTCCAGGCCCTCAGCTTCTCCTACCTCCACCTGCTTTACCGGTTCAATTGTGTGGTGCGCACCAGAATGTGTACCAGATGCCTCGCCACTAACTTGCCCAACCAAGGTGAGTGTATCTGCGATGTTGGGGGGTGTGGGTGACAGCAGTGCCGCGGCCGCTCGGTCTTCGTCTGTCCCCAGCTCTGTCTCCTGTGTGGAGCCGTGGCCCGCTGGATTTCGACCACGGCAGGTGTGATGTTCCGTGCCGCCGTGCCTCGAATGCCGCGACGTCCTCAATGCTTCACTGTCCGGACTAGCTGTCCCCTCCCAGTCCGTCACACTTTTATATGAGTCATAATCGTTCATCCTGACGTCTCTGTCTGTCTTCTGTGCGTCAGGCCTCGGTGTGCCGGCCTCAGAGAATGGCCCTCCTGCCCGTTGTCCTTTCCGTCTGTCCGGATCGACACTGCGGCCGGAAGAGGTTGGTGCTGCATGTCTGCGTGGTGATCGGGCAGTCCCACGGCGGTGCTCGTGTGGCCCTTGATAACACATTAAGGCAGGCCTCGTTAGTCTTGCGTCGTTGTTTGTTAGGGGTTGAGGGGTTGCGTAGTGAGGGATGCTGCAGTGTCAGGCGGTGGGGTGGTGAGGGCGTGGACTGTGGGGTGGTGTAGTGTCAGGCGGTGGGGTGTGAGGGGGGTGGGGACAGAGATGGGGTGAGGGACTGCATGCATACAGTGGATTCTCACTTGGAGCTTCGCCTCCGACCTGGCACGGCGCAACCTCACGGCTGGCGGCTCCCCGGCAAGGTCCAGTGCCCTCTGCTCATATGGGGTCAGGGGGTGTAGCTGGGGAGATCCACCTCCGGTTCTTGCACGATCCCGGAATTTGTGCGCTGTTTTGCCCTTGGGGGGGGGGGGATGGAGCACAGGGTTAGACGCACATTGGCAGGACGCACGTATGAACGCAACGTTATCACACGTAGGGGACACTCCGACCCACGCCATGGCACCTGCTCACGGGGGGGGGGGGGTCCACATGTGTCCCGGGTGCAATGACCCCCAGCCCCCCACCCCCACCCCCAGCACCCCTCTTCCCCCCTAGCGTGGGCAATGGAGGGGGGGGCATTGCACTGGGCAGGTCTCAGGGAACTTAGCCTCGCTGCCCTCGTGAGGTCGTGCAGCTTCTTCCTGCACTGTTCCCCCATGCGGGAATGTGCCCCACAGCGCTGACTACGGCCCCCACCTCTCGCCATCCACACCTCACGGTGCTGCTTGGCTGCCGTTGTCCTCGTGGAGGATGACCCTGCGCTCCTCCACTGCATCCAACAGTGACTCCAGGTCACTATCCCTGAAACGGGGTGCGGCACGACGGGGCTCCTCCATGTCGTCCCCCGGTGTTTCTGTGCGGCCCGCACACTTCCTTATGTGTCATCATGGCATCACGCAATGACGGCGCCGCTCCAGCGCTCCGCACACCACGTTCCACGCGGCGCCGCTGCTGGCCCCCTCTCAGGCAGTGAATTGGCCGTAGCGCAGGCCCGTTTGCGCCGTCGTGGAACGCAACGGCGTTCACGACAGTGCGGGCACTTGGTCCGCACCGCGGAGAATTGCCCCCCCTATCTCTAAGAATCTTTTCCAATAGTTTCCCTCCCACTGGCGCAAGGCTCACCGGCCTTTAATTTCCTGGATTATCCCTGCTGTCCTTCTTAAATAATGGAACAACATTGGCTACTCTCCAGTCCTCTGGAACTTCACTTGTAGCCAATGAGGATACAGAGATTACTGTCAAGGCCCCAGAATTTCCTCCCTTGCCTCCCGTACTATTCTGGGGTAGATCCCATCAGGCCTTGGGGACTTAGCTACTTTAATACTTTTTAAGATGCCCAACACCTCCTCTTTATTAATGTCAACATGACTCAGAATATCTACACACTCTACCCTATACTCCTCATCCACCAAGTCCTTCTCTTTGGTGAATACTGAGGCAAAGTATTCATTTAGTATCTCTCCCATTTCCTCTGGTTTCTTACATAGATTCCCTCCAATATTCTTGACTGGACCAACCCTTTCTCTGGTTACCATCTTGCTCTTTACATATGTATAAAACGCCTTAGGATTTTCCTTCATCCTGTTTGCCAATGACATTTCATGACCCCTTTTAACCTTCCTAACTCCTACCTTAAGTTCCTTCCTACTCATTTTATATTCTTCAAGAGCTTCATCTGTCCTAAGCCTTTTAGACCTTACGAATGCTTCCTTTTTCTTTTTGACAAGACTCATAATATCCCTCATTATCCAGGGTTCCCTATACTTGCCACCCTTATCTTTCATGCTCACAGGTACATGCCAGTACCGAATTTTAATCAACTGACATTTGAAAGCCTCCCACATGTCGGATGTTGATATCCCCTCAAACAGTCTCGCCCAGTCAACACTCTCCAGATCCAGCCCAGTGCTTTTGTAATTAACCTTGCCCCAGTCTAACACCTTCACCTGAGGACCACTCTTGCCCTTTTCCATAAGCAGCTTAAAAGTTACAGAATTATGATCACTGTTCCCAACATGAACTCCTACAGAAACTTCGATCACTTGGCCAGGCTCATTTCCCAGCACCAGGTCTAATATGGCCCCTTCCTGAGTTGGGCTATTTACATATTCTTTCAAGAAACCCTCTTGGACGCTCCTTACAAATTCTGCTCCATCCATGCCTCTAGCAGTAAGTGTGTCCCAGTCAATATAGGGAAAGTTAAAATTATCCGCCATGACAACCCTATTGTTTATGCATCTTTCCAAGATCTGTCTGCATATCTGCTCCTCTATCTCCCGCTGACTGTTAGGAGGTCAGTAGTAAATCCCCAACTTTGTGACAGCACCCTTCCTATTCCTCGCATATTGTCTCGCTGCCTGAACCCTCCAAGTGTCCTCCCTCAGCACAGCTGTGACATTCTCCTTAACCAATAATACAACTCTCCCACCCCTTTTGCATACCCCTCGATCCTGCCTGAAGCATCTAAATCCTGGAATGTTTAGTTGCCAATCCTGTCCCTCTTTCAACCAAGTTTCTGTAATAGTAATAACATCATGATTCCACGTACTAATCCAAGCTCTAAATTCATCTGTTTTACTTGAAATACTCCTCGCATTGAAACTAATGCACTTCAGCCCACAAGCCCCATTGCGCTGAACAACCACTCCCTGCCTGCTCTTTCTCTTAATCTTACTGGCCTTATTCTGTAGCTCTCCCTCAGTTATTTCTCCCGTTAACGTGCTGCTCTGGTTCCCACCCCCCTGCCATACGAGGCAGTTCAATCTGTTTCTCTGCCTTCCACTTTTCTTCTTACGCTTTTGTTTCTGTCCCATCTTTACTATTGTTATGGGTCAGGGTTTAGAGAATCCCAAAGTGTATCATGGAGTTCACCTGACCCACAACTTTTAACAGATTGTGGTATGGGGAGCACACGACCCACTCTACAGGTGTGGTACAGCAGAAATGGAAAAGTATTTTTTAAAGCAAAACAATGTTTATTCTATGAACTCAAGTTAACCTTTTTAAGACATACAGTGAACATCTTAGCAACCATCAATTCAAATACAACCCCCAAAGACTGCAACACTAATTAAACTTTTGAGCTTTCCTTTTTAACATCCATACGACTTAAAAACACAACCTTTATCAGAAGCACATCAGGTTAAAGTCACTACTGGAAGCATTTATAATTCTGAATCCACCAAATGATCAAGAGATAGTCTTTTCATATCAGAGAGAACAGCAGTACACCTGCTTGGTCTGGCTTCAGCTCCAACACTGAAAATGAAACTAAAAAACACCCTGCAGCAAACAGTCCAAATCAAAAGTAAAAAGCTGACAGACAGACAAGCTCCACCCACTCTCTGACATCACTGCAGTAGTAAACACCCATTTCTTAAAGGTAGTCTCACTACAGATATTTATATACACACCCATTTATAAACACCCATTTCTTAAAGGTACTCTCACATGACTCCTCCCCCCAAGAAAGAAAATAAACCATTAACTTCAAGATGGTTTCATTTTTCACCTTTTCACCATCCTTCAAGAAATGCACACAGTAAATATACTTTTTGTTTCAAAAAAACAACACACACCATCAGGTACAATAATATAGTCCATTTTTGTTCTTCTTCCTCCAACTGAAATCCTTCCTGATTGACAGTCTCTTTGAACAAGAAGGTCTCTGCATGATCCGTCCATTTCTCTTTAAAGTCAGATACTTTAGTTCAATCTGATCACAGAGTCCCTTGTAATTCTCCAACATAGGAGCATTGGTTATCACAGCTTTCAGGTCGTCAAATGCCTGTTGAAAGTCCATTGTCCACTGAAATTTTTGATGTTTCTTCAGTAAGTCCATCAGTGGAGTGGGCTCACAGGCTGAAACTGATGTCGGAAACCAAGCTTTGATTTATGAACTAATTCATAATCATCTGCCATTTCTGCTGCTAATTTCACAGTTTTAACCCTCTGCTCTTCCACATGAGTTCTCACTACATCAGGAATTGAATTTTTAAACTCCTCCAAAAGTATAATTTCTCTGAGAGCTTCATACATTTGGTCTATTTTCAAAGCCCTTATCCACCTATCAAAATTACTCTGTTTGATCCTTTCAAACTCCATGTACGTTTGGCCAAATTATTTCCTTAAATTTCTAAACCTTTGTCTGTAAGCTACAGGCACCAGTTCATATGCACCTGAGATGGATTTTTTCACTTCCTCATACGTCCCAGATGCCTCCTCTCACTAGCCCTACCAACCAGCTTTGTTTGAATCAGTAATAGCCACATGTCCTGTGGCCATTTCATTTGTTTAGCTACCTTCTCAAATGAAATGAAAAAGGTTTCTACTTCCTTCTCATCAAACCTTGGCAATGCTTGGACATATTTAAATATATTCCCACCAAGCCTTCGACTTTGATGCTCTTTCTTACTATCCTCATCACTATCCACCAACTGTACGTTTCCCTTACATCTGCCAATTTTGACTGACTGTCATGCTTCATGGCCATTTTCTGTAGTTCAAACTCTCTCTCTTTATCTTTTTCCCTGATCTGGATCCCCCTTTCTCTTTCTTTTTGTTCTGCTAGGGCTATTCTTTCTGTTTTCCTTTCTTCTCTCTCTTTCTCCTCTCTCTCTCTTTCTCTTTCTCTTTCTTTTTCTTCTCTCTCTGTTTCTCTTTCTCTTTCTTTTTCCTCTCTCTCTTTCATATTCAAGCTGCTTTAATTCTTTCTCATGTTCCATTTGTTTAATTTGCAACTGAATTTATGCTATTTCCAATGAGTCAAACTGTATCTCAGGCAACTTTAAATGCTTAGCCACCACCATAATGACCTCATCTTTTCGCATTTTGTCAGGTAATGTTAACGGCAATGTTTTTGCCAAATCTAACAGTCTGCTTTTAGTCTCTGCCTGTAAGGTACTGCGTGTGACCGCCTCCACCCCCAAAAACTTCTGAGCCTCTGAAAGAGCCATTGTCCACAACATACTCCCTACTTAAACTAAAACACAAAACTTTAAGTTCACTATGCCAATCCAATAGATAGACTTTTATCCCCCTCGAGCCCCCAATTTGTTATGGGCCAGGGTTTAGAGAACCCCAAAGTGTATCATGTATCATGGAGTTCACCTGACCCACAATTTTTAACAGATTGTGATATGGGGAGCACATGGTCCACTCTTCAGGTGTGGTACAGCAGAAATGGAAAAGTATTTTTTACAGCAAAGCAATGTTTATTCTATGAACTCAAGTTAACCTTTTTGAAACATACAGTGAAGATCTTAGAAACCATCAATTCAAATACAACCCCCAAAGACTACAACACTAATTAAACTTTTGAGCTTTCCTTTTTAACATCCATACGACTTAAAAATAAAACCTTTATCAGAAGCACGTTAGGTTAAAGTCACTACTGAAAACATTTATAATTCTGTATTCACCAAATGATCAAGAGATAGTCTTTTGATGGCAGAGAGAACAGCAATACACCTGCTTGGCCTGGTTTCAGCTCCAACATTGAAAACAAAACTAAAACACACCCTGCAGTAAACAGTCTAAAACAAAAGTAAAAAGCTGACAGACAGCCCAGCTCCACCCACTCTCTGATATCACTGCAGTAGTAAACACCCATTTCTTAAAGGTAGTCTCACTACAGATATTTATATACATACCCATTCATAAACACCCATTTCTTAAAGGTATTCTCACATGACACTATCCTCTGATTTCTTGCATTGGTTCCCATCCCCCTGCCACATTAATTTAAACCTCCCCAACAGCACTAGCAAACACCCTCCCTAGGACATTGGTTCCAGTCCTGTCCAGGTATAGACCATCCGATTTGTAATGGATTCACGTCTCCCAGAACCGGTTCCAATGTCCCAAAAATCTGAATCCCTCCCTCCTGCACCATCTCTCAAGCCACGCATTCATCCTGTCTATCCTGTCATTCCTATTCTGACTAGCACGTGGCACTGGTAGAATCCTGAGATTACTACCTTTGAGGTCCTACTTTTTAGTTTATCTCCTAGCTACCTAAATTCAGCATGTAGGGCCTCATCCCATTTTATATCTATATTATTGCCTGTATGCACCACGACAGCTGACTGTTCACACTCCCCCTTTAGAATGTCCTGCAGCCACTCGGAGACATCCAGGACCCTTGCACCTGGGAGGCAACAAAGCTTCCTGGAGTCTCGTTTGCGTCTGCGGAAATGCCTTTTTACTCCCCTTACAATCGAATCCCCTATCACTATAGCTCTACCACTCTTTTTCCTGCCCTCTTGCACAGCAGAGCCAGCCATGGTGCCATGAACCTGGCTACTGCTGGCTTCCACTGGTGAGCCATCTCCCTCAACAGTATCCAAAACGGTATATCTGCTTTGGAGGGAGATGCCCGCTGGGGACCCCTGCAGTGCCTTCCTACTCTTCCTCTGTCTGGTGGTCACCCATTTCCTATCTCCCTCCATGCTCTTTATCTGCGTTGTGACCAACCCGCTAAACGTGCTATCCACGGGTTTCTCAGCATCGTGGATGCTCCAAAGTGAGTCCATCCGCAGCTCCAGAGCCGTCAAGCGATCTAACAGGAGCTGCAGCTGGACACACCTCTTGCACGTGAAGGAGCCAGGGACAGTGGACATGTCCCTAAACTCCCACATCACACACTAGGAGCATGCCACGGGTCTGGGATCTCCTGCCATGTCTAAACCCTTACGTTTTTAAAAAAATATTTCTTTATTCTCCTCCTTTTTCACATTTTCTCCCAAATTTACACCCACCAACAATAAACAATAATCAGTAACAAGTATGTGAATCCCCATATCAATAACAACGATCCCATCCTCCCACCAAACCCCAAACAGCAGCCCGCATGTTCACATAAACAAATAACAAAAAGGAATCAGGAATCACCCATAGTCACAATCAACACACACCGCCCCGCTCCCCCCAACCCTCCCACCCACACCACCAAATAATGTTCGATGTGATCCAGTTCTTGAAAGTGCATGATGAATAATGCGCATGAACTGTAGAACCCCTCCACCTTCCCCTCAGTTCAAACATAACCTTCTCTAGTGTCAAGAATTCCAACAAGTCCCCCCGCCCACCAGGGCACAGGGTGGAGAGGCTGCTCTCCATCCCATCAGGATCCGCTTTCGGGCGCTCAACGAGGCGAAGGCTACAACATCTGCCTCCGCACCCGTTTCCAACCCTGGCTGGTCCGACATCCCGAATCTGGCCACCTGGGGGCCCGGGTCCAGTTTCACGTGCACCACTTTAGAAATTTCCCTAAAAACCTCCTTCCAGTAATCCTCTAGCTTTGGACAGGATCAAAACATATGAACGTGATTAGCGGGCTCCCCCCCCCCCCCCTTCCCCCGCCACCCGCAACGTTCACACACATCTTCTACTCCTTCAAAGAATCGGCTCATCCTCGCCCTCATGAGGCGTGCTCTGTATACCACCTTCAGCTGTATCAGCCTCAACCTTCAGCACGAGGTGGAGACGTTCACTCTCTGGAGCACCTCACACCAGAACTCCTCCTCCATACCCTCTCCCAACTCTTCCTCCCACTTTGATTTGATCCCTTCCAGTGGTGCCTTCTCTTCTTCCAAAATAGCTCTGTAAACCGCTGACACTACCCCCTTCTCCAGTCCCCTCTGTCGTCAGCACCTGCTCCAGCAATGTGGAGGCCGGCTCCTCTAGGAAGTTCTTCATCTCCTTTCTGGCAAAATCTCGAACCTGCATGAATCAAAACATTTCCCCCTGCTCCAGCCCGTACTTCGCTTCCAGCTCCTTCAATCCTGCAAACCGACCCCTAAGAAACAAATCTTTCAGTGTCTTAATCCCCTTCTCCTGCCATTTCCGAAAATTTCCATCCCACCTCCCTGGCTCAAATCTGTGGTTCCCCCGAATCGGCATTTCCCTTGACCCTGCCCCCATCCCAAAGTGTTGACGAAACTGCCTCCAAATTCTCAATGAAGCTATTATTACCGGACTCCCTGAGTACTTCCCCGGGGCTATCGGGAGCGGCGCTGTTGCAGTGCCTTCAATCCCGACCCCCTGCACAAACTCTCCTCCATTCTGGCCCACTGGGAATCAACCCCTCTGATCCAGCTCCGCACCTTCTCCACATTCGCCACCCAGTAGTAATACATCAGGTTCGGAAGACCCAAACCCACTGCCTGCCATCCCCTCTGTAGTAGCACCTTTCTAACTCTGGCCACCTTCCCTCCCCATATGAACAACGTAATCCTTCCCTCAATCTCTCTGAAAAAAGCCTTTGCCAGGAAAATCAGCAGGCATTGAAAAATAAACAGAAATCGCGGCAACACGTTCATTTTAACCGCCTGTACCCCACCCGCCAGTGACAGAGGGAGACTGTCCCACCTTGCCAGATCAGTTTTTACGCTCCCCACCAAACTAGAAATGTTGTACCTGCGGAGACCCCCCCCCCCCCCCATTCCCGGGCAACCTGCACCCCCAGGTACCTAAAATGAGTCCCTGCTGTACGGAATGGCAGCCCCCCCACCCCCACCCCTGCCCCCACCCCTGGCCGAGACACCACAAAATACTCACTCTTGTCGAGATTTAGTTTGTATCCCGAGAAAGACCCAAATACTCGAAGCAGCTCCAATATTCCCCCTATCGACACACTCGGTTCCGACACGTATAACAGCAAGTCATCGGCGTACAAGGACACCCTATGCTCTATTCCCTCCTGCACTATTCCTTTCCATACCCCTGAACTTCTTAATGCAATGGCCAACAGCTCAATCGCGAGTGCAAACAGCAGGGGGGACATAGGACATCCCTGCCTCGTCCCACGGTGGAAAGAAAAGCATCTCGAGCTGATGTTGTTTGTGCGGTCACTCGCCCTTGGCTCCTTATATAGTAGCTTTACCCAGTTCACAAATCTTGGTCCAATCCCAAACCGCTCTAGAACTGCCATCAAGTACCCCCATTCTACCCGGTCGAACGCCTTCTCAGCGTCCAATGCCACCTGTTTCCTTCCCCTCTGCCGGTGCCATAAAGACGTTCAATACCCTTCTAATGTTTGAAAAGAGCTGCCTCCCTTTCACGAACCCCATCTGATCTTCACCTATCACCTTCGGGAGGTACTTCTCAAGCCTACTTTTGTGTCCACATTCAGAAGTGATATGGGCCTATACGACCCACACTCCGTGGGATCCTTATCTTTTTTTAGCAACAGGGAAATCGATGCCTGCCCCAAAGTTTGTGGCAACATCCCCTTCCCTATCGCCTCTTCAAACATCCCCACCATCAGGGGTGCCAGCTCATCCTTGAATTTGTTATAATATTCCACCGGAAACCCATCCGGCCCTGCCACCTTCCCCGACTGCATCCTCCCAATCGTATCCTTTATCTCCTGCTCCACTATTGCTCCTTCTAATGTAGCCCTGTCCCCCTCCCCTAGCCTCGGGTACTCCAACCCGTCGAGAAATTCCTGCATCTCACGGTCTCCCCCGGGTGGCTCTGACCTGTACAACCTCTCATAAAGTTCCTCAAAAACCTTGTTAATCAGATCTGGAGCCACCACCAACTTCCCTGCCCTATCCTTCACCTGAAGAATTTCCCTTGCCGCTGCCTCCCTCCGGAGCTGACCTGCTAACATACCCCGCCTTATCTCCATGTTCATAAACTGCACCCCTTGCTCGTCTCAGTTGGCGCACCGCCTTCCTGGTGGACAGTCGGTCGAAGCTCGCCTGTAGTTCCTTCCTCTTTTCCAGCTTTGCTGGGTCCCCATCCTCTGCATAACTCCTATCTACCTCCAACTTCTCATCGATTACCCTCTGCCACTCCAACCTCTCCTCTTTGTCCACCCTGGCCTTAAACAAAATCACCTCCCCCCTCACCACCGCCTTTAGAGCCTCCCAGACGACCGCCTTCAACACCTCACCCATGCAATTGAAACCTACATATCCCTTAATTACCTTTTCAATTTTGTCACAGAATACTTGGTCCCCCAAAAGTCCCACATTTAATTTCCACCCCGGCCTCTGCGCTACCGCCTTCTCCAGCACCATATCCACCCAATGCGGAGCATGATCTGACACTGCAATTGCTGAGTATTCCGACCCCTTTACCCCAGCCAGCAATGCCTTCCCCACCACGAAAAGTCGATCCGCGAATATACCTTATGGACTGCTGAGAAAAACGAGTACTCCCGCTCCCTCGGGTGCAGAAACCTCCAAGGGTCCACCCCTCCCATTTCCACCATCAGCCCAGCTAACGCATTCTTCCCCCCTGATGGGACCAGCGGGCGCGGCCGTGACCTGTCCAACCTTGGCTCCTGCACCAAGTTCCAGTCCCCCCCCCCACTATCAGTTCGTATGTGTCCAATTCGGGGATGGCCCCAAACACCTTCTTTGCGAATCCCACATCATCCCAATTGGGGCAGTATACACTTAACAGCGCCACTAACCTCCCCTCCAGCGCCCCTGTCACAATCGCATATCTATCCCCCTGATCTGCCACCACCTTCTCCACCTGGAAGCATACTCTTTTGCTGACCATTACTGCTACCCCTCGAGCCCTTCCGTCAAGTCCAGAGTGAAACACCTGACTAACCCAGCCCTTTTTAAGTCTCACCTGGTCTTTCACCCTCAAGTGAGTCTCCTGCAGCATTGCTACATCGGCTTTCAAAATTTTAAGATGTGCAAGCACCCTTGACCGGACCTCCTAACCACCTCAAGTTCCACGTGACTATCCTAACTGGGGGTCTCTCACCCCCCCCCCCCCCCCCCCCCCCCATCATCTGCCACCGGGCCCTGCCCCATGAGCCTGACCCGCCCCTATCCATTATTAACATCGAACCCCTTCCCCCCCTCCCAAAACTGCCCCCCAAATTTCCTCTCGAAAAAACATCTCCCAGCATCAATCCCTTCCCCCCCCCCTCGCTCGCCTCGTAGGCCCATCAAAACCTGCTAACCAGGCTCCAATGTCCGCAGCCTTCCTCTCACCTTACTTCCGTTCACTAGCCAACTTTAGTTAACTAGCGCGGGTGGCTCCCCCCGCCAAGGTATACCGTCCCCTCCACCCAGTTCCAGAGAAATAAAAAACAAAAACAAAAAAATACAATTCACTAAAATAAGATATAACCGTCGCAACACAGAATGCCAATCAACCCAACAAATAACTTGAACTCTGTAACAATGTGAAGAGAAGTAAATTACAATACACGTCAGTAAAAAGAAAGTTATGACATTCATACATTTTCCAGCTTCCCAATCACAGTCCAGAGTCTCTCTTCCAGCTCCGCTCCTCACGTCTGTCCCAAGCCTTCCGCCCTCACTAACGCCTCAGCCGCCTCCACTGTCTCGAAATAAAAGTCTTTGGCATCATACGTCACCCTCAGCTTCGCCGGGTATACCATACCAAATCGCATCCCCTTTTTGTACAGTGCCGCCTTCACTCGCCCGAACGCCGCTCGTCTTTTTGCCAACTCCACCGTCAAGTCCTGGTAAATCCGAACTCCAGCACCGTCCCACTGCACCTCGCGCTTCTGCTTTGCCCAGCTTAACACCTTCTCCTTCATGCAGTACTTATAGAAGCAGATAATTACTGCTCTTGGCGGCTCATTCACCTTGGGCTTCGGCCTTAATGACCGATGAGCTCGGTCCAGCTCGTACCGGGAGGAGTTCTCACACTCCCCCATCAGCTCCGCCAACTTCTTAGCGAAGTACTCTGTTGGCCTTGGGCCCTCTGTCCCTTCGGGCAAGCCCAGAATTCTCAGATTGTGCCGTCTCGAGCGGTTCTCCAAGTCGTCGAGCTTTGCTCGGAGTCCTCTGTTGACCTCCATCACTCTCCGCAGCTCATCCCCCATTGAGGTGAACTGGTCGCTGTGCTGCGACACGGCCTCCTCCACTTCCTTCATCTTCTCGCCCTGCTCTCTCACCTCGGCCAATGTCTTTGCCACAGGTACCCTCACCGGGGCGATTGCCTCCTCCACCAATGATTTCAATGCAACCGCTGTCTCCTTCCTCAAAGCCTCCAGGTGCCTTGCAAACTGCTTTTCCAGCTCCACCGCCATCACCTCGGTCATCTTTTCCACCGTAAGTAGTGCGGCCCCACCATGCGGTCCGGCATGCGCCACCTTGTCAGCGCTTTTGTTGGCTTTCTCATTCAACAGCGAACCCGGGTTTTCTTCCTTCTTCCTAGCTGCTTTTCGCATCCTTTAATGACTTATTATTTTTTCTTTCTTTCTTCAATCCGAAAATAATTATATTCAAAAAAAAATTTCCAAAATCAAAAAGTCTCTTCCCCCGGGGACCGGACTTCAAACTCCTCAAAGATCCATTTTCAGTGGGAGCCTCCCAATGTGCTCTACTCCCTTTCTACATCACGTCCTGGACTCGGGCCATCCACCTCGATTGCCTCGCCTCGTGTCAAGCTCCGCCCACGCATCCGACCTCTGGACCGATGCCTCCTGCTCCGGCCGCCGGACACTCCCGCGGGGCTCCTCACCGGCTCCAAACTGGACCGACCTGACGCCCGTCCCTCAAGCCCCAAAGGCCGAAGAAACCCGGGAAGAAAGAACCACGGAAACCCCCGAAAAAGTCCGAAATATCGCAGACCGTGTGCGAGAGCCTCTTCTCGACGCTGCCACTCCGCTCGCGAGCACCACCGGAAGTGCCTCTAAACCCTTAAGTTAACTTACAACAACAACAATGCCAAGAGAAAAATGAAAGGAAAAACTACTGACCAGTCATCAGCCAATCACTTACGTGCTGGTCAAGGAGACTGAATCTGGCTTGCTACCCTCTATTAAGTGTGAGAAGAAGAAAAAACTCAAAACAAAACTCTTACCTCACAAAATGTAGCTCAGAATCTACTCCGGTGAGTAGCTCAGAAATGTATAGGAAAATGCTCAGCCGCAGGTCAGCACGGTGGCTGATGCACGGTCAATTGCACAAAGACTAAAGTTGGGTACAGCTGTGGCTTTATTACAGTCAGATGTGTGGCCTCCTGCTGCAGCTGGCGAAATGGCAGTGCCCTGCAGGTCATGCATATTTATACAATTCTCCATGGGCGGAGCCAGCCGGCAGGAGCTAGCGGCGAACCTGTAGTGCAGGTCCTACCTTACATCTCCTATTACAGTGGTTCACCACATTCACCCTCTGTTAAAAATGAGTCCGGCGGGGGTGACGTGAAACTATATACAATTAGTGCAATTATGTACAGTGGTAGGGAAAGAAAAGTCCATGTTGACGGTCCGGAGTCCGTCAAAGGTTCAGCCGATCCGATGCTTAGGTGCTTCGTTGGGAACGGCGTAACGGTGGCAGCGAAGTCGGTGCTGGCGGTGGTGGAGGTGGCACCGATGGCGGTGGTGGCGGTGCTGATGCTGGCCAGTCATCGGGGAACTCTAGGAGCATGCCGAAGTCCTCTTCGTCCTCTTGTGCGGAAAAGGGGAGGGGGTGGGTGGTCTGGTGGGGTCAATATTGGAGGTGCGGTGGGAGGTGGGGTGGGGCGGGGGGGGTGCGCATCGGTGGGTGGGTGTGTTGGGTGGAACCTGACAGTGCCAGGTCCCTGAGTGAGACAGTATCTTGGCGGCCGTCGGGGAACTCACCATAGGCATATTGAGGGTTGGCGTGGAGCAGGTGAACCCTGTCCACCAAGAGGTCCGCCTTCTGGAGTTGGATGTGCCTACGGAGAAGAACCGGTCCTGGAGCAGCGAGCCAAGTAGGGAGCGACACCCCGGATGTGGACTCCCTGGGGAAGGTAAAAACACGTTCATGGGGTGTATTATTAGTGGCGGTGCACAATAGTGACCGGATGGATTGTAGAGCGTCAGGGAGGACGTCCTGCCAGCGAGAGGCTGGGAGGTTCCGGGACCGTAGAGCCAGCTGGACGGCCCTCCAAACCGTCCCATTCTCCCGTTCTACTTGCCCATTTCCCCGGGGGTTGTAGCTGGTCGTCCTGCTGGAGGCTATACCCCTGCTGAGCAGGAACTGACGCAGCTCATCGCTCATGAATGAGGATCCCCTGTCACTGTGGATGTAGGCGGGGAAACCGAACAGAGCGAAGATGGTGCTGAGGGCCTTGATGACGGCAGCAGACGTCATATCGGGCCATGGGATGGCGAAGGGGAATCTGGAGTACTCATCGACCACACTGAGAATGTATGTGTTTCGGTCGGTGAAGGGGAGGGGCCCTTTGAAATCCACGCTGAGGCGTTCAAAGGGGCGGGAAGCCTTCACCAGGCGCGCACGGTCCGGCCAGTAGAAGTGCGGCTTGCACTCCGCACAGACCTGGCAGTCCCTGGTGATTGTCCTTACTTCCTCGACGGAATAGGGCAGATTGCGAGCTTTGACCAGATGGTACAATCGAGTGACCCCGGGTGACAAAGGCTGTCGTGTAGGGCCCAGAGTTGGTCCACTTGTGCGCTGGCACGTGTACCTCGGGAGAGGGCATCTGGGGGCTCGTTGAGTTTACCGGGGCGATACAAGATCTCGTAATTATAGGTGGAGAGCTCGATTCTCCACTGCAAGCTTTTATCAGTTTTGATCTTGCCCCGCTGTGTGTTATTGAACATGAAGGCTACCGACCGTTGGTCCGTAAGGAGAGTGAATCTCTTACCGGCCAGGTAATGCCTCCAATGCCGCACAGCTTCAACGATAGCTTGGGCCTCCTTTTCGACGGATGAGTGTCGAATTTCAGGGGCATGAAGGGTGCGGGAGAAGAATGCCACGGGTCTGCCTGCTTGGTTTAGAGTGGCGGCAAGGGCGACGTCTGGAGCGTCGCTTTCTACTTGGAAAGGCAGTGACTCGTCCACTGCGCACATCCCGGCCTTGGCGATGTCTGCTCTGGTGCGGGCGAAAGCGTGTTGTGCCTCGGCCGCGAGGGGGAATTGGGTGGACTGAATGAGTGGGCGGGCCTTGTCCGCATAGTTTGGGACCCACTGAGCATAGTAGGAAAAGAACCCCAGGCAGCGTTTGAGGGCCTTGGGGCAGTGGGGGAGGGGAAGTTCCATGAGGGGGTGCATGCGGTCGGGGTCGGGCCCGAGAAGTCCGTTTTGGACTATATAGCCGAGAATGGCTAACCGGGTGGTGCTGAACACACACTTCTCTTTGTTGTAGGTCAGGTTGAGAAGAGTGGCAGTGCGGAGGAATTTATCAAGGTTGGCATCGTGGTCCTTCTGGTCATGGCCGCAGATGGTGACATTATCTAAGTACGGAAAGGTGGCCCGCAAACCATATTGGTCGACCATTCGGTCCATCTCTCTTTGGAAGACTGAGACCCCATTTGTGACACCGAAAGGGACCAGAAGGAAGTGGTAGAGGCGACCGTCCGCCTCGAAGGCAGTGTATGGCCGGTCCGACTTCCGGATGGGGAGCTGGTGGTAGGCGGATTTCAGGTCAATTGTTGAGAAGATTGACCATATCTGATTGCCCAAATCAGATATGCGTGGGAGAGGGTATGCGTCGAGCTGCGTGTACCGATTGATGGTCTGGCTGTAGTCCACAACCATCCTGTGTTTCTCCCCAGTTTTAACCACTGCCACTTGGGCTCTCCAGGGGCTGTTGTTGGCCTCGATAATACCCTCCTTAAGCAGCCGCTGGGCTTCGGACCTGATGAAGGTCTTGTCCTGGGTGCTGTACCATCTGCTCCTAGTGTCAATGACTAGAGCGAGGGTAGGTCCGATCAAGGACAGTAGCGGGAGATTGTGTATTGAGTCTGAAGAGATAGGAGAGGTCTTGAATGAGTATTTTTCTTCTGTATTTACAAATGAGAGGGGCGATATTGTTGGAGAGGACAGTGTGAAACAGATTGGTAAGCTCGAGGAAATACTTGTCAGGAAGGAAGATGTGTTGGGCATTTTGAAAAACTTGAGGATAGACAAGTCCCCCGGGCCTGACGGGATATATCCAAGGATTCTATGGGAAGCAAGAGATGAAATTGCAGAGCCGTTGGCAATGATCTTTTCGTCCTCACTGTCAACAGGGGTGGTACCAGGGGATTGGAGAGTGGCGAATGTCGTGCCCCTGTTCAAAAAAGGAACTAGGGTTAACCCTGGGAATTACAGGCCAGTTAGTCTTACTTCGGTGGTAGGCAAAGTAATGGAAAGGGTACTGAAGGATAGGATTTCTGAGCATCTGGAAAGACACTGCTTGATTAGGGATAGTCAGCACGGATTTGTGAGGGGTAGGTCTTGCCTTACAAATCTTATTGAATTCTTTGAGGAGGTGACCAAGCATGTGGATGAAGGTAAAGCAGTGGATGTAGTGTACATGGATTTTAGTAAGGCATTTGATAAAGTTCCCCATGGTAGACTTATGCAGAAAGTAAGGAGGCATGGGATAGTGGGAAATTTGGCCAGTTGGATAACGAACTGGCTAACCGATAGAAGTCAGAGAGTGGTGGTGGATGGCAAGTATTCAGCCTGGATCCCAGTTACCAGTGGCGTACCGCAGTGATCAGTTCTGGGTCCTCTGCTGTTGTGATTTTCATTAATGACTTGGATGAGGGAGTTGAAGGGTGGGTCAGTAAATTTGCAGACGATACGAAGATTGGTGGAGTTGTGGATAGTAAGGAGGGCTGTTGTCGGCTGCAAAGAGACATAGATAGGATGCAGGGCTGGGCTGAGAAGTGGCAGATGGAGTTTAACCCTGAAAAGTGTGAGGTTGTCCATTTTGGAAGGACAAATATGAATGCGGAATATAGGGTTAACGGTAGAGCTCTTGGCAATGTGGAGGAGCAGAGAGATCTTGGGGTCTATGTTCATACATCTTTGAAAGTTGCCACTCAAGTGGATAGAGCTGTGAAGAAGGCCTATGGTGTGCTCGCGTTCATTAACAGAGGGATTGAATTTAAGAGACGTGAGGTGATGATGCAGCTGTACAAAACTTTGGTAAGGCCACATTTGGAGTACTGTGTACAGTTCTGGTCACCTCATTTTAGGAAGGATGTGAAAGCTCTGGAAAAGGTGCAAAGAAGATTTACCAGGATGTTGCCTGGAATGGAGAGTAGGTCTTACGAGGAAAGGTTGAGGGTGCTAGGCCTTTTCTCATTAGAGCGGACAAGGATGAGGGGCGACTTGATAGAGGTTTATAAGATGATCAGGGGAATAGATAGACAGTCAGAGACTTTTTCCCCGGGTGGAACACACCATTACAAGGGGACATAAATTTAAGGTGAAAGGTGGAAGATATAGGAGGGATACCAGAGGTAGGTTCTTTACCCAGAGAGTAGTGGGGGCATGGAATGCACTGCCTGTGGAAGTAGTTGAGTCGGAAACATTAGGGACCTTCAAGCAGCTATTGGATAGGTACATGGATGACGGTAAAATGATATAGTGTAGATTTATTTGTTCTTAAGGGCAGCACGGTAGCATTGTGGATAGCGCAATTGCTTCACAGCTCCATGGTCCCAGGTTCGATTCCGGCTTGGGTCATTGTCTGTGCGGAGTCTGCACGTCCTCCCCGTGTCTGCGTGGGTTTCCTCCGGGTGCTCCGGTTTCCTCCCACAGTCCAAAGATGTGCGGGTTAGGTGAATTGGCCAATGATAAATTGCCCTTAATGTCCAAATTGCCCTTGGTGTTGGGTGGAGGTGTTGAGTTTGGGTATGGTGCTCTTTCCAAGAGCCGGTGCAGACTCAAAGGGCCGAATGGCCGGCTCCTTCTGCACTGTAAATTCAATGATAATCTATGATTAATCTAGGACAAAGGTTCGGCACAACATCGTGGGCCGAAGGGCCTGTTCTGTGCTGTATTTTCTATGTTCTATGTTCTATGTTCAACGGCCTTGCAATCCACAGTTAGATTGGCAAAAAGGGAGGGGGGATCAACCTTGAGGGTCACGAGGCCGCAAACGGTAAGGGGGTGTAAGGGACCGCCGAATTTGAGGGTGAGGCTCTGGAGGTTGCACTGGAAGTCCAGGCCCAACAGGAGCGCAGCGCAGAGATTAGGAAGGACGTAGAGGCGGAAGTTACTAAATTCTACGCCCTGGACCGTGAGGGTGACTGTACAAAAACCTCGGATCGGGACGGAGTGGGATCCGGAGGCTAGGGAGATCCTTTGATTGGCAGGGTGGACCGCGAGGGGGCAGCACCTTACCGTATCTGGGTGAACAAAGCTTTTGATGCTCCCGGAGTCCAGCAGGCACGAGGTCGCGTGGCCGTTGATTTTAACCATCGTCGACGCGGTGGCCAGGTTGTGTGGCGAGATTGGTCCAGCGTCATCGAAGCGAGCTGCAGGTAGCCATCGGATGCTTCGGGTGGCGAGCGTGTGCGGTTCCGATGTCAGGATGTCCGGAGACGCTGTGGGGGACAAGATGGCGGCGCCCATGGTGTGCACATTGCGGGGTCGGGACAAGATGGCGGTGCCCATGGTGCGCACATTGCGGGGTCGGGACAAGATGGCGGCGCCCATGGGGCTCACGTGGCCGAAGGGGGACAAGATGGCGGCTCTCACTGTGTGTCTGGCGTGGGGGAGAGGGCGATAGCGGGCGCGATTGCAGCGACTGCGCGGGCCTGGCACACAGCCGCAAAGTGGCCCTTTTTACTGCGTGCTTTGCATACTGCAGTGCGGGCCGGGCAGAGTTGGCAGGGGTGCTTCTACTGACCGCAGAAGTAGCAGCGGGGACCCCCGCTGCGCGCGGATCGGCGTGCAGCGCAGGCGTATTTGGAAGGCAGGGCCCCGGCTGAGGAGGTCGTCGGCGGGGTCCAGGAGGGGTAGGAAGGAGTAGAAGGGTGGGCATCGCGGCGGGAGGGGTATGATTGTACGTTACGGGATGCAACCGTCATGGAGAACGCCAAGGTTTCCATCTCTGCCAGTTCGAGCCTGGCCCCTTCCAGTAATTGTTCTCTGATGCGGTCCGACACAATCCCCATTTCAAGGCATCGCGCATGAGGAGATTCATGTGTTCGGCGGTCGTAACGGCCTGACAGTCACAGTCCCGGACGAGTGGAATTAGGGCCCGCCAGAAGTTTTCGATGGACTCACCAGGTAGTTGCGAGCGGGTGGCGAGTACATGCCTGGCGAAGAGCGTGTTCGCCTTCTGCGCGTAGTGTTCCTTAAGGAGTTCCATTGCTTTTGTGTAATTCGTGGCGTCTTGGATCAACGGGAACACGCTGGAGTTCAGTCTGGAGTACAGGACGTTTATCTTCTGAGCCTCCGTTGGCACAGGGTCCGCCGCGTTGATGTAAGCCTCAAAACATGCTAGCCAGTGAGCAAAGTCTTTCCTGGCATCGGGCGAGTGCGGATCCAGCTGCAGGCGATCGGGCTTAATTCTGATATCCATTCTGTGGAAAATCTGACTGTAATAAATTGATGCACGATCAATTGCACAAAGACTAAAGTTGGGTACAACTGTGGCTTTATTACAGTCAGATGCGTGGCCTCCTGCTGCAGCTGGCGAAATGGCAGGGCACTGGAGGTCATGCATATTTATACAGTTCTCCGTGGGCAGAGCCAGCCGGCACAAGCTACTGGTGAATCTGTAGTGCAGGTCCTACCTAACATCTCTTATTACAGTGGATCGCCACAGTGGCGCAGTGGGTTAGCCCTGGTGCCTCACGGCGCCGATGTCCCAGGTTCGATCCTGGCTCTGGGTCACTGTCCATGTGGAGTTTGCACATTTTCCCAGTGTTTGTGTGGGTTTAGCCCCCATAACCCAAAGATATGCAGGCTAGGTGGATTGGCCACGGTAAATTGCCCCTTAATTGGAAAAAAATGAATTGGGTACTCTAAATTTATATATTTTTTAAATGATGCTCAGCAGCAAAATGCCTTGATAGTTCTTGCAATTGCTGTAGTTGCCCTTTTTTTGATACATGGTTACAATCTTTGCATTACAAAGACACAGGGAGGTTCTTGCAGATACTGCAGCAGTGCTGCTTTCCAGTGCTTGATGAGTTTAGGCAGCATGGTATCAGCACCTGGAGCTTTGCCCATGGCAAATGAGTCAATGGCTTTGCTAAGCTCCTCCACTGTGGGGTCAATATTCAGCACTGCCATGACAGGCAGGCTTTCTATAATGTCTTCCTTGGTGACAGTTTCTCCCTAGAGTACAACTCAAGGTAGTGTTCCACCCATCTGTCCACTGTTTATTGAAGTCAGCGATGAGCTTTTCAAACTTTGTTTTCAGTGGAGCTGTTTATTTGCTGGTGGACCCTTCTGAACCCTTCATACTTTAAAATACTCCTTAAAACCTATCTCCTTGACCAAATTAATATGTGGCTCTGTGTCAAATTTTGCCTCATAAATCTGCTGTGACGCATTTTGGACAGTTTTATTCTGTTAAAGTGTTATATACGTTGCTTTGTAGATATTTTCTACCCATGGAGCGACTATCCACATTTGATAGTTTCGCTTTTCTCTCTTAGATATTTATTACAGTGAGTCCTAATCTTCTTTTACACTCCTCTCCTGGTTCTAGACACCCTGGCACCAGTCTATGAGTTAGTATTCATTCCCACATCATCCTACACCTAACTGTTGTTAGTATATTATTCTGTGCCTCTCTATGCCTGGAGACTCATCTGAATTTCACTTAACCTTTGCTGTTGCCATACCTTGGTCGGTGACGAATGTTGGCTATTCTTACAGGTTTACCTATCTTTACGCTATCCATAAACTACCATTTGAAACTGCAGCTTCAATTTGGTGGATGCCAAAAAGAAAGGTTTCCTGTGCCTCACACGTTGTGGAGAGTTTGTCACTAAGTCACTGTGGCCAGAATTTTACATATAAAGTTTAGGCATGCGTTTACCCAAAAGTGTATAAAATCGCACAAGAACGACATTGGACATGCATCGCGACGTCATTGTGCCCTTGCACGATATTTCAGTTGGATGGAGCGCGGAAGTCAGAAGCATGCCTGCTGACAACCAAGAAACCAATTTAAATTAATTATACAGCAGTTGAACGGGATTTTACACTGCCCATCTGCCTTTATGATGGGCGTGTGGTCGATTGGCCAAACTGCAGCCTCGATTCAGGGTGAGATGGAAGATCAGGGCTCAAATAAAATCAGCTGGGGAAAACAGAGCTGCAGCCTGTCTGTCCTATCAAACTTTTCCAGGACAGAGCCCTCCTGCCGCTTCTATCCTGAAATTCAATTTCACTCCCTTTGACTATAAGCAGCCTCTAGCTTCACATCTGAAGACTATTTCAAAGAGAATTAGCTTTGTGAGTTGTGAGAGCACTTTACATTCCTCAACTCTCAAGTGCTCCCTCGAGGGCACACGTGCTATGCTTCAGACGATGATTTGTGCATTGCATGTCCAGCAGCCTTTGAAGCCTGAACAGTGTGTCTGGACTCTAGGAATTTCAACAACATAGAGGCAGCTGCCACTATCCAACATTAAAGAGCTTCACTGTGGATCATTTTGCGGCCAAAACCTAAGTGTATGAATGAGCAGAGGACAACTGAGCACAGTCTCCCTAATGTTTCCAGCAGAGGTCTAGGGTCTGTGGTCTCCTGATGTGGCCAGGGGTGAGTGTGCAGAGCAAGGTTTGGCAGCACAACTAGATCGCTGGATGGCACTCTGTGGGAAAGTGAGACAGGGAAGTGTGGGGGAGGCTGGTGGATTTGAGGGTCCTGGGATGGAAGTCCTCTCTGATTGTTGGTTCTTCTCCTTCTCCAATTCCTTCCAGATAGAACCATGTTTGCTGGAGCTAATCCTGTGGAGGCAGCCATATACAGTAGAAGGCAGCAGAGACAACACAGGCTGGAGGTGGCACCCCATGCTCAGGGGGCTGCAGCACATCCTGAAGACCGGCTCCTCATCAGGCTGAGGAGGGACCCAGAAGGGGAGACTATAAGACCATAGGACCATAAGACATAGGAGCGGAAGTAATGCCATTCGGCCCATCGAGTCCACTCCACCATTTAATCATGGCTGATTTCTTTTTTTTTAATAAATATTTTATTGAAAAATTTTTGGTCAACCAACACAGTACATTGTGCATCCTTTACACAATATTATAACAGCACAAATAACAATGACCTATTTTATATAAACAAAAAACAAAAAATGAATAAATATTAAATAACAAAAATGAAAACTAGCCGTAATTGGCAACTGTCTTGTCACAAGTTACACCACCCCCGCCCACCCCTCCCCCCCCCCCCCCCCAAATCCTGGGCTGCTGCTGCTGCCTTCTTTTTCCCCTTCCATCTATCTATCCGCAAGGTATTCGACGAACGGTTGCCACCGCCTGGTGAACCCTTGGGCCGACCCCCTTAGGACGAACTTAATCCGCTCTAGCTTTATAAACCCCGCCATGTCATTTATCCAGGTCTCCACCCCCGGGGGCTTGGCTTCTTTCCACATTAGCAATATCCTGCGCCGGGCTACTAGGGACGCAAAGGCCAAAACATCGGCCTCTCTCGCCTCCTGCACTCCCGGCTCTTGTGCAACCCCAAATATAGCCAACCCCCAGCTTGGTTCGACCCGGACCCCCACTACTTTTGAAAGCACCTTTGTCACCCCCATCCAAAACCCCCGTAGTGCCGGGCATGCCCAAAACATATGGGTATGATTCGCTGGGCTTCTCGAGCACCTCGCACACCTATCCTCCACCCCAAAAAATCTACTGAGCCGCGCTCCAGTCATATGCGCCCTGTGTAATACCTTAAACTGAATCAGGCTTAGCCTGGCACACGAGGACGACGAGTTTACCCTACTTAGGGCATCCGCCCACAGCCCCTCCTCAATCTCCTCCCCCAGCTCTTCTTCCCATTTCCCTTTTAGTTCATCTACCATAGTCTCCCCTTCGTCCCTCATTTCCCTATATATATCTGACACCTTACCATCCCCCACCCATGTCTTTGAGATCACTCTGTCCTGCACCTCTTGTGTCGGGAGCTGCGGAAATTCCCTCACCTGTTGCCTCGCGAAAGCCCTCAGTTGCATATACCTGAATGCATTCCCTTGGGGCAACCCATATTTCTCGGTCAGCGCTCCCAGACTCGCGAACTTCCCATCCACAAATAGATCTTTCAGTTGCGTTATTCCTGCTCTTTGCCACATTCCATATCCCCCATCCATTCCCCCCGGGGCAAACCTGTGGTTGTTTCTTATCGGGGACCCCCCCAAGGCTCCAGTCTTTCCCCTGTGCCGTCTCCACTGTCCCCAAATCTTCAGTGTAGCTACCACCACCGGGCTTGTGGTGTAGTTCCTCGGCGAGAACGGCAATGGGGCTGTCACCATAGCCTGCAGGCTAGTCCCCCTACAGGACGCCCTCTCTAATCTCTTCCACGTGCTCCCTCCTCCTCTCCCATCCACTTACTCACCATTGAAATATTAGCGGCCCAATAGTACTCACTTAGGCTCGGTAGTGCCAGCCCCCCCCTATCCCTACTACGCTGTAAGAATCCCTTCCTCACTCTCGGGGTCTTCCCGGCCCAAACAAAACCCATGATGCTCTTTTCAATCCTTTTAAAAAAAGCCTTCGTGATCACCACCGGGAGGCACTGAAACACAAAGAGGAATCTCGGGAGGACCACCATCTTAACCGCCTGCACCCTCCCTGCCATTGACAGGGCTACCATATCCCACCTCTTGAAATCTTCCTCCATCTGTTCCACCAACCGCGTTAAATTTAACCTGTGCAATGTGCCCCAATTCTTAGCTATCTGGATCCCCAGGTAACAAAAGTCTCTTGTTACCTTCCTCAACGGTAGGTCCTCTATTTCTCTACTCTGCTCCCCTGGATGCACCACAAACAACTCACTTTTCCCCATGTTCAATTTATACCCTGAAAAATCCCCAAACTCCCCAAGTATCCGCATTATTTCTGGCATCTCCTCCGCCGGGTCCGCCACGTATAGTAGCAAATCGTCCGCATACAAAGATACCCGGTGCTCTTCTCCTCCCCTAAGTACTCCCCTCCACTTCTTGGAACGCCTCAACGCTATCGCCAGGGGCTCAATCGCCAGTGCAAACAGTAATGGGGACAGAGGGCATCCCTGCCTTGTCCCTCTATGGAGCCGAAAATATGCCGATCCCCGTCCATTCGTGACCACACTCGCCACTGGGGCCCTATACAATAGCTGCACCCATCTAACATACCCCTCTCCAAAACCAAATCTCCTCAACACCTCCCACAAATAATCCCATTCCACTCTATCAAATGCTTTCTCGGCATCCATCGCCACTACTATCTCTGTTTCACCCTCTGGTGGGGCCATCATCATTACCCCTAACAACCTCCGTATATTCGTGTTCAGCTGTCTCCCCTTCACAAACCCAGTTTGGTCCTCGTGAACCACCCCCGGGACACATTCCTCTATTCTCATTGCCATTACCTTGGCCAGGACCTTGGCATCCACATTTAGGAGGGAAATTGGTCTGTAGGACCCGCATTGTAGCGGGTCCTTTTCCTTCTTTAAGAGAAGTGATATCGTTGCTTCAGACATAGTCGGGGGCAGTTGTCCCCTTTCCTTTGCCTCATTAAAGGTCCTCGTCAATACCGGGGCGAGCAAGTCCAAATATTTTCTATAGAATCCGACTGGGAATCCATCCGGTCCCGGGGCCTTTCCCGCCTGCATGCTCATAATTCCTTTCACCACTTCTTCTACCTCGATCTGTGCTCCCAGTCCCACCCTTTCCTGCTCTTCCACCTTGGGAAATTCCAGCCGATCCAAGAAGCCCATCATTCTCTCCCTCCCATCCGGGGGTTGAGCTTCATATAATTTTTTATAAAATGTCTTGAACACTCCATTCACTCTCTCCGTTCCCCGCTCCATCTCTCCTTCCTCATCCCTCACTCCCCCTATTTCCCTCGCTGCTCCCCTTTTCCTCAATTGGTGTGCCAGCAACCTGCTCGCCTTCTCCCCATATTCGTACTGTACACCCTGTGCCTTCCTCCATTGTGCCTCTGCAGTGCCCGTAGTCAGCAAGTCAAATTCTACATGTAGCCTTTGCCTTTCCCTGTACAGTCCCTCCTCCGGTGCTTCCGCATATTGTCTGTCCACCCTCAAAAGTTCTTGTAGCAACCGCTCCCATTCCTTACTCTCCTGCTTCCCTTTATGTGCCCTTATTGATATCAGCTCCCCTCTAACCACCACCTTCAACGCCTCCCAGACCACTTCCACCTGGACCTCCCCATTATCATTGAGTTCCAAGTACTTTTCAATGCACCCCCTCACCCTTAGACACACACCCTCATCTGCCATTAGTCCCATGTCCATTCTCCAGGGTGGGCGTCCTCCTGTTTCCTCCCCTATCTCCAAGTCTACCCAGTGTGGAGCGTGATCCGAAATGGCTATAGCCGTATACTCCGTTCCCCTCACCTTCGGGATCAACGCCCTTCCCAGCACAAAAAAGTCTATTCGCGAGTAGACTTTATGGACATAGGAGAAAAACGAGAACTCCTTACTCCTAGGTCTGCTAAATCTCCACGGGTCTACACCTCCCATCTGCTCCATAAAATCTTTAAGTACCTTGGCTGCTGCCGGCCTCCTTCCAGTCCTGGACTTCGACCTATCCAGCCCTGGTTCCAACACCGTATTAAAATCTCCCCCCATTATCAGCTTTCCCATCTCTAGGTCCGGAATGCGTCCTAGCATCCGCCTCATAAAATTGGCATCATCCCAGTTCGGGGCATATACGTTTACCAAAACCACCGTCTCCCCCTGTAGTTTGCCACTCACCATCACGTATCTGCCCCCGTTATCCGCCACTATAGTCTTTGCCTCGAACATTACCCGCTTCCCCACTAATATAGCCACCCCCCTGTTTTTCGCATCTAGCCCCGAATGGAACACCTGCCCCACCCATCCTTTGCATAGCCTAACCTGGTCTATCAGTTTCAGGTGCGTTTCCTGTAACATAACCACATCTGCCTTAAGTTTCTTAAGGTGTGCGAGTACCCGTGCCCTCTTTATCGGCCCGTTCAGCCCTCTCACGTTCCACGTGATCAGCCGGGTTGGGGGGCTTCCTACCCACCCCCCCTTGTCGATTAACCATCACCTTTTTCCAGCTCCTCACCCGGTTCCCACGCAGCTGTATCTCCCCCAGGCGGTGCCCCCCCCCCGCCTATCCCCTCCCATACCAGCTCCCCCCTCTCCCCAGCAGCAGCAACCCAGTAATTCCCCCCTCCCACCCCCCCACCCCGCTAGATCCCCCGCTAGCGTAATTACTCCCCCCATGTTGCTCCCAGAAGTCAGCAAACTCTGGCCGACCTCGGCTTCCCCCCGTGACCTCGGCTCGCACCGTGCGACGCCCCCTCCTTCCTGCTTCTCTATTCCCGCCATGATTATCATAGCGTGGGAACCAAGCCCATGCTTCTCCCTTGGCCCCGCCCCCAATGGCCAACGTCCCATCTCCTCCACCTCGCCTCCTCCCCCCATCACCACCTGTGGAAGAGGGAAAAGTTACCACATCGCAGGATTAGTACATAAAACTCCTCTTTCCCCCCTTTTTAACCCCCCTCTTTGCCCCCCACATTCGCCCCACCACTTTGTTCAAACGTTCTTTTTAATAACCCGCTCATTCCAGTTTTTCTTCCACAATAAAAGTCCACACTTCATCCGCCATCTCAAAGTAGTGGTGCCTCCCTCGATATGTGACCCACAGTCTTGCCGGTTGCAGCATTCCAAATTTTATCTTCTTTTTATGAAGCACCGCCTTGGCCCGATTAAAGCTCGCCCTCCTTCTCGCCACCTCCGCACTCCAGTCTTGATAAACGCGGATCACCGCGTTCTCCCATTTACTGCTCCGAGTTTTCTTTGCCCATCTAAGGACCATTTCTCTATCCTTAAAATGGAGGAATCTCACCACTATGGCTCTGGGAATTTCTCCTGCTCTCGGCCCTCGCGCCATCACTCGGTATGCTCCCTCCACCTCCAACGGACCCGCCGGGGCCTCCGCTCCCATTAACGAGTGCAGCATCGTGCTCACATATGCCCCAACGTCCGCTCCCTCCACACCTTCAGGAAGACCAAGAATCCTCAGGTTGTTCCTCCTTGCGTTGTTCTCCAGTGCCTCCAACCTTTCCACACATCGTTTCTGATGTGCCTCATGCGTCTCCGTCTTCACCACGGGCCCTGTATGTCGTCCTCATTCTCGGCTGCCTTTGCCTTCACGACCTGAAGCTCCCGCTCCTGGGTCTTTTGTTCCTCCTTTAGCCCTTCGATCGCCTGTAGTATCGGGGCCAACAGCTCTTTCTTCATTTCCTTTTTGAGCTCTTCCACACAGCATTTCAAGAACTCTTGTTGTTCAGGGCCCCATGTTAAACTGCCACCTTCCGACGCCATCTTGGTTTTTGCTTGCCTTCCTTGCCGCTGTTCTAAAGGATCCACTGCAATCCGGCCACTTTCTCCTCCTTTTTTCATCCGTATCCAGGGGGGATTCCCTTCTGGTTTACCGCACAGTGTTTTTAGCCGTCAAAATTGCCGTTGGGGCTCCTATCAAAAGCCCAAAAGTCCGTTTCACCGGGAGCTGCCGAAACATGCGTCTCAGCTGGTCATCGCCGCACCCGGAAGTCTGGTCAGTAATTACTTAACTTGCCCTTCCATGACAGCAGCTTGAGCCTGGCACATAGCCCACGATTTTCGCAATCTCATAGCACATGGTTTATGTCATTGTCATTCAAGGTCTTCCCAGATGCTTGCTTCCTTGATTCTATGAAGTCATTCACAAAGTCTAACACCTTGACCTGGTGCCACCCTGCTTTGGCTATTCATCATCAGTGACCACCTAATCTGAAAAGGAAGTATGTGCAGGGTTAAGGGGAGAAGGCAGGAGAATGGAACTAGGTGACTTGTTCATTTAGAGAGCTGTTGCGGACACAATGCATCGAATGGCCTCCTTCTGTGCCAATTCCGTGATTCTGTACTTTTGTGTGTGCACTACTAGAACAATTCCTCCAATAATTATGATTTTATTTTTAATCTTTGATAAATAGCCAATGTAATATAATCCATGGCAATAACCTCGAAACAAATATTTTATTTGTGGCATTTTCTGCTGATGTTTTCTTTTGTATCAAACAATTTTGATTTTGTTCCAATCTTACTTATTCCATACAATATTTACTTTTCAATCTTGCTTCTGTTGCAAATCTAATTCGGTTTCACATATCCAAGCCGTGATGCAGATCCATCGGTATACTGAAAACTTGGTTGAGGTATGATTTATGTGCATTGATTTGTTCTGTTAAGAACCCATGGGCGAGACATTAAAAATGGGCAATTTTTCTTCAAGCCCTTCATTAGAGTTCTATTTAATCCTTTGCCTAGATTTTTCTCTTTTTCTGTTTGTATTTTCAATAATAGTCTCATGGTTAGTTGGGTTCCCTGCCATATGACAACTTACACTGCCAAACTTCAGTTATACATTTAGGAGCACTGAATTCAGGCAACCATTGTTCTACTGCTAAGGCTGATAAATCAGACGGCAACATTTCACAAACTTTCTTGTTCAGTCCCTGACCTTAAGGGTGACTATAATATTTGTTCACATATTTGAATCCTACGACCACAAAGATTTGCAACACAGATGGGGAGCATTTAGCACTGTGACTGTGCTAACTGAAACAGAGCCTAATCCTAAACCAGAATTTTCAGGACTATTTGAGGACAGGCCCAGAGGCAGGGGTGGGAGAATTTCGCGCCGGACAACATTGGAATGAAAGTCCGACCTCTTCACTTCAGAACCAGATTTTCCAAGGGGTGGTCATCATGGTGGGAGGGCAGCATGCTTGAAGCAGTGAGAAGATTATTAATGCAATTTATTTGCCAACTGAAAACCATTTTAATGGAAGTTTTGTATTTTGGTGGGTGGCAAGGTGACTTAATTAGGTGACAAAGTTTCTGTTTCCCGATAGTGAATTGAGATGCAGAGATTAAGTCAGCACTGTTTTATTACACTTCTTGTAGTAAGTTATGTTATACTACTGAATGTAATATATGTTACTCGATACAGTTGTTGATGAGGTTTTCTGAATCTTGATGAAAAAGTCTTGAAGTCGTCCAGTAGTAACAAAAGATTTATTGAGTAACTAAAACAATAATTTTGTGAGTTCTTTACTTTAATATTAATACTAGCAATAAGGTGAACAAGATTGACTTCCGGTGGCGGCCATGGAATGAAAGGTCGCACATTTGGCAGTTCCAGCTCATGGTGGTCTTTTTGTGGCTTTTACGCCGGATTGTTGCAGGAATTTGGTGAAGTAAAGCTGTAGAAGCAGGAACAGAAGGAGGGGACTCCTAGTTTATGGAGCTGCGCCCCAGGAAAAATCAGAAAAGGAGGAATCAGAAGTCGGTGGTGAGTGAGGATCAGATTTTGAGTGTGGAAATGGTGGATCCTCAGGGTTTGGCTCCGCCAGCTCAGTGGTCGACAGACCAATTGGTGAGCTTCTTGAATGATAAGGTCTCCCAACAATGTAAGGAGTGTGCGGAGGACCTGGCCCGGGCGGTGAACTCGATCAAGGCGGTGGTTGACCGCGTGGAGGCGAGACTGATGACCCAGGGACAGGCGATCCAGAGGTTGGAGGAGCAGGCTTGGGAGCATGAGAAGCAGTCCACCTCAATGGCAGCGGCGATCGGGGTGCTGCAGGACCAGCAGAAGTGACTGTTGGAGAAAGTGGAGGATCTGGAGAACCGTTCACAAAGGCAGAACATCCGGATCGTGGGTCTGCCGGAGGGGAAAGAAGGATCGGATGCTGGTGCTTATGTGGGGACGATGCTGGAGAAGCTGATGGGGGAAGATGCGTTCGACAAGCCGTTGGAGGTGGACCGGGCCCACAGGGCACTTATACGTAAGCCCTAGGGGCGTGAGCCCCCAAGGGAAGATGGTGGTACGACCACATCGGTTCCTAGACAAGGAATGTATTATGAGATGGGCCGGGCAGACGAAGCGGTGTGTGTGGGAAGATGCTGAGATCCGGGTGTACCAGGACTTGGGAGCAGAATTCGCAAAGAGGAGGGCGAATTTCAACAAGGTCAAGTCGGCCCTATATGCGAAAGGAATAAAGTTTGGTCAGCTTTACCTGGCCCGTCAATGGGTGACCTATGAGGGTTTGGCTCGCTGGAGGACGTGGTGGACTTTATGAAAGACAATAAACTGATGGGAGAATGAAGACCTTGAACTCTGACTGTGGGAAACTGAACTATGAGCTATGCTTTGTAAAAACTTTAAACTTTCAACATTTAATTTGCGATGTTTGGAACAACATTTGAGGCTCTGTATATATATTATCTTTTTCTGTTTTTCATTCGGATCTGTTTGAGGTTAGTTGACTAGATAATACTTTGTTAAGAGAGGAGGGGTGGTGGGCCTTTGTGCTCGGACTTTGGGAGGGATTGTTCGTTTGTTTTTGCTTCTTGCCATTGTTTTGGGAGTTTGCAATAAGAGAAGGGGGGAGAAGAATCAGTGGGGGGGGTAGGGTGCTAGGCTCCAGGGGCGGGGGCTGCCAGGCTAGCTGGGAAGGCTAGTTCACAGAAACATAGTGGGTGGTGAGCTGAAGACCAACGTAGGGGGAGGAGTTGGGAGGGGGAGGAGGGGGGGGTTGGGTGGGGGGCCTAGACTGCTGAAGGAGAGGGAACTTTTAGGGTGGTGGAGGAGAAGACCTGATGACGGTAGCTGCCAGAGGGCGGGCCAGGTGAGGTGCGGGGCATGGGCCAAGGGCTGGGCTAGGAGAGGCTATGGCTAATCAACAAGGGAGTGGGGTAGGGTGCCCCCCGACCAGATTGGTCACGTGGAATGTTCGTGGACTGAATGGGCCGGTCAAAAGAGCCCGTGTGTCTGCAAACTTGAGGCAACTGAAGGCAGACATGGCAGTGCTGCAGGAGGCACACCTAAAGCTGGGAGACCAGGTTAGATTGAGGAAGGGCTGAATCAGGCAGGTGTTTCACTCAGGACTGGGTTTAAAATAAGGGGGGTGGCAATTCTGGTCAACAGTGGCATCCCTGAGGGTGTGGGGGCAATGGAGACAGCACATGAGATTGGAGGGGGCGTCAGTGTGGTCACCGATCTGTGATACTCACCGGTTTGTTCCGGGGGGTGGGACGGGGGCTTTAGGAGGTGGCAGCGGGCAGGGATTGAGTGATTTGGGGATCTCTTCATTGAAGAGGGCTTTCCAAACCTGGAGGCATGAGAGGAGGAGTTTGAGTTGCCGGGTGGGAACCGGTTTCGGTACCTACAGAAACGGGACTTTGTCCAGAGGCAGGTTCCAAGCTTTCCTCGCCTCCCCCTAAGGGAACTACAGGATAAGGTAATGTCAAAAACGGGGGTTGGGGAGGGGAGGGTCTCGGAGATATACAAGGAATTGATGGAGTGGGAAGGGGTCCCAATTAGGGAGGTGAAGAGGAAGTGGGAGGAAGAGTTGGGAGGGTAGCTGGAAAAGTCCTTGAAGAGAGTCAATTCATCCTCGTTGTCTGCCAGGCTTAGCCTGATCCAGTTCAAGGTGGTTCATAGGGCCCACATGACGATAGCCCGGATGAGTAGGTTTTTCGAGGAAGCGGAGGACAGGTGCGGACGCTGCGGGGGAAGCCCGGCGAATCATGTACATATGTTTAGGGCGTGTCCGAAGTTGAGGGGACTCTGGCAGGGATTTGCAGATGTCATGTCAGAGGTCCTGGAAGGGAGGGTGACTCCGAGTCCAGAAATGGCAATATTTAGGGTATCGGAGGATCTGGGGGCCCGGGGTGGGAGGGAGGCCGATGTTCTGGCCTACTCCTCCCTGGTGGCCCAGAGACGGATTTTGCTGGGATGGAGGGACTCGATGCCTCCAAAGTCAGGAGTGTGGGTAAGTGACATGGCAGGGTTTCTCAGGCTGGAAAAGATTAAGTTCGCCTTGAGAGGTTCAACTCAGGGGTTTGCTCAGAGGTGGCAGCCATTCATCGACTTCTTTAAGGAAAACTGAACGTCAGCAGAAAGTGGGGGGGAGGGGAAAAGTGGGGGAGAAAATGGGAGGCACAGCAGTGTAAAATAAGGTTAGGGAATCTAATATACGGGTAGTTAGGAGCTCGGGCGTGAGGGTAGTTGGGTATGTTATTGTGATGTGGTTGCATGCATCGGGCCGCTAGGTTATTTAGAATGTTAATTTGTTAAATTTGCTAAACTGTGAAAATTACAAATGCTCCAATAAAATATTTTCTTTAAAAAAAAAGGTAACAAGAACTAAATACAGTAACTATGTTTAACTACACTAACACTCTGAGCGAATCTACACTCCTGCTCTCATCGCAGTACACCCAAAAGAGAGAGAGGAGCAGAATGAGGTTGCTTTTATACCCCTGTTGGTACTGCCCTCTAGTGATCATCTGGTTCTATTGATTACACATTAACCCCTTATGTACATGCACATACAGAGATCACTACAAGCACCATCCTGTGGAGGTTTCCTACTTATAACTTGTATGCCACAAAAACTCAATCTACAAACACTTCTTTTAACTAAATCCTACCTTCAAGATTAAGTCAGCAACACACGTTTGTCCAGGAGGCCTTTTATAGCCAGTCCACACCAGCTGCATTGTCAGCTGATGCCGAGTTTCATAATGAAAAGCTTCCCTCTTGGGCAAATCAGATTGTCAAAGGTAGCCTGGAAAATGAGTGCATTGAGTGTTTTGGGGCAATTTCTTGCAGCAGTATGCTCTAAAGCCAAGCAGGGAACAGGCTGTCCTAAACCTGGTAATATGCAATGAATCAGGATTAATCAATAACCTCATGGTAAAGGAGTCGCTAGGTGACAGCAATCATCATGCGATAGGATTTCAAGTTCAGTCTGAAATGGAGAGCTATTCTTAATGAAAATATTTAAAATAAAGAAATTGAGAGCTATGTATCAATGACTGGTGTTTTAAACCTAAATAAAAGGTAACTATGAGAGTTGGCTATGGTGAACTGGGAAATTAGATTAAAATATAGCACAGTAGAGTTGCAGTGGCAAACCTTTAAGGAAATATTTAATAACTCCCAACAAAGATCTATCCCAATGAGAAAGAAACGCTTCTTGAGAAAGATGCAACATCTGTGACTAAATAAGGAAGATCATGATAGTATTAAATTGAAAGAAACACTGTACAAATTTGCAAAGATTAGTAGTCGGTCAGAGTATTGGACACATTTTAAGAACCAGCAAAGAATTACTAAAAAGATAATAAAGAGGCAGAAAGCAGAGTATCAGAGAAAGCTAGCAAATAATACAGATGAAAATAGATCCATACATACTAGGAGCAGGAATAGGCAACCCTGCCCCTCGGGCCTGCTCTGAATGACTGATCTGATTGTAACTTCGGCCCCACATTCTTGCCTACTCCAGATAAACTTTCACCCCTTGTTGATCAAGAAGTTGTCTAGCTCTGCCTTTAAAATATTTAAAGTTTCTGCTTTCACTGCGTTTTGAGGAAGAGAGTTCCAGAGACTCACAACCATGAGTGCTGAATATATCCTGCAGCATCATTATCATGGTTATATTCAGTCCCCTCAACTACTGTTGTGCCCTCACCATTTCACTGCCAAGTCTTAGGAAGGACAGGAACCCTGTGAATGTGGTGTTAAATTTAAAAGGGAGTCTAAATGTTGTTCCAATTGAGATAGTAGCGTATATTAACCGGCAAACTGCTTCTCCTGAGAGAGTTGTGTGCAAGCAGCCCAACACACTCATGTAAAATGCAGAAGTTGCCAATTTTGAGCCAGCTTCCTCCTATTCAATATTGAAATTTCAGTGGTTTTAACCACCAGAGCAAAATGACAGCTGGTTGTACACTCCACCCTCAGCTTAAAATAAATAATAATTTGCTGTTATCTGTTTTGCTTTACCGTTCAATGTGAATTTAGACACTTGAGTCTTTTCCCGTCCTAAACCGAGCCAGGACATGTAGTGACCAGGACGCGTGCATGTTTCCAGGGGGAAAATTTAACAGTCTGTGCTCCTGCAAGAGAAAGACAAGTGACACAGGATCCAGTGTTGCTGGTCACAGCTCGACACTGATGGACTGGAATTGTCCTCCTCAAAAAGAAAAGTTCCTGAGTTTTACAGATGGTGCTGGTGGGACAGTGGTCCACCTGGTTACGTTAAATCAATCACCCCCTTCATATTGCTAGGGAGCAGATATGGCAGAGGCGATGGAGTTGTTTTGGAGCTCCACATGTGAAGAAGAGCATGAAAGATCCAACAGGTGCAGGAATAGACAACTCTCTGGAATGCGTTATGTTTCCTGTAACAGTCTGGAAGGAACCAGCGGTGAAAATAATTAAAATGGGTGGCACAGTAGCACAGTGGTTAGCACTGTTGCTTCACAGCGGCAGGGTCCCAGGTTCGATTCCCGGCTTGAGTCACTGTCTGTACGGAGTCTGCATGTTCTCCCCGTTTCTGCATGGGTTTCCTCCGGGCTCCGGTTTCCTCCTACAAGTCCCGAAAAACGTGCTTGTTCAGTGAATTGGACATTCTGAATTCTCCCTCTGTGTACCTGAACAGGCGCCGGAATGTGCCGACTAGGGGACTTTCACAGTAACTTCATTGCAGTGTCAATGTAAGCCTACTTGTGACAATAAAGATTATGAAGATTATTATTCTTATAAAAGATGATAATATTGACCGCCAGTGGCAGATCCATGCAAGCACCATGTTTGGGAACCAGGCATGATGTAGACACGCTTTGCACTGATGTAGGTTAGGGGGGGGTTGTTCTGGGTGCCAAGAGATTGGTGTCCTCATTGTATTGTCTTTTGTATTTTGATACTGTCAATAAACTAAAAGATTTGTATAAGTGCAGGGAGGTTTTAATTGCTGAAACTCAGGCTGCTGGGGGACAATTCCTCTTTATGAACTCTCTGACCTGCACATTCATAGAGGGAAGTAACGCTGGGAGGAGGATCTCGACCTCCTACCAGACATGGACTGCACACAGCTGGTTAACACAGGGAAACGAGTGCTGGTCTAAGATTTACAGCAGCGGGCCCTTCTTGACACATTTATTTATCACGGGCTTGGCCTGTTTTAGAAATCGGCTTGTTTTCAGCCCCGACACGCGGGCGCATTTTTTTTTTTGGGGGGGGGGGGGACGGGACGGGAGGACAACCCAAAGAATAATCTGTGACCTCTCGAAATGGAACATGTTTACTGCCAATGGAAATAAGAAATTTCGCAACCTTTGTGGGTAGCAGTGTGAAGTGTTATCTCTCTAAGTTATAATATTTGAACGCAACTCGTGGTGGAGTGATTTTTAATTGGGTGCTTCGGAGATGTGTGTTTTGATCCTCTAGCCCTCCCACTTTTACATGACGACGTATCGATTCCTCCTTTTTGGCATCATTGTAAATCGGAAGCCAGTCCACGGTGAGCTGCTTCTCCCAGTTTGGCTGAAATTTGCGTCCCACTCACCGGCAATGGCAGAATTTGGGAGAACTGCAGGTATGGGAGTCAATGTGGAAGCCTTTGTGCGACCATTTCCTATGAATATTTAATTTGTTTTCGAATAAAATAGATTTGAACTTTCTTCAGCCGATGGTATGAAATGCTTCTTAGATTTGCTGTGGTAGAAAGTGGCCTGAGAGTTCTGAAAACTCATTGTTGCCCCTCGGTGTTTTAAGGGATAGTTTCGTTGTGAGCTTGAGTCGTTCAGAAAATCTGGACGCTTTAATAGTTATAGTTTACTGTTTCTGCGACGCTCCAACTTTCATTACCAAACTCGAGGTTTTCCAAATCTCTCTGCTGTCCGTGCCCCAACTGGCCAAGTCCCTCTCGTCCACTCACACGCTGTCTCAGAGTCACCTCCACTGGCTCTCAGGTAAACAACGCCTCCATTTTAAAACTCACATCCTTATTTGCAAATTCCTCTATGGCTTCCTCCCGCTCTCACTTCCGCAGGACTTAACAGTTATCTGCAAATCTCAAGTTCCGGCCTCAATTTTAATAGCTCCACCAATGGTAACATTTGCGTCCTGTTGCCAAGGATCCCATGGTCTTGATAGAATTCTGCCTGCCTCGCCACCTCTCATTCCTCCTTCAAGACACTCCTTCAAGCTTACCCCTGACCAAATTTCTGTTCATCTGCCCGCATATCGCCTTTGGTGTTCAATGTTCTCTTGTGAAGTGCCCTGGGGCGTTTTATTGTGTGAAAAGCACTAGATGAATATGATGATGTTGTTGATATTGTAGATCAGTGGTTCCCAACCTTTTCAATAACACGGCGGCACACTTCAACGAGACAAACAATTCCACAGCACACCAATTTTTTTTCAGCTGAATCGATTGCTCAAAAATGTCACATTTACTTATATTGACTATGGTTATGGTCTTATTAGAGCAGTGGTTTTCAACTGGTTACGGAAATGTTTCAGTGAGTGCAATACTTGAATATCTATGTTGATTTGCCAGTTTGTAGCCGCTTGAACAAGAGACTCTTGAGAGATAATGTTACCTTTACGTGTGCTGATTGTGGGCTGAGGCCCTTCCTGCCACCACCCTTTGCAGGTTCTCTTCATTAGTGTAGCTGCACAAACTGAAGGGTGGCGGAGGGCAGGAAAGCAGCCGCCTGGCCTGGGACCCCAGCCTCCGACACCCTGCGGGACTGACTGGCAGGTACATAGAATAAAAGCAACAGAATAACCTAGATTCTCCCCCAACTTCACAGAATCACAGAAAATACAGTGCCGAAGAGGCCCTTCGGCCCATCGAGTCTGCACCAACACATGAAAAACAGTTCACCTGGCTACCTAATAAATTTGACAGCACTTGGCCCAAAGCCTTGAATGTTATGATGTGTCAAATGCTCATCCAGGTACATTTTAAAGGATGTGAGGCAACCCGCCTCTACCACCCTCCCAGGCAATGCAATCCAGTTGGTCACCACCCTCTGGGTAAAGAGCTTTTTCCTCACATCCCCCCCCCCCCCCCCCAAACCTCCTGCTCCTCACCTTGAACTTTGTCCCTGCCCAACTGACCCTTCAACTATGCATGTTAGCACAGTGGTTAGCACTATTGCTTCACGGCAGCGGGGACCCGGGTTCAATTCCGGCTTGGGTCAATGTCTGTGCGGAGTCTGCACGTTCTCCCCGTGTCGACGTGGGTTTCCTCCGGCTGCTCCGGTTTCCTCCCACAAATCCCGAAAAAACGTGCTTCTTAGGTGAATTGAACATTCTGAATTCTCCCTCGGTATACCCGAACAGGCGCTGGAGTGTAGCGACTAAGGGATTTTCACAGTAATTTCATTGCAGTGTTAATGCAAGCCTGCTTGTGACACTAATAAAGATTATTATAAAATAACTGAAATACTATTGTCCACATCTTGCCCGTGGCAATCTTGTGGTGGGCGGGGCGGAAGTACCCAGCCCGCAGACTGTGACAAAATTGAGCCAAATGAAATTTCATCTGGATTTACTAAAAAACAAAATACTTATGATAACTCCTTAATACTGAGATTCCTAATTCTTCTGAAGCTTTAATTTATTTTCTTATTCGTGCTAAGCTGCAACATCATTTGGGCTCACTTGAGCAAGTGTACCTGAACACTCAGACCTAGATGTCTTCCTAATTGAACCAATGTTCTTTATTTTAATTTATTAAGCTTATGGTCTAAGATTCTAAGCTTTCCTCACAAATTGCTTAGACTTAGAAAATTTACCCCATGTGTGATCTTGTCAACCATTTGGGAGGGATCACTAGATAAAGCAACAGCAGTTGGAGGAAAATTATACAACTGGGAGAGATCCTTGAGGTAATGGGAACAAATATAGCAAAACAGCAAGTGTCCAGTGAGAAACACAGGAACAGAAAAATGCATAAAGTAGGAAAGTAACAGTGACAACTGCAGAGTAAGGAAAAGTATATAATTGGAAGACAGTACAAGAAGGCAGAGACACGCAACGTGGTCTGAAAGTTTCTATATTCATTGGAGAAGTGCAGTTTTTTTTTTGTTGTTGCTGAAAGTAATAGAAATGGGAACTTCAGTAGCAGGGTGAGAGTAAGGAAAGTGTGGCTTTCAGCTGCCAGCAGGTTTTTTTTCTAGTTAGGGCATCATGTCCCAGGCTTTGAGGGCCGAAGGGCCTGTTCCTGTGCTGTACTTTTCTTTGTTCATTGAACCTAGTGGTCATCTCTACGCTAAAGATATGGCAGCAGCTTTGCCAGCATTTCATGCTGTACGTGCGGAGGGGGAGGGGGGGGGGGGGGTGCGGGCGGGGGGATGTCAAGGTGGTCCCCTTGGTAACCATTTGTTTCGGCTGGGAAAATTGATACCATGATTGGGGAGTGGAAAGGAAGGGGCAGGAGCGGGTAAAGGACTTATTTTTGGGGGAATCGGTTTGTAGACTGGGAGGTGCTAAGGGGGAAGATAGGCATTAGTGGGATGGATATGTTCTGATGTGTGATTGGGTCCGGCGAGCTTTTGCTGATATTCTCGGTGGCACCGCCATCCACTTTGCTGGAGAGAATTATTTCTTGAGCGAGGTCAGAGGAGGGCAGCATAGAATCATAGAATTTACAGTGCAGAAGGAGGATATTTGGCCCCTCGAGTCTGCTGCGACCCTTGAAAAGAGCATCCGACCCAAGCCAACACCTCCACCCTATTCCCCATACCCAATAATCCCACCCCATCTTTTGGACACGAAGGGCAATTTATCATGGCCAATGCACACCTAAACTGCACATCTTTGGACTGTGGGGGAAAAAACCGGAGCACCCGCAGGAAACCCACACAGACACGGGGAGAACGTGCAGACTCCGCACAGACAGTGACCCAAGGTGGGAATCGAACCTGGGACCCTGGAGTTGTGAAGCAACAGTGCTAACCACTGTGCAACCATGGATGTCCAGGATATACTGACAGATCATGGGGGAAGGGCAGATATCAGTGGAGGAGATGAAGGTTAGGAGGGAGGAGGAGCTGGGTCCCATTTTGGAGATGGAGGTGTGGAGTGAATCTCTCTGTAGGGTGAATGCCATATCATCCTCCATTAAGTATGATTCAGCTCAAGGTGGTTTTCTGAGCACATCTCACCAAGGCTAGAATGAGTTGTTTTTTTGAAGGGGTTGAGGATAGGTGTGAGTAGTGTTCAAGGGGGGCTGCGAACCATTGGCATATGTTCTGGTCCTGCCCCAAGTTGGTGGGTTTTTGCGGGCCTTATTTTAAACACTATCTGCAATTCTAAATGTGGATTTGGAGCCCTGCCTGTTAGTGGCAATATTTGGGGTGTCAGACCAGCCAGAACTGAGGACGGGGTTTGGTGGTGCTTTGGCTTTTGCCTCATTGCTGGCTCGGCAGTAGATCCTGCTGACCTGGAGACAGGCAGCACCGCCCAGTGCCACAGCATGGCTGGGTGACTTGATGGAGCTTTCTCATCTCGAGATGGCTATGTTCACGATGAGAGGAGCAGTTGATGGGTCTATGACAGAAGGCGTCCATTTATATTGCATTTCAAGGATCTGATCGCTGTTATTAGGGAGGGGAATTCTATTGGGGAGGTGGGGTTATGATTGCGGAGGTTTTGCTTTTTGTTTGTTATAGTTTGTGGTTTTGATTGTTACTTGTATATTTTGTATAAAATGTTAACCTAATAAAAATATTTTCAAAACTAAATGTTAAGACTCTCCAGCGGTCCTCTTTCTCTTCAAGCTGCAAACATTTTTTAATTTATAAAAATTATGTTATTTTCTTTTGTGCACTAGGTATAATTAATTCATAAATGTGCTGTTTGTTACCCTGTACCAATTTACTGAAATTAACTTGAGGAACCTATTGGCAGAAATACATGATTTGTGGCGGTTGAATTGTTCAGTAAAAGGTGAAAGATTGTAATGAAAAATTTATCCTGTTCATAGTCCTCTTGATTTTACATCAAAAATCACCAAATGGTGTTGTAGTGTGAAACAGTTTCTGATTGCTTATGTATTGCAGCAGTTTGTAATTATATTATAGTTAAATGATTCATTCGATGAAAGCAGGTTCTTGGTTCATTGTCTGCTGGTATTTCATCCTGAGCTGTTTCTCTTTTTGATATAAATTTAGAGTACCCAATTATTTTTTTCCAATTAAGGGGCAATTTAGCTTGGCCAATCCAGCTACACTGCACATCTTTGGGTTGTGGGGCGAAACTAACGCAGACACTGGGAGAATGTGCAAACTCCACACGGACTGTGACCCAGGGCCGGGATTCGAACCCAGGTCCTCAGCGCTATGAGGCAGCAGTGCTACCCACTGTGCCGCCCCCTGAGCTGTTTCTCTTGACAGTTTTGTCGGTGGTAGTTTGCCATTGCCTTCCTCTCTCTGGCGCAGGGTGAGCAGATTCCAGGTCTACCTCAGTCGGAATAAGAATTTAATCTCCGCTGTTGGTGTTCTTCGAAACCTCGCTTTGGTATTTAGCCAACTAAGAAAAGCAGCAGCAGCCCCCCCCCCCCCCCCCCCCAACATATCCTCTGTTAACTGATAGTGAACATACGATTTGAGTCCATGATCGCCTAAAAACATATTAAATCACACTATTTTACATGTAAACATGTGAATTTTCCAGAAAATAAATACGCCAATCCACCTGAAGGGCAGCCTATTTCTTCAGTGTTTGATGTGCAGCTCTTGAGGAGGGGGGTACAAAAACAAGGTTGGCGCTCAGGTCAAAAATTGACTGGAGGGTTGTCAACATCCAGATTTGGTCAACATGGCCCCAAGAGGTAAAAATGGCGACAAGAGCTTGAGGTTGTCAGAATTGGCTTTTCTTCACCCCTCTTTCCCCCTGCCCTCCCCAAACTCACCTTATCTACCAGCTTCTGTGCACTGTAGCTCCTGAACTGTGAACTGCAGTACAATCGCTGTTTGATGTCTGCAGCCTGTTTTTTTTTAAGTTTGAGAATCGGGACTAAAAGTGGTTCAGGCCCTTAAATTGCCACATTTACCAGGTACCACATGAAAATTGTCAGCATTGCGCCTGAAAGTCTTCCCTATGCAAAATGAATCCCCTGCCCTGATTCTCAACAGTTGGGCACAAACAGCTGTACAGATAATCAAACTTCTGCTTTCTGCGTTAACAGGCAGAACTCGGGTGTTTGTGCAGTGAGGACTGGACAAAAAAGTCAATGTGGCACAATTACTGCCTGCAACAACAGTATTGACATTCTTCAGACAATAAATATGCCTTTGCAGGATGGAATTTATTAAGAGATATAACACAGGATTAGCTTATTTAAATGGTTTCATGCTGAGCATGTTGATCATGATGTACCATGAGCATCAGGTATGAAATTGCAGAGCACATGAACAAGGGGAAATTGGACAGAGATGTCAGTATTTTATTCTAATGTAGGTTTCAATTTCAGCATCTGGTTCCAATATTTGGAGGTGACTTGATAGTCTTGTTCATAGACTTCTGGTCACAGACATAGGGTGCACTTAGGGAGCAGAGCCATGGGGTTATGCTGCAACTGTACATGACCCTGGTGAGACTACATTTGGAGTATTATGTGCAGTTTTGGTCACCTCACTATAGGAAGGCTGTGGAAGCATCGGAAAGGGTGCAAAGGAGATTTAGAACATAGAACATAGAACAATACAGCGCAGTACAGGCCCTTCGGCCCACGATGTTGCACCGAAACAAAAGCCATCTAACCTACACTATGCCATTATCATCCATATGTTTATCCAATAAACTTTTAAATGCCCTCAATGTTGGCGAGTTCACTACTGTAGCAGGTAGGGCATTCCACGGCCTCACTACTCTTTGCGTAAAGAACCTACCTCTGACCTCTGTCCTATATCTATTACCCCTCAGTTTAAAGCTATGTCCCCTCGTGCAAGCCATTTCCATCCGCGGGAGAAGGCTCTCACTGTCCACCCTATCCAACCCCCTGATCATTTTGTATGCCTCTATTAAGTCTCCTCTTAACCTTCTTCTCTCCAACGAAAACAACCTCAAGTCCATCAGCCTTTCCTCATAAGATTTTCCCTCCATACCAGGCAACATCCTGGTAAATCTCCTCTGCACCCGCTCCAAAGCCTCCACGTCCTTCCTATAATGCGGTGACCAGAACTGTACGCAATACTCCAAATGCGGCCGTACCAGAGTTCTGTACAGCTGCAACATGACCTCCCGAGTCCGGAACTCAATCCCTCTACCAATAAAGGCCAACACTCCATAGGCCTTCTTCACAACCCTATCAACCTGGGTGGCAACTTTCAGGGATCTATGTACATGGACACCTAGATCCCTCTGCTCATCCACACTTTCAAGAACTTTACCATTAGCCAAATATTCCGCATTCCTGTTATTCCTTCCAAAGTGAATCACCTCCCACTTCTCTACATTAAACTCCATTTGCCACCTCTCAGCCCAGCTTTGCAGCTTATCTATATCCCTCTTTAACCTGCTACATCCTTCCACACTGTCGACAACACCACCGACTTTAGTGTCGTCTGCAAATTTACTCACCCACCCTTCTGCGCCTTCCTCTAGGTCATTGATAAAAATGACAAACAGCAACGGCCCCAGAACAGATCCTTGTGGTACTCCACTTGTGACTGTACTCCATTCTGAACATTTCCCATCAACCACCACCCTCTGTCTTCTTTCAGCTAGCCAATTTCTGATCCACATCTCAAAAAATGTTTATTTTACCATGTTGATGTCAATGTTTCTGTTCCTGTGATCATTTACCAGGATGCTGCCTGGTTTGGAGGATGGGTCTTATGAGGAAAAGTTGAGGGAGCTAGGGCTTTTCTCTTTGGAGCGGAGGAGGGTGAGAGGTGACTTGATAGAGGTTTATAAGATGATGAGGGGGATAGATAGAGTAGACGTTCAGAGACTATTTCCTCGGGTGGATGTAGCTGTTACAAGGGGACATAACTATAAGGTCCAGGGTGCAAGATATAGGAGGGATGTCCGAGGTAGGTTCTTTACTCAGAGAGTGGTTAGGGTGTGGAGTCGGACACTTTAGGAACTTTCAAGCGGTTACTGGATAAGCACATGGAGCACACCAGAATGACCAGGAGTGGGATAGCTTGATCTTGGTCTCGGTCAAGGCTCGGCACAACATTGAGGGCCGAAGGGCCTGTTCTGTGCTGTACTGTTCTATGTTCTAATACTGAGGGAGTGCTATATTATTGCAGATGCTGTCTTACGGATGAGACCTAAGTTTTCTGTAATGCCCTGTCCAACATTTATCCCTCAACTAATACTGTTTATATAAAAAAGTTGTGCATTTGAAAGAGGCCGACGTCTTGGCCTTTGCCTCCCTGGTAGCCCGAAAACGGATCTTGTTAATGTGAAGGGACTTGAAGCCCCCGAGTGTAGAGACCTGGGTTAGTGACATGACTGGGTTTCTCAGTCTCGAGAAAATAAAGTTCGCCTTAAGAGGGTCAATGTTAGGGTTTTCCTGGAGGTGGCAGCCGTTCGTCGACTTTCTCGGGGAAAATTAAAATGTCAGCAGATGCAGCATTCCAAAGGGGGTGAAAGAGCGGATTGTTGTTGTATGGTTGAGGTGCGTGAAGATTGGGCTGGTGGGGGGGGGGGGGGGGGGAATGTTTATTTTACCATGTTGATGTCAATGTTTCTGTTCCTGTGATCATTTTCAAATGCCTTAATAAAATATTATTTTAAAACAAAAAGTTGTGCATTTCATTCCTTGGTGGATATATACCTGCATCTTGCACATGTGCACTTGGTTTAAAGTCACATTTGCAGCTTTGAAGCAAGCGTTGTGATCCATTATTGTTCAAGCTGCCCTGCACTATAAATCAACAGATCTGGCAGTAAGAGAACAGGCCTGTCTCAAAACACCACTTCCATTGATGGTGGTTCTGTGATATGTAAATAATAAAAAATGCTGTTCCCTGGCCTGGTACCTAACTTTACACTACACTAGACATCCATGTAAGTAGCAATTGATTATGACTTGTGGTCGTTCTACATTAATGTTAAACAACTGGTGTTGTCGAGCAATAAAATAACAGTCATTTTGGTATTTTTCCTTTCCTTTTAAAGAGTGCATCTGGCTTGCAGCAACCAGCAGTGCCTGTTTTTTCCCTTGCACCTCAATCATAAAAATGCCTGAATGAAGTAGTGCCGAAACTAAAATATACATTATGATCAGAAAATGATAATTTCTCATATGAGTTGGTGTCGGAGGGAGTTGAGCATATTCGGGATTTGTTCGTGGAAGGGAGGTTCAAGGGGGTTGGAGTTGTGGTGGCTATACCAACTCCTGAGGGGAAATGAATTCTGGTACATGCAGTAGCAGGAATTTATGTGAAAAGAGCTCTCTTCGTTCCCTCCTCTGCTGAGGCATGCCTTACTAGATAGGTTGTTATCATATGATGAGGTGGGGGAGGGGAAAATCGCAGATATTCAAGGGTGGTTACTGGAAATGGGGAAAGCATCATTAGAAGAAATAAGGGGGAAGTGGGAGGAGGAGCTGGGAGTGGAACTGGGAGGAGTGGCCTGGAGTGAAATATTGTATCGGGTGAATTCGACTTCCGCCTGTTAGAGCCTGCTACAGTTTAAGGTGGTCCTCAGGGCTCATATGACATGAGCTCGGGTGAATAGGTTCTTCCCTGAGGTGGGAAATAGGTTTCCCAAGTGGGCTGGCGAATCAAGAACATATATTTTGTGTTTTTGGGGGAGGATCAAGTTAGTCGAGGTTTAAAAATGACAAACAGTTTGTACTTTGGCTGTGTTTTCTGGATGGTTGTGAATGGTTTTTATTGTGTTTGGAATAAAATATGTTTATATAATAAAAAAAGAAAATTATCATTTCAGCTGAAGGAGAAACTCTAGTGTAAGTTCACCCATACATTTGCAATTCACAGTAATAAAAATTACGTTGCCCAAATCAAGTTAATTTGCTGTCAAGTGCCTGGAGTGCAGTGGTACAATCAATAAATGTTGTACATGTTCAGCTAAATTTTAAGAATTTAAAAAATGAATAAAATCACAAAGGTTGTGTTGCAATAGGTGGAGCATCTGCTGAACTTGAACAACAGTGACTGATACTGAACAGATTGTGGTTCAACCTGTTCCAGGAAATGAGTCTATCTGAAAAATTCCCCAGCCAGTGAAAGCGCTAGTCATTTTAAATTAGCTTGAATCTGAAGCAGTTTCTGCATGCTAGTCTGGAGGGGGAATAAACAAATACTTTATTTGGTAAAACTTTTCAAATTGATTTAGATGAGGGAACTGTGGTATTATAACTATCAGCATTACAATGTAGTGTGATGAATAGCCACTAGAGGAAGCTGCAGATACTACTATATAAAGCAATGATGCTATACCTTAAGGGAGGAGTGCATGCAGGAGACAGCTCGTGAAGGTCATAAGAGCAGTTATGTGAGAAGGTTAGATTATAGTTTATACCAGTAGTGAGATTGGCAGTAGATGAGTTAGATGTTATTGATCAATTCTGCATTGTAAATGGTCTAAGTGTCAAAACACAATTTGGTAGTGTAAATAAAATACTAAATTTGTTTCAGTAAAAGCTGTAATGTGGTCTTTGTGGAACACTACGTCAACCATCCTAAATACGCAAAACAAAGAACACCACCGGAACCAAATATAATATCTCCAGGTTTGCAGATGTCACAAAACTGGGTGGAAGGATAGCTGTGAGGAGGATGCAGAGATGCTTCAGTGTGATTTGGACAATTTGAATGAGTGAGTGGGCAAATGCATGGCAGATGCAGTATAATGTGGATAAATGTGAGGTTATCCACTTTGGTAGCAGATTATTATCTGAATGGATATAAATTAAAAGAGGGACCTGGGTGCAGTGAGACTTGGGTGTCCTTGTACATCAATTGCTGAAGGTAAGCAAGCACGTGCAGCAAGCAGTAAAGAAGGTAAATGGTAAGTTGGCCTTCATAGCAAGAAGATTCAATTACATTTGCAGGAATGTCTTGCTGCAATTACACAGGGCCTTGGTAAGACCTGGAATACTGTGTGCAGTTTTCATCTCCTTATCCGAGAATTGATGTTATTACTATAGAGGGAGTGCAGCGAAGGTTTACCAGACTAATTCCAGGAATGGCGGACCTGACATACGAGAAGAGATTGAGTTGGTTAGGATTGTATTCACTGGGGTTCAGAAGAATGAGGGGGATCTCATAGAAACTTATTAAATTCTAACAGGGTGACACAGGGTAGATGCAGGAAGGATGTTCCCAATGGTGAGGGAATCCCGAATCAGGGGGTCACAGTCTGAGGATACGTGGTAGACCATTTAGGACTGAGATGAGGAGAAGGTTCTTCACCCAGAGGGTGGTAAGCCTGTGAAATTCTCTACCACAGAAAGTAGTTGAGGCCAAAACATTGTATGTTTTCACGAAGGAGTTAGTCATAACTCTTGGGGCGAAAGGGATCAAAGATTATGGGGGGGGCGGGGGGGAGGCAGGAGCAGACTATTGAGTTGGATGAGCAGACATGATCATAATGAATGCTGGAACAGGTTAGAAGGGCCAAATGGCCTATCCCTGCTCCTTATTTTCTATGTTTCTGTCAGTTTTATCTGATTCTCATACAAGCCTGAACCAGACCGCCCTGTTGGGTTTATTACAAACTGTTAAAGCTGTACTTGATCTCTAAATTACCCGGTAGTGATATATATGCAGCTGATTTCCCAGTGGTTTGGCAGAACAGCCCACATGACTTCCCTTGAATTTTACCTGTGAAGATTTGTCTACCTTTCGGCAACATCTTCCCTCTGGGTACAACTAAGGAGAGCTGCTTGGAGAATCATAAGTTCCAGCCCTGCTTCTGAATGCCATTCAGTGGTACATATTTTTACTGCAACAGCAGTATTGTGCTTAAAGCTATGTAATGATTCATATGGATGTCAGCATTACATAGCAAGCTGAAATTGCCATGAGAATAACCTTTCATATCTGTCATGTGACCTGTTTTATCTGATTGCATGCAACTCAAATAGATTAACCTACAACTAGAATGACATATTAATCTATCTTCTTTGTTGGAATTTAAAGATCCCGTGACAGTATTTGAATATCTCCCAGTGTCCCACGCAATTTTACCTCAACAGACTTCACTCAGGAAAAGCAAATCTAGTCATTAGTTCATTGCCTTTTGTGGGAACTTGGCAAGTTTAAATTGGCTGCCATGTTTCCCTCCAATACAAAAGTGACTACGTTTAAAGTGCTTTTTGGCTATAAATCAATTGGGGCATTCTGATATTGTGAAAGGCACTATACAAGTAAAAATTACCAACCATCCAGCAAACGTCCGAGGATTTTATTTATTCAGTTCCTCTGTGCTGTGATATAATGTACATTTTTTCTGTGCTGAATGTTTAACTTGTATCGCCATACCAGTACAAAAAGTCTACAAGGTACTATTGTGGCTTTCTGTGAGCTGGGTCTGCAAATCAAGGACAATTAATATGCATGGGATAGTGGTCTCTGTAAAACAACACCAGTGGAGAGGCAGTTGGGAGATTGAAAACCGCGCCAGTGGAGAGGCAGTCGGGAGATTGAAAACCGTGCCAGTGGTGAGGCAGTCGGGAGATTGAAAACCGCACCAGTGGAGAGGCAGTCGGGAGATTGAAAACCGTGCCAGTGGAGAGGCAGTCGGGAGATTTAAAACTGCGCCAGTGGAGAGGCAGTCGGGAGATTGAAAACCGCGCCAGTGGAGAGATTGAAAACCGTGCTAGTGGAGAGGCAGTCAGGAGATTGAAAACAGCGGCAGTGGGGAGACAGACGGAATATTGAAAACCGTGGAGAGGCAGTCGGGAGATTGAAAACCATGCCAGTGGAGGGGCGGCAGGGAGATTGAAAACCGTGCCAGTGGAGAGGCAGTCGGGAAATTAGAGATATTATTAGATCTAAGGAAGAGGCATACAAATTGACCAGAAAAAACAGCAGACCTGAGGATTGGGAACAGTTTAGAATTCAGCAAAGAAGGACAAAGGAATTGATTAAGAAGGGGAAAATAGAGTGTGAGAGTAAGCTTGTGGGGACCATAAAAATTGACTTTAAAAGCTTCTATAGGCATATGAAGAGAAAGGATTGGTGAAGACAACTGTAGGTCCCTTAAAAGTCAGAAACAGGGGAATTTATAATGGGGAACAAAAATGGCTGACCAGCTGAATACATATATTTTGGTTGTGTCTGTATCAGAAATGTTGGAGAAATCTGGTTTAGTGGGAGGGGGGAACTGAAACCAATATTAGTAGAGAAATGGTGTTGGGGAAATTGATTGGGATTGAAGGCCAATAAATCTCAGCGGCCTGATCATCTACATCCCAAATTACTTCCGGAAGTGGCCTAGAAATAGTGGATCGTCATCTTCCAAGATTCTTGGAACAGTTCCTACAGATTGGAGGGTAGCTAATGTAACCCCATTATTTAAAAAGGGAGGTAGAGAGAAAACAAGGAATTATAGACCAGTCAGCCTGATGTTGGCAGTGGGGAAAATTCTGAAGTCCTTTGTAAAAGATTTGATAGCAGAGCACTTGGAAAACAGTGGCAGGATTGGTCCACATCAGCATGGATTTACAAAAGCGAAATCATGTTTGACAAATTTACTGGAATTCTTCTGGGTGTAACTAGTAGAGTTGATCAGGTGCAGCAAGTGAAAGTGTTTTATTTGGACTTTTAGAAGGCTTTTGACCAGGTCCTATGTAAGAGATTAGCATGCAAGATTGAAGTGCATGGAATTAGGGTAGTGTACTGAGATGAATAGATCACTGGCTCGCAGACAGGAAACGAAGAATAGGAATAAATGGGTCTTTTTCCAACTGGCAGGCAGTGACTAGTGCCGTACTACAGGGATCAGTGCTACAACCCCATCCATTCATAATGTATATTAATGATTTAGATGAGGGAACTAAGTGTAATATCTCCAAATTTGAAGATAACACAAAGCTTGGAGGGAGCGGGGGGGGCGGGGGGGGGGGGGGGGTGAGCTGTGAGGCAGATGCAGCGATGCTTCAGTGTGATTTGGAGCAGATGCAGTATAATGTGGATAATTGTACAGTTATTGACTTTGGTAGGAAGCCAGATTATTATCTGAATGGCTATAGATTGGGAAAGGGAAATGTGTAATGAGACGTGGGTGTCCTTGTACACCAGTCATTGAAAGTCAGCAGGCGGTTTTAAAAAAAAAAAAGGCAAATTGTATGATGGCCTTCGTTGTGAGAGGATTTACGTATAGGAGCCGGGATATCTTGCTGCTGTTATACAGAGCCTTGGTGAGACTTCACCTGGAATATTGTGTGCAGTTTTGATCTCCTTATCTGAGGAAGAATGTTCTTGCTGTGGAAGGAGTGCAGTATACCAGACTGATTCCTGGGATGTGGGACTGACGTATGAGGAGAGATTGATTCCTGGGACGATGGGACTGACGTATGAGGAGAGATTAAGTCAGTAAGGGTTATATTCGCTGGAGTTTAGAATAATGAGGGGGGAACTTGTAGAAATGTATAAAGTTCCATCAGGAGTAGACAGGGTAGATGGAGGAAGGATGTTCCCAATGGCAGGGGAGTCCAGAACCAGGGGTCACATCCTCAGGATATGGAGTAAACCATATGAACAGAAATGTCTTCACCCATAAGAGTGGTGAACCTGTGGAATTCTCTACCAGAGAAAGTAGTTGTGGCCAAAACATTATGGGCGGGATTCTCCACTCCCACGCCGAAGTGGCCGCGCCGTCGTGAACGCCGTCGAGGTTCACGACGGCGCGGAACGGCCCCGGTCCCGACCGATTCAGGCCCTGACAATGGGCCAGTATCGGGGCCGCGTCATCTACCTGCGCCAGGCCTTGTCGCCCGCATAAAAGCGGCGCCGCATAGATGATGTGGCCGGCGCCGCATAACGGACGTCATCCGCGCATGCGCGAGTTGGCCGGCGCCAACCCGCGCATGCGTGGTTGCCGTCCTGTCCAAATCCGCCCCGCAAGAAAATGGGGGACGGATCTTGCGGGGCCACGGAAGGAAGGAGGTCCTCCTTCAGAGAGGACGGCCCGCGATCGGTGGGCACCGATCGCGGGCCACCCCACATTGCAGGTGAAGCCCGGTGCAGGATCCCCCCTCGCCGCCCCCCCAGCGTTCATGCACCGCCCACGACTGCAGCGACCAGGTGTGGACGGCGCCGGGGGGAACCCGCCGTTTTGGCCTGGCCGGTCGGCCCATCCGGGCCTCAGAATCGCGGGGGTGCCGGAGAATCGCCATTTTGGGTGTCTCCGGCGATTCTCCGGCCTGCGGCCCACGAAACGCGACCGGGCAGTTCCCGCCGCTTGGGAGAATCGCGGGAGGGCGTCGGACCGGCGTCCCCTGAAATTTTGGCGGCCCAGGCAATTCTCCCAACCGGCGTGGGAGTGGAGAATCGCGCCCTATATGTTTTCAAGAAGAAATTAGACATAGCTCTTAGGGTGAAATGGACCAAAGGATGACGGCATGGTGGTTTGCACTGCTACATCACAGCGTCAGGGACCCAGATTCGATTCCAGCCTTGGGTCACTGTCTGTGGAGTTTGTACATTCTCCCGTGTCTGCTCCGGTTTGCTCCCACAGTCCAAAGATGTACAGGTTAGGTGGATTGGCAATGTTAAATTGGCCCCTTAGTATCCAAAAGGTTAGGTGGGGTTGCAGGGATAGGGTGAGTGCATGGGCCTAGAGAGGGTGCTCTTTCAAAGGGTTAGTGCAGTCTCAATGGGCCAAATGGCCTCCTTCTGCACTGTAGTGATTCTATGATATAGGGGTGAAAGTGGGAGCAGGTTACTGATTTATATGATCAGCCATGATATTGAATGGTGGAGCAGGCTCGAAGGGCCGATTGGCCTACTCCGGGTCCTATTTTCGATATTTCTATGTATGTTTGCCCAACTTGGGAGAATGTTGGAGGGAGGGAGTCTAGCCTTCCCTCCTCTTACGACTATTAGAAACATCACAGCTCAAGTCCACATTTTTTTGAAATGTTTCCAGCTTTGTTTAAGATACTTCCTCCTTATTTTGCTGCTACACCAGGAAACTGCAATTAACCATTCCCTTTTGATGTCAGCCTTGCCATTGTCAAAGATTGATGGTCCGCATAATGTAAAGTAAAGGGGAATGTCACTTCTGTCATGATATCCACATTAGCATACCATGGTGCAATCACACACACACACTGATGGACAGGTAGTTGGACCAACCAACACACACACAACATTGCAGCCAATCACCAGTGAGAGCACACGCACTATAAAACAGGGAACACCACAGTTCCCGCTCATTCTACCAGGAGATAGCTCAGAGCACAGAGCTCACAGCGTGCCACTCAGACATAGACCATGTGCTGAGTGCCTCACTAAGATAGTGATAGAGCTGGGTCCACAGGTTAGCTGGTGAAGCACGTACGCAAGCCAGTAGTTAGTTGTTACAGTTGTTTTGACAATAAAACAGAGTTGTACCATCTACAGCCGTGTTGGATCATTTGTGCATCAGAACACCCAACACGAGAACTTCCAAAACAATCTCAAAAGGGGTTGAGTTTATATTTCTGTGAGTAAATATTTTTTAAACTAAATTGAGAGTACCCAATTTTTTTTCCAATTAAGGGACAATTTAGCGTGTCCAATCCACCTACCCTGCACATCTTTTGTGTTGTGGGGGCGAGACCTATGCAAACACTGGGAGAATATGCAAACTCCACAAGGACAGTGATCCAGGGCCGGGATTAAACCTGGGTCCTCAGCGCCGTGAGGCAGCAGTGCTAGCCACCATGCCTCCCTTTCTGTGAGTCAACATAGTGGGCCTTTGGGGTTGAGGATTACTCATGATTACAGAAATGAATTCAAGCCACCTTGCAGCAGGGCAAAGAATCAAATTCATCCTCAGGGCGAATCACAGAATAATACAGTGCAGAAGAGGCCATTCGGCCCATTGAGTCTGCACTGATGCATGAAAGACACCTGACCTGCTTACCTAATCCCATTTGTCAGCACTTGGCCCATAGCCTTGACCGTTCTGACGTGCCAAATGCTCATCCAGGTACTTTTTAAAGGATGTGAGGCAACCTGCCACTACAGTGCATTCCCGACTGTCACCACCCTTTGGGTAAAAAAGACTTTCCCTCAAAGCCCCCCCCCTAAACCTCCTGCCACTCACCTTGAGCTTGTGTCCCCCTGTAACCGACTCTTCAACTAAGGGGAACAGTTGCTCCCTGAGGGACAGTTGCTCCCTATCACCCTGTCCATGCCCTTCATAATATTATACGCCTTGATCAGGTCCCTCCTCAATCTTCGCTGCTCCATTGAAAACAACCCAGGCCTATCCAATCTCGTTTCATAACTTTAAATGTTCCATCCCAGGCAACATCCTGGTGAATCTCCTCTGCATCCTCTCCAGTACAATCACATCCTTTTTATAATGTGGCGACCAGAAATACACACAGTACTCCAGCTTTGGCCTCACCAAAGTTCTATACAACTGCAATGTGACCTCCCTGCTTTTGTAATCTATGTCTCGATTGATAAAGGCAAGTGTCCCATATGCATTTTTCTCCACCCTATTAACCTGCTCTTCTGCCTTCAGAGATCTATGGACAAACACTCCCAAGGTCCTTTTGTTCCTCGGAACTTCCCAGTGTCCGGCCATTCATTGAATACTTTCTTGTCAAAATTACTCCTTCCTTGTATCACCCACACTTTTTAGGGTTAAATTCCATCTGCTTTCCTGTCCATTTCAACATCCCAATCACTGCTGCCTCATGGCGTCGAGGACCCGGGTTCGATCCTGGCGCCGGGTCACTGTCCGTGTGCAGTTTGCACATTCTCCCCGTGTCTGCATGGGTCTCACCCCCACAACCCAAAAAGATATGCAGGGTAGGTGGATTGGACACACTAAATTGCCACTTAATTGTAAAAAAAAGAATTGGGTACTCTGTTATGGGCCAGGGTTTAGAGAACCTCAAAGTGTATCATGGAGTTCACCTGACCCACAACTTTTACCAAATTGTGGTGTGGAGCACACGGCCCACTCTACAGGTGTACAGCAGAAATGGAAAAGTATTTTTTAAAGCAAAACAATGTTTATTCTATGAACTCAAGTTAACTTTTTAAAACATACAGTGAACATCTTAGCAACCATTAATTCAAATACAACCCACAAATACAACACTAAGTAAACCTTTGCTTTCCTTTTTAACATCCATATGACTTAAAACACCTTTTACCAGAAGCACATTAGGTTTACATTTACTACTGAGAACATTTATACTTCTGAATTCACCAAATGATCAAGAGATAGTCTTTTGATGGCAGAGAGAACAGCAGTACACCTTGGTCTGGCTTCAGCTCCAACACTGAAAACAAAACTAAAATACACCCTGCAGCAAACAGCCTAAAACGATAGTAAAAAGCTAACAGCCCAACTCCACCCACTCTCTGACATCACTGCAGTAGTAAACACCCATTTTTTAAAGGTACTCCCACATGACAACTCTAAATTTAATTTAATTTTTTTTAATATGACCATCCCATTTTATATCGTCCTTTTAACTCGAGGCACTCAACCTCATTGTTAACCACCTGGCTGATCTTTGTATCATCCGCAAACTTACTGATCCTACGCCCCCCCCCCCATTTAATATGTAATTTATATAAGTGACAAACAACATACCCTCTTATGGACTGACCTCGTTAACACTACACCCCTGTATGCTTCATCCGATGCTTATGTAGTTACATTGTGTACCTTGTGTTGCACTATTATGTATTTTCTTTTATTTCCTTTTCTTTTCATGTACTTAATGATCTGTTGAGCTGCTCGCAGAAAAATACTTTTCACTTTTCACGTGACAATAAAAAAATCCAATCCAATCCAATAGGGGACCCAGCACAGATCCCTATGATATGCCACGGGATACTGGCTTCCAGCCACTAAAACAACTGTCTGTCATCACCCTCTGACTCCTACAGCTCAGCCAATTTTGAACTCATCTCATCAAGTTACCCTGTCTCCTATGTGCATTTGCCTTCTTTAGAAGTCTCCTATGTGGGACCTTGCCAAAGGCTTTGCTGAAATCCATGTAAACTACATCAACTGCAGTAACCTCATCTACACACTTGGTCACGTGCTCAAACAAATACAATCAAATTTGTTAGGCATAAGCTCCCTCTGACAAAGCCATGCTGACTATTCCTATTCAAATCTTGCTCTCCAAGTGGAGATAGATTCCCTCCTTCAGAATCTTCTCCAGTAGCTTCCTTCCTTCAGAATGTTCTCCAGAACATTTCCTACCACTGACGTGAGACCCACTGGTCTGTAGTTCCCTGGCTTATCTCTCCAACCTGGCTTAATTCTACAACCTTTCTTAAATATTGGGACCACATTAGCTGTTCTCCAGTCCTCTGGTACAACCCCCTTGGCCAGAGAGGAATTAAAATTTGGGTCAGAACTCCTGTAATCTCCCTCACTTCCCACAGCATCCTGGAATGCAATTTATCCGGACCTGGTGATTTGTCCACTTTTAAGTCTACCAACACCTCCAATACCTTGTCATTCCCTGAGACAATTTGCTCAAGAACCTCACAGTCCCCCTCCGAGTTCCATATCCACCTCATTATCTTGGGTGAAGACAGATGTGAAGTATTTGTTCAGAACCCTACCAATGTTCTCTAGCTCCACTCACAGATTTCCCCCTTGGTCCCTAATAGGCCCTACTCTTCCCTTGGTTATCCTCTTCCCACTTTTACCAGCCAGAGCTTTCTCATATCCCCTCTTTGCTCTCCGAATTGCTGTCTTCAGCTCCACCCTGCACTTTCTATACTCCACTGATGCCTCCGTTGATTTGCTCCTCTTACTTGCTAAAAGCCCCTCTCTTTCTTCTCATTCTCATTGAATCCTGAATGTCTCTGGAATCTATGGTTCTTTGGGCTTGTTACTCCTTCCTATTACCCTAGAGGGAACATGTTGGGCTTGTATCCTCCACATTTCCTTTTTGAATGCCCCCACCCACTGCTCTCCTGCAGATTTCCCCACAAGTAACACTTTCCAGTCCACCTTGGCCAGATCCTGCCTTAATTTAGTAAAATCCACTCTTTTCCCCCAATCCAAAATCTTTTTTTGCAACTTGTCTATTTCTTTGTCCATAACAAACTTAAATTGTACTATGTTGTGGTCGCTATCACCAAAATGCTACCCACCAACTCATTAACCAACTGTTCAGCTTTATTCCCCAGAATGAGGTCCAGCACTACATCGTCCGTTGTTGGACCCTCTACATATTGGGCTAAAAAGTTCTCCTGTATACATTTTAAGAAATCCACACCATCTAAGCTCTTAACATGGTGACTATTAATGTTGAGAAAGTTGAAATCGCCTCATATAATTACTTTTACACACCTCTGTGAATTGCGCACATATTTGCTCCTCAATTACCCGCTGACTATCTGTGGGTCTATAATAAACAGCTAGCTGTGCGGGGGTGACATTGCCCATGGGTGGGGAGTGTGGGGGACCCACAAGTCACTTGGCGATTAGGCCACCCTTTCAAAATGGCGGCCCGATCTCTGAGTTCAGCTGCCCGATGCTGAAAAAAATTCTAAGTGTGGTCTAAACCAGTGAAAAACGCCCCAGGGCCCAAAAAGTGACTAAGTGTCATTGGATAGTGGTGGGGAACTCGCCAGCAGAGCCAGCGGGAAACTCCCTGAAACACCTGCCAAAAAATTAACTTAGAAATGTTTCCATTGAATTCCGCCCATCATCTCTCCTTACTGCAGTAACTGGCTCCTGAACTGATAATGCAATTCCGCCTCCCCTTTTACTCCTGCCTCTGACTCGCCTGAAGATTCTATATCCGGGGATGTTGAGTTGCCAACTCCTTCAACCACATCTCTGAGATGGTTACTATATCACAATTTCGCGTGTCCATCCCCGCCCTACTCATCTGTTTTACCTGCAATAATCCTGGCATTAAAGTAGACACCATCCAGCCTTGTCTTACACCCTTGACACTACTGCTGTATTCCCTCTGACTTGATTGCTTTTCTGTGTCCCTTTTTCTGCTAACAATCCGCGTCCCCTTCTCCTACCAAATTAGTTTAAACTCCTCCCACTGGGGTTTTTTGATTGCTATAACTAAGATATTTGTAAATCTATTATTGATTTGGCTGCAGTTAGTGTTTGATCAACAAGAATCTTCAATTACAGGAAAGCAGTCAGCATTTACTTTTGCATCCAGATGGCTCTGTGTTTATGCCTCGTGTCAACCAGTGGTAAAGTTGAATAAATGCTATGGCTCTGATATGTTGTAAGAGGTGATGACGGAGTTTGGGATAGATTTTCAGCAAACAGTGGGCAGAGTTCCCCTTGCACTTGTCAGATATTACTGACGAGAAGCTCAACCAATTTTCAAGGTCACAATTTGGAGCTCTAATCTAGGGGTGGAGTAGGAATGAGGTAGAAATGTGAGGGGGGGAAGAAAGGATGACGTTCTATCACAAAATACTTTTGAGATTCGATTCTCTTGATACTGTTACATCTGCCTTTTCCTGGTGGCTATTCATGGTTGGCCTTTTTCATAAGGGATGGATTTCTGTATGGTTTCTCCCACCCGTTTACAGTAACTTACATTGAACACATTGGCATCATTTACATATTCTACCCCCTCAAATAGCCGGCTCATCCTCGCCCTTGTGAGGTGTGCTCTATATACCATCTTCAGCTGTACCAGCCCCAATCTCGTGCACGAGGTGGAGACGTTCACTCTTCGGAGCACCTCACACCAGAACCCCTCCTCCATACCTTCTCCCAACTCTTCCTCCCACTTTGCTTTGATCCCTTCCAGTGGTGCCTTCTCCTCTTCCAAAATAGCCCCGTAAACTGCCGACACTACCCCCTTCTTCAGTCCCTCTGTCGTCAGCACCTCCTCCAGCAATGTAGAGGCCGGCTCTACCGGGAAGCTCTGTATCTCCTTAATGACAAAGTCTCGAACCTGCATGTATCTAAATATTTCCTCCTGTTCCAGCCCATACTTCCCTCCCAGCTCCTTCAATCCTGCAAACCGACCCCCAAGAAACAAATCTTTTAGTGGCTTAATTCCTCTTTCCTCCATCGCCGAACATTTCCATCCCACTTCCCTGGCTCAGATCTATGGTTCCCCCGAATCGGCATTTCCCTTGACTCTGCCCCCAACCCGAAGTGCTGGCGAAACAGCCTCCAAATTCTCAACAAAGCTATTACTACCGGACTCCGAGTATTTCCCTGGGGCCGTCGGGAGTGGCGCTGGTGCTAGCGCCTACAATCCCAACCCCATACACAAACTCTCTTCCATTCTGACCCACTGGGAGTCAAGCCCTCTGACCCAGCTCCGTACCTTCTCCACATTTGCCGCCCAGTAATAATACAACCCCCCCTGCCTGCCTTCCTCTCTGTAGTAGCACCTTTCTAATTCTGGCCACCTTCGTCCCCATATGAACGAGGTAATCATCCCTTCAATCTCTCCAAACATTGCCTTTGGCAGGGAAATCGACAGGCATTGGAAAATAAACAGAAATCGAGGCAACACGTTCATTTTAACCGCCTGTACCTTACCCGACAGTGACAGAAGGAGACCATCCCACCTTGCCAGATCAGCTTTCACCCTCCCCACCAAACTAGAAATGTTGTACCTACGGGAGCCCCCTCCCCACCACATTTACACAGTTAATGCAGAGTTTCTGCAGCTCTTCAGCCAAATTTGCAGTGGACCCATGGAAAACCCCTGTGGAATTTCAACTTCCTCCTTACCTTTGATTTGTATGTTTCCTGGTGTTTTACTTTGAATCCACCAGCAAAGTATGCACATGAACATGATGCGCTGTGCCATAAGGTCAGATGTGTAACATGATGTAAGGCACCGCATATTTAATGGTTATTTCTTTAAATTCTGTCTAACTTTAAATAGAGCTTCAGGTGGTTGAGTTTTATGGTTGTTTAGCAGCTTCAGGTGAGAAACAGACATATTCTCAATGATTTTTAATTTGTAGCTCGGTGTGATGTCTGCAATGTGGCATTTTCTCCTATTATTCCCACTCATCATTATTATTTGTTTTATTTTTGTTAATTTGCTCAAGCGATTCGTGGAATCTTCTGATAAGTCCTCTCTGATCCAATGATCTCTCCTGTAAAATATAACATCGCATACGGAATTGTGTGTTCACGCAGTAGGCTGCCAAGTCCGCCTTGAGTTTGGCTGCCGAACTTTGGTTTAACATTCCACGCTGCAGAACTTTGGGAGGACTGAAGAAATTAAAGAACGATTCATTTGGCATAGTTTTCATAACTGTTCTGCGAGTGCTTTGACCTTTGTGATTCAGTTTGGTTTTGATTGTTCTCGTCGTTACATTTTTGCCCTCTTTCCAGTCAATTTTGCAGCCTGTGCATGCTATGATTTGTGGTTCATTAAAGGATGATGAGAGCGGCCGCGAATCCAACTGATACCCTTTTGTGATCACCTTATTTGTGAAATATTCATTGCGTTCGAACTTAACCTTCAGAGTGAAGCTCCATGGCTTCCAATACTCCGTCCATTTAGCATTCACATCTTGCAGATGCTTTGATACAGGCTCGTCATGCTCCCATATCATGCCACTGAGCTCATACACTTTCTTAAATTGTTAACCAGAATTGCGGAATGCTCGCTGGCTGTTCCATCTCCTCGTCTGATTTATCGTCCTCCCCCTGGATTTCTGCCGAATCCTCATAAACCGTGCACGCTGTAATATCTTGTGGGGATTTGTAGTATTCAGCTGGCCAGCCATCTTCTGGGATGCATAGTCACTCAACTAAATTCAGGGATTCACATGCTTCTGCTCCTAGGATGGACTCACGATTTGTGTTTACAATGGAGAATGGCACAATATGTCTTTTATTGTGCACCTACGCTTCTAGGACACATTTCCCCATTGTCTCAAACTCATTTCCACTTTAATCGAGTAGCATCCTTGACCTTGTTACAACTGTCGGCATCACCCGCAAATCATGCAGATCACTCAAGCTAAGGAGGTTTTCCTTCGCTCCAGTGTCAAGTTTGCACTTCACCATCGTCTCATTTAACCGTACTTGAATGGTCCATCTGTTTTGATGGTATCAGCAGGGCTGTAACTGTCATTGCAGTCAGTCACCAAAATGTCCGTCACGCCCAGTGTAGGACTCACTGTGTCTGTGACCGAGAGTGAATCCACGAAGAACAAGCCATCAAGGATCATCTTATTAACCGCATTTATCAACCACAACTGATCGAATAATCTACTGTGGACCTCCTGGAGAACGCACTGAGCACTGTTTCACCAAATGACCAACACAGCCACACCTGAAGAAAACTCTTTCAAAGGCCAGACATTTCCGTGGACCATGTCGAGTGCCACACTTGTGGCACAAGATGGCAGAAGGGGTTTGTCGCCCAAAATGACCACCACATCAAGACCTCTTTTGTTTGCGGTCTCATATCTGTGCGCTCAAGATGGTCGCCCACACTGAGACCACGTTTCTTAATGACGTGTGTCACAGCACTAATGGCGTGGCATCTTCCTCTGAGTTGGTGGCAAAATTAAGTGAGCGAAGTGCGCTGTTTTGCTGTGCAGGCACCTCGTTCGCAAGACACATTTCAATGTGGCGGTCTGACTGAAGGCATTCTTTCTGGGTACACGTACTAACTAGATTACGTTCACATGCTTTGCCATCTTTCATAGAACAATACTGTTCGAAGTATCTTAATGCTGCATCGCAGCTTTTGTTCTGCTCTTCGGCACTACAGGCAAATGTATTATCTAGTTCTAATGCCCGAGGACCTACCGCCGCTACCAGCAATGCAGGAAGCCTGTCTTCAGGCTGTGCCTACAGACCTAGGGCTAAAAGATAGAGTCGGAATTGCTGCAAATGTTTTTGTACGTTACCCATGAACCGGAGGTGGCGGGGTCTCCTTGTACCGTCCAACTGCATTAAGTCGCCTCAGATTGCAATTCACCAGATCAGTCTGTCAGCCAAATGCCTGGTCACTGCCATCGCTATTTTTAAATCTTCAGCATTCATGGTACCATGTTGGTTTGGTCTTCTATACCTTGCAAAGGAACCACCAAACACCTTGACTTGTCCAAACCAGGATCTTTATTGAATCACACGTGGTAAGATAGCAATCTGTTACAGACACGATATCTTTGTACTCCTCTGGAACTACACCGAGCACGATTGTTCACCTGTATGTCTTACTACCATCTCCTACAACCTTCTGGTGATGGCTGAATGTGTCTCCCATTATATGGGTGTCCCTGGTCACATGACCACAATCTTGAGACAGCATGGGGTGTCTGCATCGCCACCTGCTGGTTGGAGATCATACACCATCCATCTACAATGTTGCTTATAGGCATATTACCACAATAAACAGCGAGAGGTCTGGATACACTTATGCAGAAAGTACCAAACTTAATTTAATTGAGCAGATTTCCTTGCATTGGCATGTTACTATGGGTTGTTTCTTAGTTTTATTTTCTCCAAGTTCAGTAAGTTGATCTAATTCTAGGATTCTCCCTGTCACATAGACTCCATTTTGGACCAGGATGATTTCTGAACCCTGAAAGCTATTTGATTCAGGTCAAGAGCAGCCCAGAACTTAAATAAATACAGAAGTGCAGGTCTGGCAGCATTTATGGAGAGGAAACCAAGTAAAAGTTTGTAAGTCAGATATGATGACACTTCAGCCCTAATCTTGTTCCCAAGGTTCTAAACCTTTTTCTAGATCAGTTTTAATCTCTTTCCATGTTCTGATATTGATCAGATTAGCGGGGATTTCAGATTAGCGGGGGTTTAAGAACCGTAAGAAAAATTCCAGTTTTAATGTAGCAAACACTTTGTTGTTTAGAGTGGTGTCCCCACGGCAGCACGGTGGCGCAATGGATTAGCCCTGCTGCCTCACGGCGTTGAGGTCCCAGGTTCGATCCCGGCTCTGGGTCACTGTCCGTGTGGAGTTTGCACATTCTCCCCATGTTTGCGTTGTTAGACTTTTAAGTGCTGTTGTATAAAGAATCAAAGGTTCTGCTCCTTTTCACAAACACCTTTATTTTACATAGACTCTGCACATCACATCACCTGACACAAAGGCCACCTGAAGCCCCTTTATATATCAGTGTCAATTATTGGATACTTAACATAAATGAGACAACTAATTGGAATCTCTCAACCCATTACTTAAAAGTCTTCCCTTCCTTTGGAGAAAAAAAATAATTAGGTGAAAACAAAATTACAAGAAACTCAAAAAGACACGCAATTTCCCCCCTTTTTTTTACATTTTGGGAAGAAAATAAACAGTCACAGAAACAGGCGCCCTTCATTAACAATATCCAAAAGTTTCTGTGAACTAGCCCCTCTTTTTGTAAAACATCTGACAATTGATAGATACTGTCGACCCATTTAATTTTTGCTATTTCCTTCTGTCCAACATCTGCTTCAAACTTGCGATGTCTATCCAACCCTGATTATCTAAGGTTTCTTCAAATCGCCTTGCCACAAGTCTGGCCTTTGCCTTATAAGTTCCATCTGGAAGAATCTTTTCCGTGTAAATCCATCTGTAGGCTAGAGCTCTTTGTCCCCTATCGGGTACTTGCGTGTATACCCCAATTTCACTCCAACTATGCAGTTCTTGCTGTTTGGCATCTTTGATTACTTTCTCATCTAATTTATTGGAAGCCACCAAAATCTCACGTGCATGTGGGCTTTACTCCTATTAGTATTCGTAGTCTTACTCACGTTCCGAGATCTTGATAAACTACGTCCCCTCTCCCACCTGGTATCTTGTTCTGTACTGCTACTGCTTGATCTTTCCCTTCTGCTGTGGGATGTCCTTTCAATAGTTCTCGACCTTTTCCTGCAGACCTGTTCATTATCCGATGTACTATCTGAACTGGCAATGCGTTTCTGTGCCTTCCATTTTTGAGCTTAGTGTTCCCAATCCATTGGCTTGGCTCCTTCCCCTGAATGCTGTACATTAAACCAATGTTTATACTTTGCAGTGGCCTTCCCTGCTCTACTAATAACAGTTGCATCCTTCCATTAACTAGACTCTTCAGGCAAGTATGTCACTTTTGTACCAACTTTTGGCAGTTATCCTTTCGGTAATATGGCCTGTTCTCATTCATCAGAAGTGTTATGTTCCTCTACAGAAACCCTGCCTATATCAGTTAACTGGTCCTCATAGTTCTGTAACACGTGCGTATCAGGTGACCCTGGTTCCTCGTCATGTCTGTCTGCTCTGTCTAAATTTGAAAATTTGTAGTCTGTACCCATTATCCTTGATGAATGTACCCTAACAGTTTGATTGCCATGTTGCAAAATAATTGTTTTGCCATCTATGCCTATGATCTTCCCTGGACCTTTCCATTCATTAAAATTGTCTCTCTTATTGTATACTATGTCTTCTTGCTGAAAAACGGTATTTGATGGACGTACATTATGCCTTAAAGCTCTGCGAATTCTTTCAGAGACTTCCGCTTCCAAAAAAGCTTTACTGCTGCTATGTAATGCATTTAAATGCTCAACAAAGGCAGAGCTAATTGCAGTCCCTTTGGGGACTATAGCCCCAACCATATGCAATGAATTCTTTCCATGTACCGCCCATGCTGAAGCTGCATTTAGCTTGCAATTCGGCCTATCTTTCAAAAGTTTTCAGAGCATGTCATCGATTACGACATGGTTTCTTTCACAGACACCATTACTAAATGGGCTTTCCGCAGCCGTATTCATAACTGTGATATTCATGTTTTCACACACATCCCTAAACTCATCATTAGCAAATTCTCCCCCATTGTCCGCAAGGAATTTTGCTGTTGGGCCCATTCCTGTCCCTATCCAATTTTCCACGGTTTGATCCAGAATTACTCTCTCTTCTTTACTTCATACAATCATTGATTGACTAAATCTGGTTGCTAAATCTACAAAATGCAAAATAAATATATTATTGGCTTTATCCCAGATCTTGAAGTCCATGGCCACAATGTCGTTAAAATCCCTGGCCAAAGGTAGGGTTACTATCGGTCATGCTGGTGTCCTTCTGTACTTCCTACAAACTTCACAGCGATCACTAACTTGTTCTATCAGTTTAGTTCATCCCTTAATAAATTTTTCAGCCTCCGAGGAGACAGATGTGCAAATTGCCTAGGCAGTTTTAATACAAGCTTTTTATCAGCTAAAGTCTCATTTTCAACTGCCATTAACACATCCTTAACAACTGTACTTGAAATATTATTTGTCAGTCATGGAATACAATAGTGTCCCAACTGTGTAAATTGTAAGTCCACCGTCTTTTCAAAAACTGTTGCCTTATCCTGTTCCATATCCAGTTTCATGTGTGCTTTCTTCATCGATGGTCTGCTCAGAAGCAAAGGTGTCTCACTTGATACAACATCCATGCTAATGAAATGATTCACTCCGGCAATATTGCAAGGGATCACCACTCTTTTCAGCGGCTTCAGAGTATTATCATCCCCAACCCTGAAACTTGTGGAACTTTCAAATTCCTTAACCTTGTTACGATTTTCAGCATTCAAGGACTCCAGATAACATTTTGACCAGTCAATTCCACACACAGTAGATGTGCAACCACTGTCCAATACAGCACAATTGAAGGATTCTGCAACCAACACCCTCATTACCGGCGTAAAACTGCTTGTTAATAGGACAATACCTTCTTTCTGGACACGATCTTTTCCTCTTCTGACTCTTCCATGTCATGTGTCGCTTAAAACACTATTATAATGTGTTGGACAGTTGAAAGCATAATGGTATTGAGAGTCACATCGAAAACATCGATTTATCATGCCCTGTGCATTTCTGGGGTTCATCTTCCTATTGTAGGTTCTAGCTGGGTTTCTGTCGTCTTAATTTCCGGGTACCGATCTCCTTCTATAGTCTTGGAACCTGTTTGTAGCCGTACGATTTTGCCATCCTGTTAGTAGTGTATCTTCCGTATTCTGCTTTATTGCAGGCTGACCTATTTGAGCCATCGGAATCGAATGTTTCCCCAGAAACTATTTTAAAGCTTCTGTCATCTGATCGAATAAGCTATCCTTATCCACAAACTGAACTCCTGTCAAAACCAGGAGCCTATCCATGTTGCTCACTCTAGCACAGTCAAGTAATTTAAAGGCCAACACAGACTGTGGAAATTCCAGGTTGTGTTTCTGCAGCCTTTTATATAGTCTGCCAAATTCCATTATATAGTCTTCAAAGGCGAAATCCTCTATTTTCCAGAGCCTATCAAATTCCGACCATGCTTCATACGCACTTAACAAGTCATCCTTTTTACAAATCTTATCCATATAATGTAAACAGTCTGCAGACCTTCTTCTGAGTCTAACTCTTCGAATTCCAGCTCAGAAAACACTTGCTCTGGATTTTACTGTCATAAGGTAGAGAAAGAGCCAATGCCATACCTTGTTTTCTCTTTCCCAAGACCTTAGTCCACATAACTACTGCACTTCTCCATTGGTCGTACAATCCCCTTTCAGAAAATAAGGGGGGGGGGGGTCATATCCGGCCATCTTTATCCTAGGTTCAGTCTTGTATCTTTTTTTTTCTTCTCACTCAATCCTTGGTTTGGTCTGGAAAAGTTGTCTCTTTCAACACTTCACATTTGCACAGCAACCATCCTCTGCTACTATTTGTTAGACGTTTAGCTGCTGTTGTATAAGGAGTCAAAGGTTCTGCTCCTTTTCACAAACACCTTTATTTTACTTTAACATACTTTGCACAAAACTCTATCATCACATCACCTGACACACAGGCCACCTGAAGCCCCTTTACATATCAGTGTCAATTATTGGATACTTAACATAAATGAAACAACTAATTGGAATGTCTCTTAACCCATTACTTAACATGCGTGGGTCTCGCCCCCACAACCCAAAAGATGCGCAGGCTAGGTGGATTGGCTACGCTAAATTGCCCCTCAATTGGAAAAAATGAATTGGGTACGCTAAAATTTATTTTTAAAAAAGAAGGGTCCCCATGTGGCTTTCCATTAACTCTCAATTATCCATGATGTTGTTGCACTCGAGTAAAGCCTTCACCTAAGGACAACCATCACCCTCACCTGCAACTTTATTTTAAACTTCAAACTCTAAGCACAGTTGATTGGAAGGTCTTGTAGGGCAGCACAATAGCACAGTGGTTAGCGCAGTTGCTTCACCGCTCCAGGGTCCCAGGTTCGATTCCCGACTTGGGTCACTGTCTGTGCGGAGCCAGCACGTTCTCCCCCTTTCTGCGTGGGTTTCCTCCCACAAGTCCCTAAAGACGAGCTGTTGGGTAATTTGGACATTCTGAATTCTCCCTCTGAGTACCTGAACATGCGCTGGATTGTGGCGACTAGGGGCTTTTCACAGTAACTTCATTGCAGTACTAATGTAAGCCTACTTGTGACAATAAAGATTATTGTTTATTTAGTTAAAAAATTCCACCCTTTACTACTGATTGGCACTGAATTAGGAATCTCACTCTGATGGTATAGGATGCCTGGTACAGGAAGTATAACAAATTATGTTGGTAAAGAATGGATTGATTGTTCCTGAAGAGCATTAATCTGCAGTTAACCTTGCGATGCTTGATTTTGGGATGCTCCTTTCTGGCATTAACGAAGCACAAAATGTTTAAATTGTTTACATTTGAAATGCACAAGATTATAATGCAGTACAAAATTGAGTGAGACGGCTTCTATGGCTAATGTAATCACAACAGATGTTCCTATCAGTTGCAATTAAAGAGCATGAGCAAAATTGAATATTGTGTACCTCCTGTCAGGCATTACCCATCATATCATATTTTGAAGAATTATCTTTGCTGCATATTTGCCTGGAACATGATGAAGCAATAGTCAAGTTCAACTGACTACTTGGAAGACATAATTTCTATACCAGGATGCAACACATGGGGCTGGATCCTCCATCGGTGGCGCACTCATGCCCACGGATTTCCCAACAGCATAGGAGTGCGCACAATGGGAAACCCCATTGTCCAGCTGCCGGGGCGGAGGATCCCGCTGCCGCTGTGGGCGCGCTGCACTAGAAAATGGATGCGCAGAACAGAGAATCCCACCCATTATGGTCCACCTCAATGCCCTTATCATAGAATTTACAGTGCAGAAGGAGGCCATTCGGCCCATCGAGTCTGAATCGGCTCTTGGAAAGAGCACCCTACCCAAGGTCAACACCTCCACCGTATCCCCATAACCCAATAACTTCACCTACCACTAAGGGCAATTTATCATGGCCAATCCACCTAACCTGCACATCTTTGGACTGTGGGACGAAACCGGAGCACCCGGAGGAAACCCAGGCACACAATGGGAGGATGTGCAGACTCCGCACAGACAGTGACCCAAGCCGGAATCGAACCTGGGATCCTGAAGCTGTGAAGCAATTGTGCTATCCACAATGCTACCGTGCGGCCCTTACTAAACTTGATCACATCTATGTGAAATGCCAAGGGAGGTAAATCATTAACTTCTAACAAGGCAAACATGTGGCCTAAAATTTCACTAATTCAGCTCTGAAACCACGTCCCCTCTTTTTTTTTTTATGTTCGGCCCTACGTAACCTATATTGTTAGAAACAATAGTTTATGTATTTTTAAATGGAATGTTGTGCACTTATATTTAGCTTCATGTTTCTAATTTATCTTGTCAGGTGTTGGAAGTGCAGCTGGACTTAATGGAAGTGCTCCTCAGCCACCCCCATACGATTTGAACCCACCACCATACTCTGCGGTACTGCATCAAACATCTATTTCCACTGTTTCAATTGTATTGTAATACAGTAAAGCAGACAGAAAGGAAAGCTAGTTCATGGGCTCTTGCAAAACCATTGGTATACTGACTCCTGAAAATTTCATTGCCAAGCCAATGCTAGATGGCAACTAAAATATATAAAAAGTTTAATTCCATAAAAACAAAGATATATGCTTTCACAACCTAATTCTGTAAATTAACTTGGGAAGCAGCTCTCTCAGAGTCCCTCACTCAGTTCCATCGAATATTAAAAATGCATAATTGGCGATTAATTCTTTGTATTCTCTGTCTTCCATGTATGTGAGAGTCCAGAATGTTTTTTAAAAATATTTTTATTCAAGGCTTGTTACATATGCACACAATATCAAAAGAACAGCACATCAACCTAGACAAACAACCACAGATCCCCGACCTCCCCTGATACCAACATCCCACCTTACCCCCCACTCAAACCCCCCCCCCCCCCCCCGGGTATTCCGGCACACCAAATACTGCCACCTCCAAACTTTGGGCCAACCCCGCACCCAGAACCGCTGGCATAACATCCCAGAACCCCCTCCGTCTTGGACACGCCCAGAACATGTGGATGTAATTCGCAGGGCCCCCCCCCCTCCTCCCCTGCACCCTCCCACATCTGTCTTCCACCCTTGCTCATCCTTGCCACCGTCATGTGGACCCTATGCACCACTTTTAAACTGAATGAGGCTTAACCTCGCACATGACAAGGACGCGTTCACCCTCTGCAAAGCCTCTGCCCACATCCTGGCCCGCACCTCCTCTCCCACTTCCTCCACTTACTCTTGATCTCCTCCACCGGAGAACCCTCCTTTCCATCAATTCTTTTTATATATCCAATACCCTCCCCCATTTCTTCCTCTGACAGAAGCTTATCTTGGGAAGGACAGCACCTCTCCCCTCACAAAATCCCTCACCTGCAGGTAGCTAGAGCCATTTCCTTTGGGCATCTCAAACGATTCCTCCAGCCCCGTGAATTTTACCCCTATAAACAAACCGCTAAAATACTCTATCCCCACCTGCCACCACCTCGAAAGCTCACATCCAACCCCGCTATGGGCGTCGTCTATTAGTGTCCACAATGACATGCCCAAAATGTTGCCTGCACTGACTCCATACCCTTAACGCAGACACCATCACTAGACTCACGGAGTACCTAGCTAACGAGAACTGAAGTAGTGCCAATAACCGAGCTCGCAAACCCGTTCCCATACATGATGCCACCTCCACCCGCCCCCAAACTGATCTCTCCTCCACAACCCATTTCTTCACATTGCAATATTCGCCGGCCAATAATAATTTATCAAATTTGGCAACGCCAGCCCATCTCCCTCGCCCCTTGCTCCAAGAAACCCACCTCACATGCGGGGTGTTTCCCTTCCCCACAAACCCCAAATTATCCCTTAACCTTTCTTAAAAAAAGGACTTGGGGACAAAGATAGGGAGGCTCTGGAACACAAACGAGAACCTGGGCAGCCCCGTCATTTTCACTGTCTGTACCCACCTAGCCAGCAATCGTGGCAACACATCCCACCTCTTAAAATCCACCTTCATTCCCTCCACCAATTGTGCCAAGTTCAATCTGTGCCAAGTTCAATCTGTGTAGCTGGGCCCAGCTCCGTGCACCTGGATTCCTAAATACCAAAAGCTCTCCCCCACCAGCCTGAACAGCAACTCCCCTAATCTCCTCTCTTGCCGTCTGGCAATTGATTTGGAGCACCTCAATCTCTGCCCCATGTTTAATGTATACCCCGAAAACCGGGCAAGTTCCCCCAAAATCTCCTTAATCCTTCCAATGCTGTCCACCGTGTCTGAGATATATAACAACAAATCATCCACGTATAGCGAGACCCTATGCTCGACGCCCCCCTCCCCACTCGATACCTTTCCAATCCCTCAACCCCCTAAGCACCATTGCCAAACGCTCTGTTGCCAAGATGAAAAGCAACAGGGAGAGTGGGCACCCCTGCTTCATCCCACGATGCTGCTCCCAATGTGGGGGGGGTCTCTGTATCGGAGAGAACAAACACAGACTGGGTGATCGCTTTGCTGAGCACCTTCAGTCTGTACACATTCAGGACGCTGACCTTCCCATTGCTTACCATTTTAACAAAAGACCCTGCTCCCATGCCCACATGTCTGTCCTTGGCCTGCTGCAATGTTCCAGTAAAGCTCAACGCAAACTGGAGGAACAACATCTCATCTTCCGGTTAGGCACGCGACAGCCTTCCGGTCTCAACATCGAATTCAACAACTTCAGATGATTAACTCTACCCCACCTCGACCCATTTGTTTTCATCCCATTTCATTTTAACTGTCTTTTACCATTTCTTTCTTTCTTGTCTTTCTTAATATATATTTAACCCCCCCCCCCCCCCAACTTATCCACCTTTCCTTGCCCTTTCTCCCCTTTACTTCCCCCTTCCCCTCTCCCACATCTACATCTGTCCATAGTTTACCCTCTGATGTTAGTTTCTCTGCTGTTGGCATTTCACGCCTTTTGTTCTCTCTGGGGACTGCCATTTGCCCTCTTTCCCCGTGGTTTCTGTGGCTATTAGCACCCCGTTTGCCTGGGTTTCTGTGGCTATGACTCATCTTTCATTCTACTCCACAGTATAAATATTTCCCACTTTCTGTCTGTTAGCTTTGACAAAGAATCATTGGACTCGAAACGTTAGCTCTTTTCTTTCCCTACAGATGCTGTCAGACCTGCTGAGATTTTCCAGCGTTTTCTCTTTCGTATGGCATTCGGGTGGGGAAGGACCGAAAAAAATCCACCTTGAACGGGAGCCACCAAATGTCCGCCCACTCACTCCATGTCCGCCACTGGATTCCCTAGATTTGTTTTTTAAGGGAGGGAGAGTCATATAAAGACAGTGGAATGAGATTTCCAACTTGCCCTAGACCTCCTTCTAAACCTAGTTACGCATGTAGAGTAAAGAGGTAGCTAGGTTTAACATAACTGCAACCATTCTCAATCCGTACTGATGACTGATTTAGCGAAGTAGAGACTTGCGATTCAACACAGATCACTGATAAATAGGCTAGATCCATCCTTGTTAACCATTTTACTATTTTGGATCCAAATTGATGAATTGGTTTTTTGATGCAGAATTTCCATCAGGCATTTCCGGGTCTCTGGTAGTGTAACTTGTCATCCATAAATTCTACTGGATGCCATTCAAAAAGAAGCAAAAGAACTTTGAACTTTTTTGTATTTCGTGGAGTTGGAAGAAGCAGCTATCGGCCATTACAGACTTGACCACGTTTCCCCTCCCCTTCAATTCCTACTGCCAAGAAATGTGCCTCTGGGCCTTGGCATGAAGAAAATTAATTAATTCTCGATGTAGTTTGCCTGATTATATTCTGCCCGTGGGCCCTTTTCACGTAGCTCTGGAATTGTACCCAGTTTGGGGAACTAAGCAATTTAGATTGCAGATTATTTGTTTAAATTTAAAGTGCCCAATTCTTTTTCTCCAATTAAGGGGACAATTTAGCATTCTGGACTTGATCAATTTCTCAGGGGAGGGGATCAGCGATAACCCCCTGCTTCTTAGGTTCTTAGCGGGTTATAGTTTGGAAGACCTCTGTCCCAACCGCTGTCTTCGGGCCCCTCTGCCACCATCCCGGACCTGTTTCCAGAGTTGTTTTCGGAGCCTTCCAGTGACCAGGCGGCAGGGGTGGAGCAGGCATCTGCACCACCGCCTCCCATTGGCCCAGGACCCCAGGAGGAGCCAGAGGAGATCCCGCCTGTCGATGATCCCGGTGGCGGGATCAAGACAGGCCCTGGGTTGGTAGGTGGGCCCGTGTCGCCCACCGCACTAGAGCAGTGGAGGATTCAGGCCCGGAGGGCAACTGTCGGAAGGCTGTCAGCCACCCTGTGTCGGGAGCGCAGAGTGCACATGATGCTACCTGCAGTGGGGTTCAGGGCTCACTCGTGCCTGACTCTGTGTCGCCCCTCACCCCCTCTGGGGGACTCCCAGAATCTGGCACATCTTATTTGAAGGTTCTTTTGTTTCTCTGCCTCCGTAGATAGTTCAGGCAGTGTCCAATTGGGCCCCCCTCCACCAACACCCTGACTCCCTCCCTCCCCATCACCTTCCTTTCTCCCCCCCCCCCCCCGCTCCTCCCCACTACCCCCCTTCCTTTCCCTTCTGTTGGTACAGAGGCGAGGGTATCTGGTCTCTCCAGCGCAAAGTTTAGTGCTTGTACCATTTGTTTTTTGTAGAAATGTGTTGTAAACTGGTTTAATAATCAGAGTGTCCTACACCCCCCCCTCCCCCCCTCCCCATACATTGGTACTGAGGGGAGGGTACCCTGTTTCTCCAACACAAAATGAGTGTTTGTACCGTTTGGCCTTGTATATATTTTTTACTGTTTTAATAAAAAGATATGGCCAATTCACCTACCCTGCACATCTTTGGGTTGTGGGGGTGAGACCCACACAGACACTGGGAGAATGTGCAAATTCCACACGGACAGTGACCCAGGGCCGGGATCGAACCCAGGTTCTCGGTGTTGCTAACCACTGCACCGTGTCGCCCCCAGATTGCAGATTATTTCTGATAACCAATAAGAATGATCTAAGTCAGCAGCAGCTACAAAGGTTTACCGTCTACCACCTTGGGCTGGATTTGCATGTTGGAGGAGGGAGATGAGACTAATCCTGCTTTTGCGATCCCACCTCCATCTCAAGTCTGCCAGCAAGACCGGCTTGGACTCCCACAAGATTCAAAGTAGCTTGGAGACGGGCCTGCTGCCGAGGCAGGAGTGGAACTGGGCTCAGTCCAAAATGGACAGGTTAAAAGTCCTCACTGTTTCCAAAAGCCTTTGCCTGGTTCTTACAAGACAATCAGCAGCTTATCTGTTGCAGTTGAAACTTCTCACCATCTGGCAGAATTAGGCCATTTTCCCCATCAAATCTGTTCTGCCATTCAATCATGGCTGATATTTTTCATCCCCATTCTCCCGCCTTCTCCCCATAACCCCTGATCTCCTTCTTAATCTTCCTTTTTCTTTATAAATTTAGAGTACCCAATTAATTTTTTTTGCCCAATTAAGGGGCAATTTAGCGAGTCCAATCCACCTAGCCTGCACACCTTTGGGTTGTGGGGGTTAAACCCACGCAAACATGGGGAGAATTTGCAAACTCCACCCGGACAGTACCCAGAGCCGGGATCGAACCTGGGACCTCGGCAACGTGAGGCATCAGGGCTAACCCACTGCACCACCATGCTGCCTTTTATCGTGCATTTCCAAGTACCCCGCAATCTCATCTTTAATAATGGACTCTAAAATCTTACCAATGACCGAGAGATCTAGGTGTACAGGTCCACAGGTCACGGAAAGGGGCAGCACAGGTGGAGAAGGTAGTCAAGAAGGCATACGGCATGCTTGCCTTCATTGGCCGGGGCATTGAGTATAAAAATTGGCAAGTCATGTTGCAGCTGTATAGAACCTTAGTTAGGCCACACTTGGAGTATAGTGTTCAATTCTGGTCGCCACACTACCAGAAGGATGTGGAGGCTTTAGAGAGGGTGCAGAAGAGATTTACCAGGATGTTGCCTGGCATGGAGGGCATTAGCTATGAGGAGCGGTTGAATAAACTCTGTTTGTTCTCACTGGAACGACGGAGGTTGAGGGACGTCCTGATAGAGGTCTACAAAATTATGAGGGGCATAGAGAGAGTGGATAGTCAGAGGCTTTTTCCCAGGGTAGAGGGGTCAATTACCAGGGGGCATAGGTTTAAGGTGTAAGGGGCAAGGTTTGGAGGAGATGTACGAGGCAAGTTTTTTTACACAGAGGGTAGTGGGTGCCTGGAACTCCCTGCCGGAGGAGGTGGTGGAAGCAGGGACGATAGTGACATTTAAGGGGCATCTTGACAAATACATGAATAGGATGGGAATAGAGGGACACGGACCCAGGAAGTGTAGAAGATTGTAGTTTAGACGGGCAGCATGGCTGGCACAGGCTTGGATGGCCGAAGGGCCTGTTCCTCTGCTGTACTTTTTTTGTTCCTTGTTCTTTCTTTGTCTTCTGCCTCCCTCCCTTCTTAAACAGCGGTGTTACGTTTGACATTTGCCAGTCCTCCCGGGGAGGGGGGAGGTGGGGTGGTGCTCCCTGCCTCCCTCCCTCCCTGCCTCCAGTGATTCCTGAAAGATCACCACCAACGCCTTCACAATCTCTTCTGATATCTCCTTTAGAAACCTGGGGTGTAGTCCATCTAGTCCAGATCATTTGTCCACCTTCAGACCTTTCAGTTTCCCCAGAACCTTCTCCTTAGTGATGGCCATTCTGCCCCCGATTCTCCTGATGTTCTGGTATCCCACTGGTGTCTTGCGTCGTGAAGACTGATGCAAAGTAACTATTAAGTACCTCTGCCATTTCTTTGTTTCCTATTACTACCTCTTCAGCCTCATTTTCCAGTGGTCCAATGTCTATTCTTGCCTCTCTCTTGTCTATTGTATATTTTAAAAAAACTCCTAGCTAGGTTACACTCATAATTCATCTTCTCCCCCCTTAGTGCTTTGTTAGTTGTCCTCTGCTCACTTTTAAACGCTTCGCAATCCTCTGGCTTCCCATTAATCCTCGCTACCTTGTATGGCTTTTTCTTTCGCTTTTATGCTGTCCTTGACTTCCCTCATCAGCCATGGATGCCTCGTCCTCCCCTTAGTATGTTTCCTCCTTCTTGGGATGAATTTCTGTTGTGCCTCCCGAATAACGCCCCAAAATTCCTGCCATTGCTGTTCCACTGTCTTCCCTGCTAGGCTCTCCTTCCAGTCAACTCTGGCCAGCTCCTCCCTCATGTCTTTGTACTTAGCTTTATTCAATTGTAATACCGTTACATCTGATTCCAGTTGTAATACCGTTACATCAGTCACCGGGTGTTAGATGCTGTGATGGAACACAGATATATGACCTAGCTGCATTGATGACACCCTTTACTTTGCCCAAGAATTTAGGGCTTTGCAAGGACCGGACATGCCCGTGCTAGCATTATTTGCATGCTGATGATGCTTTGTCTGCAATCTCCAGTAGACATGATGTGAATGTCAGCCAAAGTTGTAAATGTAAATCAATGATTTCTGGTGCAAAATATTAATCTTTTGCAACACCAGGTCATCGTGGAAACTTAACTTGGTGACATTTGAGTTTGGTGACAATATTAGGGTTTTTTGGCTCTGCTTCTTCATTTGGTTCCTTTAGCTCTATTCAACATCATTTGAGGATTTTAGTTAATCTTGCTGCACCATTCACCTTGTTTAGGTAATGAAGTTAACAGTATTAATTATTTTCATGCATGGAAAATACAAAATTAATTAAATATGATAAAGCAAATCGTTTCCTATTGATGAAGGTTGTTTATATTGTTCTGTGATTTAATTTTGTAGGCTTCCCCCCCTTACCCCTCTGTACACCAGAGAGCTGAGAAACATGCTTCTACTGGATATCAAAACAACTACCCAGCAGCTATGCCATATTCACCGTATCCAGCGTACCCAGCAGTACCACAAGTGTCATATGCTCCTCCACAATATCCTGGCTACCAGAAGTCACCAGTGATTTATGTGCCTCAGAGCACTGGTGTTGCAGCTCTGCCAACTTTGCCTTCCATTGTCTACCAGCAGCATCCCAGTTCAATTTGTGTCGTCAACCCACAAAATCATGCAACAACCTATGTTGTGAACCAGCAGCAACTTGGATCTACCTATGTTGTAAACCAGCAACATCCTTCAGCACCGATGGTTCTGATTCAGCCTGGCAATGCTGCAAGAGGAAATCATATAATCTATGGTAATCCAAGAGCAATGGTTAGTCAACAAACTACAAGTCTCATCAAAGGGTTAGCAACTTCTGTCTTGTCTGATGTAGAACATGCATTTAACCCAAAACCAGGATATAAGGTATAAAAAAGTTGCATTGCATTTCAATATTTACTTGTCAAATACTTCCTGTTATGGAACCATAGAGAAGTTACAGTGCAGAAAGAGGCCATTCAGCCCATCGTGTTTGCGGCAGCTGAAAAAAACAGCTGCCCATTCTAATACCGCCTTCCAGCACCTGGTTCGTAGTCTTGCAGGTTATGGCGCCTCAATCACCAATCTGGGCAACGAATTTCAGACAGCTAACACCCTCTGGGCCAGAAAGCTTTTTCTAATATTCCCTTTAATCTGTGCTGGCTGGTAATCGACCTCTCCGTTAGGAGGTCTTTGCTGTCTACCCAATCGAGTCCCCCTCATAATCTTGAAAACCTAAATCAAGTCACCCCTCCGCCTCCTCTGTTCTAAGGAAAGCAACCCCAGTCTTTCATTTCATTTGCAATTTTCAAGCTCTGACAACTTTCAAGCTTGTAAATCTCCTCTGCACTCTGTCCTGAGCACTTAAGTCCTTTCTGTAATGTAGTGACTAGAACTGTACATAAACTCCAGCTGTGGCCTGACCAGCATTTTATACAGTTCCAGAATTACATCCCTGTTTTTGTATTCTATACCTAGTCCAACAAAGGAAAGCATTCCATATGCCTTTTTTATGTGCTGCCACCATCAGAGACCTGTGGACAAAAGTGCATTCCAAGGTGTCTCACTTCTTCAATTCCTCTCAATATCTTCCCATTTATTGAGTATTCCCTTGCTTTGTTTGCCCTCCCAAAATGCATTACCTCACACTTCTCCGGTTTGAATTCCATTTGCCACTTCGCCGCACATTCAACCAAAGCATTGACATAGTTCTGGAGTCTACAGTATTGACTTCACAATCAACTATACGGCCAGGTTTTATATCATCTGCAAATTTCTCAATCATGCCTCTGACATTTAAGTCCAAATCAATAATATATGCCACAAACGGCAAGAGACCGAATATTGAGCCCTGTGGAATAAAAGCATCCATCGATCATTACCCCCTTTGTTACCTGTCACTGAAACAATCTTGGATCCAACTCGCCACATTCCCCTGTGTCCCATGTGCTTTTACTTTTCTGACTAGGCTGCCATGTGAGACCATGTGACCTTGTCAAATGCCTTAAAGAATCCATGAGACCACATCCACTGCACCACCCTCATCAATTCTTGTTATTTCCTGAAAAAAATGAAGTTAGTAAGACATTACTTTTATAAGACAAGAGCTCATGGGCAGCATTCCTAGTGTCCCAGGCTCACAACCTGTGAGCAAAAATGGCTGCTCACCTCCTTAGCTCCCTGCAGCAGCCCTTCCGCCAGGTTCACATTTTTCAGAAAGGAATACTACCTGCGCCTGTTGGGGAGGCCAGTGAATGACATGAAGTCATTGGATGTGGGGTGGCTCCCGTTAATTGTATGGGAGTAGGGCTTAAGTGGTGATAATTGGCTTCTCGCCACGCTATGGCAGGATCCCTATTTCATGTACAGGAGCAGGCCAGTTGCATCCCAAATGGTTTGGCAGCCGGCGAGGTTCTCTTTTTCCGCCTCTCCCGCTATTCACCGGCCTCGTTTCGCTCGAGCGAGAGCTTAACAAGGCCTGCAAATCATGCCCATGATCTAGAATTGCGCTCCCTGTCATTGCACTTGTTACATGCTGAATAAAAACCTTCTCCTGAATGTAGTTCAAGAATTTTGGATCTTCTGTGCCCTTCACACTGTTCATATCCCAATTGATATTAAGGTAGTTGAAGTCCCCAACTATTACTGCCCCATTAATTTTGCACTCAGAAATCTGCTACATAATTGCTCTTCCATCTCCCTGTCACTGTTTGGGGGTCTATTTTGCACCCCTAGTGGTGTGGCTGTTCAGATGTAGACTGTCTGGCTTGTACAAACCCCACCTTCCCCAGAACCGGTCCCAATGCTGAAAGATCTAAAGCTCTTCCTCCTGCACCATCACTCCAGCTGCACGTTCATCTGGTGTACTCTTATATTTCTATATTCGCTAGCACTCGATTTGGATGTAATCCGAAGATTACTACCTTTGCGGTCCGGCTCACTAGTCTCTGACCTAATTTCCTACACAGCCCACAGGATGTTGTCCTTTTTTCTTTCTATATTATTCGTACCAATGTGGACCACGATCTCTGGTTATATACCTTGATCCTCCAGAGTGCTCTGTAACTGCTCAGTGTTGTCTATCTGACCCTTGCACCAGGAGGCAACAGGTCATCCTGGAATCACATCTGTGACCACAGAAGCTCCTGTGGGTTCCCCTAACTTTGGAATCCTCTTCCACTATTGCTTTCCTGTCTTTTCGCCTCCCTTCCTGTGCCCATGGTGCTCAGGTTGGCACAGTGGTTAGCATTGCTGCCTCACAGCGCCAGGGACCTGAGTTCAATTCCTTTGGTGACTTTGCGCTGGGTGCTCTGGTTACCTCCCACAGTCCAAAAATGTGCAGTTAGGTGGATTGGCCATGTTAGAATTGACCCGTAGGTTAGATGAGGTTATGGGGATACTGCGGGGAGTGGGTTGAGGTTAGGATGCTCTTTCAGAGGATCAGTGCCGACTCGATGGACTGAGTGGCCTCCTTCTGCACTAGGGATTCTGTGATTCTATAGTCCTGATTGTCGCTGCTCTCCAGACGAACCCCCCTCCCTCCCCCTACCTGTTAGAATGTGGAATGTCCTCAGGGGACTGCTGAACTACCTGCCCTGTTTTTCTGGTGGCCAGCCAGCCCTCCTCTTAAGCTGCGGGGTGACCATCACCTGAAATGTGCTATCCACATAGCTCTCATCCTTGTGAATGCATCTCAGTGACACTTGCTGCTTGTGGGGTTCCAAGGAATAGGGTGTGACTTTTTGCATTTGGTGGCACTTTCTGAACATGCAGTTGTCTGGGACATGGGTAGTGCTGGGGAATCCACTTGATAGAGGATGTTGTACTTGATAGGTGTGAGCAACCCTGCAATGCCTCAAATTATTTATTCATTGCACTAAAATTAGAAGTTAAGTAAAGACAATAAAATGTTAATTAAGTCTCACTCTGTCTCATGCTGGTAACTGAGAAATGTTTCAAGCTTTGTTTTTCAAAAACATAATTTAGGTTCAAAGCATTGACATTTTAAAAAAGCAAATCTGTTTCCACCTTCTAAACTATCATCCTCCTTCAGACTGTAAAATAATGGTTTTGCCATGTTATGTCTTTGGTTACTGTGTTGTGACTAGAACTTCGACGACATATGTATAGTGCCATCAACATTAATGTTGCAAGGTGTTATGCTGGGACAGGAATGCAAACCGAGCAATGAAGTACATTTTAAGAGAGATTTGCAAATGCTTGTTCAAAGAATAGGATCTAGATGGAGAAGATAGTGAGGCAGAGGGCGGGATTTAGTGATCACTCCGTTGCGTGGGGGAGGCGACAGCGTGAACAGCCAGTAAATCCCACCCGGAGGGTTTAAGAAGGGAGCAGTGGTGGTGGGGGTGGGTAGCAAAGATTCAAAGTTTCTTAGTGTACATGTGAAAGCTAATCTTGCGTTTGTAGGTGATGTTGCCAAGGGGCAGCATGTTGAGGGGGCGAGATGGAGCAAGAAAACTAAGGGGCAAGAAAATAAGCCACTGCTGCTAATGCTTTGGCTATGATTGAATAACTAAGAGTGAAACCGAACTTGGGCTGAATTTTCAATTGCAAGAGGGGGCATGCAGGTGTGCGGGCATGCATTGAAAATTGCGTTCCCGGAGGGCGTCACAGGATCCAATTCGTTACAGAATATGGCGGGGGAGAACGGGAAAACCCCCTTTCCTCCAATTTAGCTCCTTTGAGGATCTTGTTAATGGGCAGGAGAGGGTTGGAAGGCAATTTCACCTAGTAATTCGGCAAACTCTTAACAGTCTGCCTACTCTGGAGAATAGCTGAAAAATATTTGCCACCAGAGATTTCACTGTGAGCTTGGCCAATTCACTGAGCACTGAACCAAAAAATGGAAAACTCAACGGGTTAGGCAGCATCTGTAGAGAGAAATCCAGTTAATGTTTCAGGTCACTGACTGTTCATCAGAACAGAGGTTTGATGAAAGTGAAGCTCACCATATAACAAGGGAAAACCAGTTGGCCATCTTGGGCTGCTGTCATTCAGCAGTTAATGGCTAGTTTAGAGCTGAAATTCATTAATTAACACCTCATTATTTTGGTTCAGAAAGGGCTTAAGATGCAAGCGGCGGGGGCAGAACAGGCATCTGCACCACCGCCTCCCCGGGAGGAGCCTTAGGAGATCCCGCCTGTCGATGATCCCAGTGGCAAGATCAAGGCAGGCCCTGGGTTGGTTGGTGGGCCCGTGTCGCCCGCTGCACTCAGTGTAGTGGAGGATTCGGGCCCAGAGGGCGACTGTCCAAAGGCTGTCAGCCACCCAGTGTCGGGAGTGCAGGGTGCACATGAGGCTCTCTGCAGTAGGGTGCAGGGCTCACTTGTACCTGACACTGTGTCGCCCCTCACCCCCTCTGGGGGACTCCCGGAATCTGGCACATCATAATCGAAGGTTCTTTTATTTTTCTGCCTCCGTAGATGGTTCAGGGAGTGTCCTATTGGGCCCCCCTCCACCAACACCCCGACACCCTCCTTCACCACCCTCCTTTCCCCTCTCTACCCCCCCCCCCCCTTCCTTTCCCTTCTGTTGGGACAGAGGCGTATCTGGTCTTTCCAGCGCAAAGTTTAGTGCTTGTACCATTTGTTTTTTGTAGATATGTGTTGTGAACTGTTTTAATAATCAGAGTATCCTTTACCCCCCCCCCCCCCCTCCCTCCACATACATTGGTACTGAGGGGAGGGTACCCTGTTTCTCCAACACAAAATTAGTGTTTGTACCATTTGGCCTTGTATATATTTTTTTAACTGATTTACTAAAAAGATATGCAAGTGGAAATGGGTTAATATTGCCTTGTGATTTTTTGAATGATAACTTGGACACAGTGTATGGTATTAATGTGTATCTCTGTCTTATTTCAGGGAAAACAAGTAACAATTCAAACTGGAGGAAACGGTGTGATCATATACAAGTAGATGAAAATGGAATTAAGAGCAGCATGTAGATACAGCTCCACAAAGAATGTTGCATGTTTCTATAATATATACCTCAGACTTGCATTGTAAATTCCTGTACTTATACCAGCCAACAAATTAACAACTTAAAATGCAAGACTTAAATTTTATCTAAAGCATATAATATAAAAGAAAAATTCTTTGATCTTGAGACTGCAACTTGATTAAGATAAAAAAATACATGGAAAGTATTCAAAAATGTATAATTTGTTATAGGCGCAGTAGCTCCTCAGATAATTTATAACAATCTGAATTTTTAATGATGCTTCCTAGTTTGTAAAATGTAAAACATGTACATCAATATCACAAAGCAGGTTGCAACATAATCTTCAATAAAAAAAATATATTTTTGCTTTTTCAAGAAATAAAATATATGATTTGCGTTAAACTACTCACAATAGCTAAAGATGACTTGGAGTGTAACTTGGTAAAAATGTTAAGATAAAATAGGTTAAAATAAAAAGTAACACAAATGCATGGCATGAAAATACTTCAGCACTAAATGTTCTCAGTATCCAGTATCTTCAGAGCATTGGTGTCTTTAATAGAACAATGAAACTGACATTGTTACTTGCTAGAACTAGTGTCAGCTAAATTTAGCAATTCATGTACGATTTGTCCCTGTCCAAAGGTTTAAAAAATCTACAGTACTTCACTTCTGTCCAGCGATTATTCACCTTACTTGTTTTGAACCTAAAAGCAGAAGTCACTACTGACCCAATTGCTACAGAAATTTACAAATAACAGCAATTTATTAACATTAGGATATTGCCCTCTGTTATTATATTAAGGTAGCTTGGACCATAAATGCAAATCCAAAAGAAGAATTCCAATAGTAGGAACGCAAAGGAATAAGTACAATTAAAAATAAGTTTTGGTGCAATAATTAACATAACTATAAAGTTTATAATCCTATTAATCACATCAGGAAAGATCGAATCATTGACTAGATGCAGGCAGAGATTGGGAAAATAAATGTGAAAGATCAAAGTTCACGTATCAGTGTGGCCAATTCATAATCTAAATTTGCTTTGTAATTGAGAGGCGTGCGCAAAGCTGTGCCTATCATAGGGTATCTATTGATTAACATGTGACAGTACAGTACTTCCAAGACGTCGAGAAAGTGTGTTGTTACTGCAATGTGTTTGCAACTTTCAACTAAACTGAGCCTATTTTGCGTGGTAATAAATGTGTTGAATTAGATTGAGTGCATTTACATCTCGATAGATAATGATTTAGTTTCAAAATGTTGTGTGGTTCATGTTGTTAAAAGATTTTGGGGGTTATGTTGGTCAAGTCAATAGAAAAATATGTTTTTAATAAAAAGCTTGTCTCAGTAATGGTGTGTTGTTGTAAAACACCATTTGGCTCACTAATGTCCTTCAGGGAAGGAAATCTGCTGTCTTCACACAGTTTGTATGTGACACCAAACCTGCGGCAATATGATTGACCCTTAACTGTCCTCTAAAATGGCCTAGCAAGTTCTTCAGGTCTATCAGCCCTACAAAAAAAGTTGAATACAGCAAAGTTAAAACCAGCTTAACATTTGAGGGCTAGTGTCAAAAGTGGAGAGATGTCCCACAAACTAATCTAGCAACAGCCTGACCTAGTTATACCCTCAAAATCATACTTTTTAGCTCATACCCTAGACTTCTCCATCACCAGCCCAGGTTCTGTACTGCTCCACCAGACGTAACAGTGCAGGTATTATAGTTGGGAGGTAGCCTGCCCTCAACATCGACACTGGGCCTTATGAGGACTCATGGCCTCAAATCAAATATTCCCAAGGAAATTCCTGCTGATTACCACCTATTTCCCTCACTCAACGGATGAATCGGTACTCCTTCATTTTGAACACCACTTGGAAGAAGTACTGAGCATATCAAGCATGTTTTCATGGTAGGGACTTCAATGTTCATCTTGAAAAGTGGCTTGGCAGTACCACTACTGACTAAGCTGCCCAAGTTCTGAAGGATATATCTGCCAGACGGGGTCAATAGAGGTTATTCATGAAGGCCTACCTTCTCAACTTTGTCCCTCGCCTGAAGTGTGGTGATCCTCCGGTTAAACCATCACCAGTCAGCTCTCCCTCTCAAAGGAGAAAGCAGCCTATGGTCATCTGGGACTATGGTGACTTTACCTTTACCTATAGAAGTGGTGAGAGAACCAATACAAAGGAAAAGCCTATTGTCCTCACCAGTCTAACTGTTGCAGATGCATCTCTCAGAGGCTTAGTGGCTTACTCCTGCTCCTAGGCCTATATTCCAAAGGATTACATCAAAGCTCTGCAGACCTACCATACCCAAGACTTGAATGGTGTGTGCATTTAAGCAATTCATGGGAGGAGAACACTCCACAGACAACTCCATTCTCAATGATGTTGATTCCCAGCACATCAGTGAAAAAGAGAAGGCTGAAGAGCTTTGAGAAATCTTCAGCCGGAAGGCCCAAGTGGATGAAACATCTTGGCCCCTGCTGAGATACACATCAGCACAGATGCGATTCGTCAGCCAATTCCATTCACTCCGCATGATATAAAGAAACAGCCAAGCATGCTAGAAACCAAACAAAAATGAACCTGATTAACATCCCAGCTATGGTAATGAAGATTTGTGCTCCAAAACTAACCAAATTGCAGCCCCAAATATTTCAGTACCTCTGCAATGCTGGCATCCACCTGACAAGGTGAAAAATTGCACATATATGTCATATTCACAAAATGCAGCAGCCAATCTAGCCAATTGGACCATCAATCTGCCACCAAAATAGCAAAGTGATGGAAGGTGTCATCAACAGTACTGTCAAATGGCACTTACTAATAACCTGTACATGAATGCTCAATTTTTATTCTGCCAGGACCACTCCGCTCCAGAGTTCAGTACAGTCCTAATCAAAACATGGACAAAAGTGCTGCATTCCAATGGGGAGGTCTACATAACATTTGTCCAAGTGATATGAAGGAGCTCTAGAAAAATTGATGGTGTTACGGACACCTGGTCAGTTCTAAAAGTGAATAAGAGACTGGACCATAACTTTTTAAAGTTTTAAGACAGTGCAGAAAGATTGATATGTTCCAGAGTGATTATATGGGAAATGGGGCTTGGTTATTTTATAAACAAACTTTATTAAAACAATAGAAAAGAAAACAATATTTAGACTTTTAAACTTCAATGCTATCACTAACAGATTACATGCAGTTTCTTAACCTTAATACACTATTTCCATTAAATAGCATTGTAACAAAACTTGCAGCTCTCATGGCACTTACATATACAGATACCGGCTATACTTGCATTTATGAAACATTTTTTCTTCTGTTTGGGACATTAGTTCAGGATCCTTTTCCAAAACCTGCCTTGGTAGCAATTTTCATGATCTCTCTTAGTCAATTTCCAAAGACTTCTGCTCTGTACCTGTTCTTTCTTCTCTCTCTCTGTCTCTCTCTCTCTGCCCAGCCCCTCAAACAAATGTTCTCTCCTGGGATTTGCAGGCTTAAGCCCATCGGCGTTTTCTTGGCTGTTTGATTCCCCATTCACGTTTATACAATAGAACAGAGCCATGCTATCGATATGCCACTGACCTCCCATTGATGCACAAATAGGCCATCAGACTGTAATGGGCTAGCTGGTCAGACAGGGGTGTCCCGAAGAACAATGGATCTGGGGCATCTTGTGTATTCCCACTAACGGGTTTAAGTCTGACTGGGACAATATTACTCGGCCAGGTGTGGGCGTATACTTCGGACTCTGTGCTAGCAGGGTCTTCTCTCCATCAGTTTAACCCTAAATTCCCTGCTACATTAGGGTCTCATTTCTGGATCCAATTTCCTAATATCTCCCTCGCATAATAATACAAATCGGGGGCAGCACGGTGGTGCAGTGGTTAGCACAGCTGCCTCACGGCGCCGAGGTGCCAGGTTCGATCCCGACTCTGGGTCACTCCGTGTGGAGTTTGCACAGTCTCCCTGTGTTTGCATGGGTTTCGCCCCCACTATCCAAAGATGTGCAGGGTAAGTGGATTGGCCACGCTAAATTGCCCCTTAATTGGAAAAAATTAATTGGGTACTCTTTATAAAAAATAAAAATAAAATTTTTTTTTTTTTTAATGTTTTAATAATAGGAATCGGGGAAGACTCACCACTGGGTGATGTCATACCTAGCACAAAACAAGATGGTTGTGGTTGTTGGCGACCAAATGTCTCAGGAACTCTTGCAGAGATGGCATAGTACTTAAGGCTGTTTAGATGTTCCATCAATGACCTCCCCTCCACCAGAAGAGGGGATGTTCGTATGATGATTTCACAACGTTCAGTTGCATTCACGGATACTGGTCCTCAGATACTGAAACAGGCCTGGACAATATTCAGACTTGGACTGATAAATGGCAATTAACATTCCCTCCATACACGTGTCAGGGAATCACCAGCTCCAACAAGAGAGAATCTAACCATTTAACATTCAATGGCATTAGCATTGGTGAATCTGCACCTTAAACCATTGGGGTGCGCAGTCACCATAAATTAGAAACTGATTTGGGGCACAGTCACCATAAAATAGCAACTGATCTGGAGTAGCCATAAAAATGCAATTGCTCCAAGAGCAACTCATAGACAGGGAATTTGAGGCAAGTAATTCACATCCTGTAACCAGCACCCCCCCCCCCCCCCCCCAAACCTGTCCACCATCTACAAGGGCCCAATTTAGGACTGTGATTAAATTCCCTTCACTTACCTGGATGGGTGTAGCACCAATAATACTGAAGTAGCTCAATAGCATCCAAAACAAACCAGTGTATTTAGTGGGCATCTCAGCTATCATCTTAAGCAATGGATACTCTTAAGATCTCCCCCACCAACCTCTCCCTACTCCCTCTCTTCTCCCTGTGGGCCCTGATGGAGATTAACTCTCCCCTGACCACTGCCTTCAGCGCCTCCCAGACTACCCCCACCTGCACCTCCCCGTTGTCATTGGCCTCCAAATATCTTTCAGTGCACCCCCGCATCCGCCCGCACACCTCCTCATCCGCCAATAATCCCACATCTAGACGCCACAGTGGGCGCTGGTCCCCCTCCTCTCCTAACTCCAGCTCCACCCAGTGCAGGGCGTGGTCTGAGATGGCTATGGAATTTTTTCCCAATTAAGGGGCAATTTAGCGTGGCCAATCCACCTAGCCTGCACATCTTTGGGTTGTGGGAGAGAAACCCACGCAAACAGGTGGAGAATGTGCAAACTCCACACGGACAGTGACCCTGAACCGGGATCGAACCTGGGACCTCGGCGCCGTGAGGCTGCAGGGCTAACCCACTACGCCACCGTGCTGCCCCTTGAACAGGATTTTTAACCTCCAGCAATGAGAATGAACAAATTGTTGATACAACATAAGAAAATTTGCTGTTTGTTCCTATTGTTATCACCTGATGTCACACTCTAACAAGTTTTGTTAAAGGAATACAATAACGTCCTTCCTGGGTAAATTGCAGACTGACTTTCTAAAGAGAATTAAGCTCGATGTCACGTTTTATTTGTGCCCTTTTCAAAACTTTAATCAACAACATAGGTATCTCGTTAAGAGGTTTCATCAGGATTGATAAAACAACCTACTCCAAATTGCTTGCATGCAATTACAACTTTCCTTAATACCTTCAATGCATTGTCATTACTTCTGTATTCCATAAGCTTGCGTTGACTACTCAGTGAACCAAAGTAACATTTTAGCCCACATATTTTTGCAATGCAAGCACTTTGCAGTTAAGCAAGTCTGTGACTAACACATCCCTGACAATACTAAAACTCCTTATCCACATTCATTATTACTTTCATCTTTTTCCTCAGACTTCTCTTTTTTTTTTTTTTAATAAATGTTTTATTGAAAATTTTTTCCCAAACAACAATTTTTCCCCTCTTACAAAGCAAACGCAACAATAACAATACAGAAATTTTAAACAATACACAAGTAACAAAACCCCTTTATCTTTGACCTAAACTAAACCCCCCCCCCCCCCCCCCCCTCCCCCTGGGTTGCTGCTGCTGGTCATCTGTCTTCCCTCTAACGTTCCCCTAGGTAGTCGAGAAATGGCTGCCACCGCCTGGTGAACCCTTGAGCCGATCCTCTCAGGGCAAACTTTATCTGCTCCAGTTTAATGAACCCCGCCATATCATTTACCCAGGCCTCCAGTCCGGGGGGTTTCGCCTCCTTCCACATGAGTAGGATCCTGCGCCGGGCTACTAGGGACGCAAAGGCCACAACGTCGGCCTCTTTCGCCTCCTGCACTCCCGGCTCTTCCGCAACTCCAAATAGAGCTAACCCCCAGCCTGGTTTGACCCGGGCCTTCACCACCCGCGAAATCACTCCCGTCACTCCCTTCCAATACCCTTCCAGTGCCGGGCATGCCCAAAACATATGTGCGTGGTTTGCCGGGCTCCCGCCACACCTCCCACATTTGTCCTCCACTCCAAAGAACCTGCTCAATCTTGCTCCCGTTATGTGTGCTCTATGTAGCACCTTAAATTGAATCAGGCTAAGCCTGGCGCATGAGGAAGAGGAATTTACCCTGCTTAGGGCATCAGCCCACATACCCTCCTCTATCTCCTCCCCTAGTTCTTCTTCCCACTTTCCTTTTAGTTCGCCCACCGACTCCTCCCCCTCTTCCCTCATCTCTCGATAAATCTCTGACACCTTGCCCTCTCCGACCCACACCCCTGAAAGCACCCTGTCCTGTATCCCCTGTGTCGGGAGCAATGGAAATTCCCTCACCTGTTGTCTAGTAAATGCCCTCACCTGCATATATCTCAAGAAATTTCCCCGGGGCAACTTATACTTTTCCTCCAATGCTCCCAAGCTCGCAAAAGTCCCATCTATAAATAAATCTCCCACCCTCCTAATTCCCAACTGGAACCAGCTCTGAAATCCTCCATCCATTCTTCCTGGGGCGAACCTATGGTTGTTCCTGATTGGGGACCCCACCAGGGCTCCCCGCACCCCTCTCTGTCGCCTCCACTGTCCCCAGATATTCAATGTTGCCGCCACCACCGGGTTCGTGGTAAACTTTTTAGGTGAGATCGGTAGCGGCGCCGTCACCAGCGACTCTAAACTCGTCCCTTTACAGGACTTTCTCTCCAGTCTTTCCCACGCCGCTCCCTCACCCTCCATCATCCATTTACGTATCATTGCCACATTGGCGGCCCAATAGTAATCGCCCAAGTTCGGTAGTGCCAATCCTCCTCTGTCCCTACTACGCTGAAGGAACCCCCTCCTTACTCTCGGAACTTTCCCTGCCCACACGAAGCTCGTGATGCTCCTGTCTATTTTATTAAAAAAGGTCTTAGTGATTAGTATAGGGAGACATTGAAATACAAATAAGAACCTCGGGAGGACCATCATCTTAATTGCTTGCACCCTGCCCGCCAGCGATAGAGGCTGCATGTCCCACCTCTTGAAGTCCTCCTCCATTTGTTCTACCAACCGTGTCAGATTAAGTCTGTGCAAGGTTCCCCAGCTCCTAGCGATCTGAATCCCCAGGTATCGGAAGTTTCTTTCCACTTTCCTTAGAGGCAAGCCTTCTATCTCTCTACTCTGGTCCCCTGGATGTATCACAAATAATTCACTCTTTCCCATGTTTAGCCTATACCCCGAGAAATCCCCGAACCCCCTCAAAATTCGCATAACCTCTATCATTCCCCCCGCTGGGTCCGACACGTATAACAATAGGTCATCCGCATATAACGAGACTCGGTGTTCTTCTCCCCCTCTAATCACCCCTCTCCATTTCCTGGAGTCTCTCAACGCCATGGCCAGAGGTTCAATTGCCAACGCGAACAACAATGGAGACAGCGGGCATCCCTGTCTTGTTCCCCTATATAGTCGGAAATACTCCGATCTATGTCGACCTGTAACTACGCTTGCCGTTGGAGCCCCATAAAGAAGTCTAACCCAGCTAATAAACCCGTTCCCAAACCCAAACCTCCTTAACACTTCCCATAAATACTCCCACTCCACCCTATCAAATGCCTTCTCTGCGTCCATTGCCGCCACTATCTCTGCCTCCCCCTCCACTGGGGGCATCATTATCACCCCTAATAGTCGTCGCACGTTAACATTCAGTTGTCTCCCTTTTACGAACCCTGTCTGGTCTTCGTGCACCACCCCCGGGACACAGTCCTCTATCCTCGATGCCAGTACCTTTGCCAACAATTTGGCGTCCACGTTCAACAATGAAATGGGTCTATAGGACCCGCACTGCAACGGATCTTTATCCCTCTTCAAAATTAACGATATCGTCGCCTCCGACATCGTCGGGGGTAGAGTCCCCCCTTTCCTGGCCTCATTGAACGTCCTCACCATCAACGGGGCCAACAAGTCCACATATTTTCTGTAATACTCCACCGGGAACCCGTCTGGTCCTGGGGCCTTCCCTGCTTGCATGCTTCCCAGTCCCTTAATAACCTCGTCCACCCCAATCGGTGCCCCCAGGCCTACCACCCCCCGCTCCTCCACTTTCGGGAACCTCAATTGGTCCAGGAACTGCCGCATCCCCTCCTCTCCCTCTGGGGGTTGAGACCTATACAGTTCCTCATAGAAGGTCTTGAACACCTCATTTATCTTTCCTGCCCTTCGCACCGTGTCTCCCCTTTCGTCTCTAATTCCTCCTATTTCCCTCGCTGCTGCCCTCTTTCGCAATTGATGAGCCAACAGGCGACTCGCCTTTTCCCCATATTCATACCTCCTCCCCTGTGCCTTCCTCCACAGTACCTCCGCCTTTCTGGTGGTCAGAAGGTCAAATTCCGTCTGGAGTCGTCTCCTCTCCCTGTACAATTCCTCCTCCGGGGTCTCTGCAAATTCCCTATCCACCCTTAAAATCTCCCCCAGTAATCTTTCCCTTTCCTTGGCCTCTGTTTTCCTTTTGTGGGCCCCAATGGAGATCAGCTCTCCTCTGACCACCGCTTTTAGTGCTTCCCATACCACTCCCACAGGGACCTCGCCGTCGTCATTGACCTCCAGGTATCTCTCAATACACCCCCGCACTCTTGCACACACTCCCTCATCCGCCATCAGTCCCACATCTAATCGCCAGAGTGTTCTCTGCTCCCTTTCCTCTCCTAATTCCAGGTCCACCCAATGTGGGGCATGATCCGAAACCGCTATGGCTGAGTACTCAGCTTCTTCCACCCTAGAGATCAACGACCTTCCCAAAACAAAAAAATCTATCCGGGAGTACACTTTATGGACATGGGAGAAGAAGGAATACTCCCTAGCCCTAGGTCTAAGAAATCGCCATGGATCCACTCCCCCCATTTGGTCCATAAACCCCTTAAGTACCTTGGCCGCTGCCGGCCTTCTTCCGGTCCTTGAGCTGGATCTATCTAGCCCCGGGTCCAGCACCGTATTAAAGTCCCCTCCTAAAATCAAGTTTCCTACCTCCAGGTCCGGTATACGCCCCAGCATCCGTCTCATAAATCCCGCATCGTCCCAGTTTGGGGCATACACGTTAACCAACACGACCTCCATTCCCTCCAGCCTGCCACTCACCATTACATATCTACCTCCGCTATCTGCTACGATGTTCTTTGCTTCAAATGCAACCTGTTTCCCCACCAAAATGGCCACCCCTCTATTCTTTGCGTCCAGTCCTGAGTGGAACACCTGTCCCACCCATCCTTTCCTTAGCCTAACTTGGTCCGCCACCTTTAGGTGCGTCTCTTGGAGCATAACCACGTCTGCCCTTAGTCCTTTCAAATGAGCGAGCACTCGGGCCCTTTTTATCGGTCCGTTCAGGCCTCTCACGTTCCACGTGATCAGCCTCACTAGGGGGCTACCTGCCCCCTTCCCGTGTCGACTAGCCATTACCTTCTCTAGGCCAGTCCCATATCCCGCCTCCGCGCTCCCGCTCGCTCCCCCAGCGTCGCACACCATCCCCGCCCACCCACTCTTTAGCCATTTCCTTTTGGATTTCCGCAGCAGCAACCCAGTTGTCCCCCCCCCCCTTCTCCCTCCCTCCTCCCCTCCCCGCTAGATCTCTTTCTAGCTTGATTGCTCCCCCCATATTACTTCCGTAAGTCAGCTGACTTCAACTGACCCCGGCTACTCCTGCTCACTCCTCGACCTCCCCATGTGGGGAACTCCCATCCGCCTTGCGCCTGTCTTCCCGCCTTATTCTTTCTGGTGCGGGAACATCCCTTTACCTGACCCGCCTCTTATGGCGCAGCTCCCTTTCCCCTCCCCCTCCCCTTCCCCATTCTCCAACTATGTCCCGTCTTTCCCCCCTCACCGGCGCCCACATTTCCCCAATGTCTCCCCCCTTCCCTGTTTACTTCTCAATTAACTTCCACCGTAACATTAACAATAACATTTCCTGCAGCATCAGCCCCTCAGTTCCGATCCAATTTCTCTTCTTTGATGAAGGTCCATGCTTCCTCCGCCGTCTCGAAATAATGGTGTCTCTCCTGATACGTGACCCATAGTCTTGCCGGCTGCAGCATCCCGAACTTCACCTTCCTTTTATGCAACACCTCTTTGACTCGGTTGAAGCTCGCCCTCCTTCTCGCCACCTCCGCACTCCAATCCTGGTATACCCGTACCACTGCATTCTCCCATCTGCTACTCCGCACCTTTTTAGCCCATCTCAGGACCTCTTCTCTATCCTTAAGGCGGTAAAATCGCACGATTATCGCCCTGGGTGGTTCTCCCGCTTTTGGTCTTCTCGCCGGAATCCGATTTGCCCACTCCACCTCCAAGGGGCCCGTAGGGGCCTCAGCACCCATCAGTGAGCTCAGCATCGTACTTGCGTACGCTCCACAGTCCACTCCTTCCACACCCTCAGGGAGACCCAGTATCCGAAGGTTCTTCCTTCGCGCTCCATTTTCTAGGGCTTCGATCCTTTCAGTACACTTTTTATGAAGTGCCTCGTGCGTCTGTGTCTTAACCGCCAGGCCCAGGATCTCGTCCTCAATATCTGTCACCTTCTGCTCCACCACACGGAGCTCTGTCTCCTGGGTCTTTAATGTCTCCTTGAGCCCCTCAATTGCCTGTAGCAACGGGGTCAGCACCTCCCTCTTCAGCAGCTCCACGCACCGTCTCACAATTTCATGCTCAGGCCCCCATGTCGCCTGCGCTTTCTCCGCCGCCATCTTGTACTTCTCTCTTTCTGACCCTTTGGTCGACGATTCCTCGCGCTGCAGCCGCCGCCGCCGGTTTTTTCCTCCTTCGTTTGGGGGGGACTCCCTTCTCACACGCCCCACACCGGGTTGCGTCGTCGAAAAATTCCCCGTTGAGGCTCTTAAAAGAGCCCGAAGGTCCGTCGGAGCTGGAGCCGCCGAAGCGTGCGGCTAGCTAGGCATCACCGCAACCGGAAGTCCCTTCAGTGGCCTTGATGAGGTCTTTTCACAGTTGTTCCCTCTGCTGCTAGAATTCACCTTTGATACAGGCCCTCAGGTCAGCTTGCAGCTTTAAGCTTGCCCTTCCCCCGCCTGCATGCTGGAAGAGGCCCTGTTTATCCTGTAGTTGCAGCCAAATCTTTCACTGTTTCTGCGTGTGTCTGGCAACCAAGAGACATACCCTTCCTGGGGGACACTGTCGGGGGAATATTGCCGCCTTCTTCCCACACCGGGAAATGTCAAACAAATGCCGTGGGGGCCCTGTAAAAGAGCCCAAAAGTCCGTTCCAAGCAGGAGCTGCCGAATATGCGACCTAGCTCTGCATAGCCGCACCCGGAAGTCTTCCTCAGACTTCTCTGCATCATGTTGAGGATCTGACTCGCTACTTTGCGCATCACATACAATACTTTGTCACACTTGAAGCAGCTATCGACTGTTCCTTGTGCATTCCTTGGATTAATTTATCTATTATTGCTGTTCCAGTTCTGTCCACTGCTGCAATTGCCAGATCTGCTAACGGTGCTTTCATTCTCATTCTGACTATCTTTAATCATTACACTGTATTGGCACTTGCATCCAATATGTGGTCCATCCTGAAATATGGAAATCATGGAGCCCTCTCTTGAACCAGCTCCTCCAGCCCAATTGGCACCCCTAAACCAGCCACCTCTGCTCCTCCACCCTCGGGAACCTCAGCTGATCCAAAAAATCGTCGCATCCCCTCTTCCCCCGCTGGGGGCTCAGATCTGTGCAGATCCCCATAGAAGTCCCTAAATACCTTGTTTATTCTCACCGCACTCCGCACCGTATTCCCCCCGCTATCCTTAACTCCACCTATCTCCCTTGCTGCCTCCCTCTTACGAAGCTGGTGTGCCAGCATCCGACTCGCCTTCTCCCCATACTCCTACGTCGCCCCCTGCGCTTTCCTCCACTGTGCCTCTGCTTTCCCTGTGGTCAACAGGTCGAACTCCGTCTGGAGGTTCCGCCGCTCCCCGAGTAGTCCCTCCTCGGGGGCCTCTACATATCTAGTCAGGTGCTGCGTTCCTTGACCTCACAGCTACCTAAGACACCATTTGGCACACTGGCCTCCTTCTGAAGCTGCCACGCAAGCCGTCCCCGGGCAACTGAAAGTATCAGAACACATTTGAACAATCATGGGTAGACAAAAAATACTTGGAAAAGACTCGCCAAGTCTTAGCATTGGCTCCAACCCTTTCAACTTGCCCACAAATTATCTTCCAAAAACTACCTCCCAGAAATTCATATATGCCGACGACATGTGCCTCACAACTGAAGCCCCCGACTTCAACACCTTGGACCAAACCCTAAAGGAGGACTTGTTAAAACTTGAACAATACAGCAAACAATAACAGCTCAAGCCAAGCACTGTAAAAACAGTGTCCAGCTTATGCAAAAGTCAATAAAGAGCTTAACATCCAAATTAATGGCTACAAGTTAAAGCACCACTCAACTCCAAAATACCACAGAGTGACCTTAGATAGGACACTGCCCTTCTTAGGACACATGAAGTTTCATGGGAAATTTATCGGACACCTGGTGACCGTCCTCACACCACTGCATGTGCTTCTGAAGAAACATCAAGAATGGACGTGGAGAGCGCTGCATGAAGAAGCCTTCACCAGCGTGAAGAAATGGTTTTCGTCATCAGGGTTGTTGACCCATTACAACCCCTCAAAGCCCCTTTTGGTCACTTGTGATACCTCTCCATACGGAATTGGGGCAGTGTTATCCCACCGCATAGATGATGGACAGGAAAGACCGATAGCCTTTGCATCGCGGATTTTGGCCGCTGTGGAGCACAACTATACCCAGAATGAGAAAGAAGGCCTGGCCATCATCTTTGTGGTGAAGAAATTTCACCGGTATGTGTATGGGCATCAGTTCATCACCATAACTGGCCACAAGCCATTGCTCGGGTTGTTTAAAGGACAAGGCGATTCCGACAATAGCATCTGCCAGGATACAACGATGGGCCCTATTGTTAACAGCGTATGAGTACATGTTTGAGCCGGCTCCCGTTACTTACATGCCCCCATCTCCACTGGCTAGGTTATACCGATCTTACATTTAATGGATATCTTTCCGGTCATCACCGCACAAATACGTGATTGGACACAGAAAGACCCAGTATATGCAAAGTGACGCCATGTAGTCTTACACGGGGGGCCAACAAGAGAATCTGCCTAAGGAGCTGTGGGCTTTTCAGGCCAAGCAACAAGAGCTCAGTGTGAAGGACGGTATCCTCCTATGGGGAGCTCATGTTGTGATCCCAAGCCAGGGTCGACAGTCTGTACCCCAAGATCTACACAATGGGCACCTGGGCATGTCAAAGATGACTCATCGAAAATGTTAGCCAGGAGCTACGAATGATGGCCAGGCCTGGATGGTGAGATCGAGTGACTGGCCCAGCAATGCAGCATGTACCAGGAGCATCAGAAGCTCCCACCAGCCGCACCACTCCACCCATGTGACTGACTGGGCCGGCCTTGGGTGCCCTTGCATGCAGGCTTTGCCGGACCTTTTCAAGGCTCAATGTTCTTGATGATAGTGTGATAGTCGAGGAGTATTCTACCTAAGATCTTCCCGATTAGTTGAGGTTGTAAGCTACCAGACAAAGTAAAGTAAGACTCGCTGTTTGGGATGTCTAGTTATAGTATCAACAATGTTCCTTGCTTTCACTACCTTCGGTATACGAGAGAGACTATCACTTAGAGGGCTATCTTATCCTTAACTGCAGCTAAATCTTTCTTATTCTGAGAGCCGGGTATGGGTAAGTCATCCTCTTCCTGGAACCCCTCAGTGCCATGGCCAGGGGTTCAATCGCCAATGCAAACAATAACGGGGACAGAGGACATCCCTGTCTCGTCCCTCTTTGGAGCCGAAAATAGTCGGGGGCGGGGGGGGGCGGGGGGGCGGCGGGGGCGGGGGGGGGCGGCGGGGGGGGGGGGGGGCGGCGGGGGCGGGGGGGGTGGAGGGGGGGGGGGTGGAGGGGGGGGGGGAGGAATCGGACGGACTCTCAGGGAGGTTATTGTATATGTATAGGTATTTGGTATATGTAATTGTATATTGGATTGCTGGATTGTATTTTTGGAGAGTATTTATTTTGGACAAGGCAGTTGCCATTTAGTTTTGTTTTTTGTTTTTGTTTATATATTACTTATTTATTTGTTTAAAACTGGCCACGGTTATTTATATTGCTTTATTGTTGTGTAAAAGAAACACTACGTATTGTTATGTTTGGCCAAAAAACTTGAATAAAATATATATTTTTTTAAAAAGAAAATCAGAGAGATCTAGGAGTACAGGTCCACAGGTCACTGAAAGGGGCAGCACAGGTGGAGAAGGTAGTCAAGAAGGCATACGGCATGCTTGCCTTCATTGGCCGGGGCATTGAGTATAAGAATTGGCAAGTTATGTTGCAGCTGTATAGAACCTTAGTTAGGCCACACTTGGAGTATAGTGTTCAATTCTGGTCGCCACACTACCAGAAGGATGTGGAGGCTTTAGAGAGGGTGCAGAAGAGATTTACCAGAATGTTTCCTGGTATGGAGGGCATTAGCTATGAGGAGCGGTTGAATAAACTCGGTTTGTTCTCACTGGAACGACGGAGGTTGAGGGGCAACCTGATAGAGGTCTACAAATTTATGAGGGGCATAGACAAACTGGATATTCAGAGGCTTTTTCCCAGGGTAGAGGGGTCAATTACTAGGGGGCATAGGTTTAAGGTGAGAGGGGCAAGGTTTAGAGTAGATGTACGAGGCAAGTTTTTTACACAGAGGGTAGTGGGTGCCTGGAACTCGCTACCGGAGGAGGTGGTGGAAGCAGGGATGATAGTGACATTTAAGGGGCATCTTGACAAATACATGAATAGGATGGGAATAGAGGGATACGGACCCAGGAAGTGTAGAAGATTGTAGTTTAGTCGGGCAGCATGGTCAGCACGGGCTTGGAGGGCCAAAGGGCCTGTTCCTGTGCTGTACATTTCTTTGTTCTTTGTTCTTATATTCAGTCCCTGACTATCATTGAACAGGCGATCGGGCTGTTGAAAATGCACGTTAAGTATCTTTACTCTTCGGAGATGCACTGCATTATTCACCTGTTACGATCTCCAGGATGGTGGGTGTATGCTGCATCCTAAACAGTAATAAGCCTCTAATGGTGATACACCTTGAAGAGGCAGGCATTGAGGAAGTGCCCATGCCATCAGAGCATAAGAAGGAAGAAGGGGGAGGAAGAGGAGTCAGCGGGTGAGCCATCAGAATCCAAGGATGGTGAGGGAAGGATCAGCAGATGGCTCACCCAGAGGTTGTTGATGGGTTCCATACAAAATGCCATTGTCACCAGGGATCTCCGAACACAGTGGCACCTCACCTGGGCCACCATGAGGAGCTCACAGCAGGTGTATGGTGAGGAATCATGCCTGAGCTTTCAAGTGAAGTGCATCCATAGCCAGCATCCCTTAAATTCCCATTACTGATAAATAGACAATGGTTTACTGTCTCAATCAGAATGGCAAGAACCTTACTTAATCAATAAAGATGTATCATCAACCTGCCTTGCTAGGTGAACCAACACTGAGTCACAGAAAGAATCACAGAAATGTTACAATGTGGAAGGAGGCCTTCCAGTCCAAATGAACAATTCACTTTTTCCTGACTTCTTCCCATAACCCTGAACATTCTTCCTTTCTGAATAACTGTCTAATCCCTTTCTGAATGCTACAATTGAACTACCTCCACTATATTCTCAGACAAAGCATTCCACACTATAACCATGTACTGTGTGAAAAGGTTTTTCCTCACGTCATTTTTGTTTCTTTTACCAATTACTTTAAATCTCTTGTTCTTTATCCTTTCACATGTGGAAACAGCTTTTCCCTATCTACTCTGAGCAGACCTCTCATGATTTTGAATTCCTCTTTCAAATCTCCACTAGGCCTTCTTATCTCTAAGGAAAACAGTCCTAACTTCTCCAATCTCTCGTCATAATTGATGTTCCTTGTTCTTGGGACCATTCGCTCTAATCTTTTCTTTACACTCTCCAATGCCTTCATGTCCTTCCAAAAGTGTGGCACCCAGAATTGGACACAATAGCCAGCTGAACTAATATCCCACGCAACTTCAACATAGTGTCTGAACTAGTGTCTGAAGATAGTGTCTGAACCAGTGTCTCATGCAACTTCAACATAGCCTCCTTACTCGTGTACTTCATGCCCCTATTAATACAGTAAGAAGTCTTATAACACCAGGTTAAAGTCCAACAGGTTTGTTTCAAACACTAGTTTTCGGAGCACTGCTCCTTCCTCAGGTTTGTTTCAAACACTAGCTTTCGGAACACTGCTCCACCTGAGGAAGGAGCAGTGCTCCGAAAGCTAGTGTTTGAAACAAACCTGTTGGACTTTAACCTGGTGTTGTAAGACTTCTTACTGTGCTCACCCCAGTCCAACGCCGGCATCTCCACATCATGGCTACCTATTAATACAGCACAGGATACTGTATGGTTTATTAACTACTCTCTCAACCTGTTCTGCCAACAACAATGAGTTATGTACACATACGCCCAGGTGTCTCAGATCATGACGACCCTTTCAAAATATGTCCTTTATTTTATGTTGTCTCTCCATGTTCTTCCTACCAAAAATAATAATTTCACATTTCACAGCTACCACCATCTGCCCACTCCCATCATCGTGTCTATGTCCTTTTGAAGTTTTGCACTATCCTCCTCATGGTTCACAATGCTTCCAAGTTTTGTATCATCCACAAACTTTGATATTGTGTCCTGGGTCCTACACCAAGGTCCAGGCCATTGATATATATCAAGAAAAGCACTGACCTGGGGAACTCTATTACAAACCTCCCTCCAGACCCCCCCCCCCCGAAGGAACAAACAGGGAAATAAGAATACTGGTTTGAACCTGTCTTGTATACTTTAAAATGGAACACCAGTAAAACGGTTGCCTGTTTCCTGTCACTCAGCCAATTCCCTATCCATGTTGCTACTGTTCCTTGTATTCCATGAGCTGTAACTTTGCTCACAAGTCTGTTGTGGGGCACTGTATCAAACGCCTTTTGGAAGTTCCAAGTTCACCACATCAATCGTATTATCCTCATCGACCCTCTCTGTTATGTCATCAATAAACTCCAGCAAATTAGATAAACGTGATTTGCCCTGAAGAAATCAATGCTGCCTTTCTTTAATTAACCCCCATTTGTCCTTGTGACTATTACTTCTGTCCGAATTGTTATTTTTCAAAATTTCCCCACGATTGAGCTTAAACTGATTGTCTTGCAGTTACTGCAGGGCGTGTTTATCTTTACACCCAATTTTGAACAATGGTGTAATGTTTGCAATTCCCCAGTCCTCTGGTACCACCTCCAAGCCTTTGCAATTTCCATTGTTACATCTCTCGGTATCCTCAGATAATTTCATCCAGTCCTGGTGCTGCATCAATTTTAAGTACAGACAGCCCGTCCAATACCTCCTCCCTACCAATTTTAAACCCGTCTCCTGTCTGAATTACCTTCTCTTTCACCATGGCCTGGATAGTATCCTATTGAAAACCATTAGAGCAGATAGTGTATGTACTTACAGTGTCTTATCTAAAGTTACAATGAACATCTATCTACGGCCAAAATGATCCATTTTGTGGTCATGGCAAGAAGGTGCCTTCCAAACTCTCACAGTCCTTCGCATTGTTCTCCATGTAACCTTGGAGGAGGTAGAAGCTGGCCCCTCACCCTTCAGGCTATGTGACTGTGAGGAATGTGGTGGCTGGCCCTGACATGCAGGGAGCCTGTAAGCCTAAGAGGTGCACTCTCTTGTTTTACCTTCTAATAAGAATCGGTAGTCCGGTTGGTGGGAGGTGTCAAAAATACAACTTTATTATTGTTAATTACTCACTGATATACACGTGAATAAGAACTGAATAAAAACTTAGAAACAAAATACCAGACAATACATAAAAAAGTATTCATAATAATAATCTTTATTATTGTCACAAGTAGGCTTACATTAACACTGCAATAAAGTTATTGTTAAAATCCCCTAGTCGCCACACTCCCGCGCCTGTTCGGGTACACAGAGGGAGAATTCAGAATGTCCAATTCACCTAACAAACACGTCTTCCGGGACTTGTGGGAGGAAACCGGAGCTCCCAGAGGAAACCCACATAGACACGGGGAGAACATGCAGACTCCGCACAGACAGTGAACCAAGCGGAAATCAAACCTGGGACCCTGGCGCTGTGAAGCAACAGTGCTAACCACTGTACTAGTCAAACAAATGTCAAAAAGCATAAGCACAAAAAGAAATCACTCTGGGTGATCTTCTCAAAGTTTGACCTTGCTGCTGAGAACTTGTAGATTCAATGTTCTCCATGACATTCTCATGCTCAGGAACTGCTGAACTATCTGACACTACAGCTGACGTTGATTCTGACGTACATTCATCATCCATCACGTTGTTGTGAAAGTTTTCTCTGGTTTTCAAAAGTGTGCGACATTTCTTCTTAAAATCAACCCTTCCTCTGTCTGTATATTGTAGGTATGAGGCGCTACTTCTTCAAGTACAATGGCTTTTCTCGAACAATTGCCGAAATCCTCTCCTCTCACGATGTCATCACTGCTCAGAGGTGGTAAAGTTCTAGACACTCTATCATAGAACTGCTTTTGTTTTGCTTTAATGTTTTGCATTTCCAGCAGTACCACTGCATTCTCCTCCTCCTTTTCCAAATTTGGAAGTGTGGTATGCAACCTTCTATTCATGAGTAACTCTGCTGGTGATCTACCATGTGACAATGGTAATGCTTTGTAACATTATTTCGCGAGATATGGATCAGATTGGCTGCCCATTGCTTTCTGTAATGATTGTTTTACAATATGTATACGTTCATAGTTAGGATCTTTGGGATCCATGCCTATATGGGCATCAACATTTTTTTGTTCCACACATACCATGGAATTTACCCCATTGGTAAGTTCTTCTATCTTCTTGATATCTTCTGGTTTTGTATTTGATACAGGTAGTATCTGATACAGGGTATAAATGAGATTGACATGCAGAACTACATCTTCAGCCATTTCATGACTAATAGTTTGTATCGGTGCTTTAGATAATGCATCTTCTTTAAATTATATCTCGTTGGCGAATGGTAGTGCACTAAAATCAGTGGATACATCGCTGAATTTGCTGATAATGTTCTCAGAATTGTTGGAGTGTTGATCCAATCCTTTGTGTCCAATCTTCACAGGACTGATCATCTAATAATGAATACAAGCCCTCAGATACAATATAGAATGGGACGGAATAAACTGTGTCCTTCATCACCACACTCAGGTCACAAGCACCATAACATTTAATGCTTGAACCATTATAATCTCTCAGAGATATTTTGTGATTTCTTCTAATCAGCTGAATTTGTAGATTCTTTTAAATCAGTCATGCTGATTCAATTGGCTTCGGCACCAGTGTCTAACTTCAATTGGTCCACTGTACCATTCACTTCAAGTGGTAGCAGCCATTTGTCCTCATCAGCCTCATTTATTTTAAATGGAGTATCAGTTTGCATTTTTAAGTGCTGGAAATTTTTTTGATGTCTCAAAAAAATTCTTCTTCTCTGTTATTACTCACAATGATGTTTCATCACTGGAGACTATGTCTTCCACTGTGCTGACTGACCTGGGGGTGAGCTTAGAATAACAATTCTGAACAAAGTGATTTTTTTTTTCTTTGCACCTGCAACAAAACTTGCCAAACGCTAGACACTGGTTAAAGAACAAAGAACATTAAAGCACAGGAACAGGCCCTTTGGCCCTCCAAGCCTTTACTGGTCATGATACCACCCTTGACCAAAACCCTCAGCACTCCCTTGTTCTGTATCCCTCTATACCCATCCTATCCATGTATTTGTCGAGATGCCTTTTGAATGCTGTTAATGTATCTGCTTCCACAACCTCCCCTGGCAACGCGTTCCAGGCAGTCACCACCCTCTGTGTAAAAACCTGCCTCGCACGTCTCCTCTAAACTTTGCCCCATGGACCTTAAACCTATGCCTCCTGGTGACTGACTCCCTCCACCATGGGAAAGAGTGCCTGCCCATGTACTCTATCCATGCCCTTCATAATCTTGTAGACCTCTATCAGATCACCCCTCAACCTCCATCGTTCCAATGAAAACAGTCCGATTCTATTCAGTCACTCCAAACCAGATAACAGACCTGGTAAATCTCCTCTTCACCCTCTCCTAAGCCTCCACTTCCTTCAGATAGTGCAGCGACCAGAATTGTGCACAGTATTCCAAGTGCGGCCTTATCAAGGTTCTATACAACTGTGGCATGACTTGCCAGTTTCTATATATTTGATGCCGCGTCCAATGAAGGCAAGCATTCCGTATGCTTTCTTGACGACCTTGTCCAGTTGTGTTGCCACTTTCAAAGATCTGTGGACCTGCATGCCCAGACCTCTCTGACTTTCTATATTCCTAAGAGTTTTGCCATTTACGGGATATTATTCCTCCATGTTAGACCTACCAAAATGCATTACCTCACAATTGTCTGGATTAAACTCCATTTGCCATTTCTCTGCCCAAGTCTCCAACCTATCTATGTCCTGCTGTACCCTCTGACAATCCTCAACACTATCTGCCACTCCACCAGCCTTAGACCAACTACATTTTCCTCCAAATCGTTTATGTATACTACAAACAACAGAAGCCCCAGCACAGATCCCTGTGGAATACCACTAGTCACAACCTTCCATTCAGAAAAACACCCTTATACTGTTATCCTTTGCCTTCTGCGACTGAGCCAGTTTTTTATCCATTTTACCACCTCATCTCTGATCCCATGTGACTTCATCTTTTGTACCAGTCTGCCATGTCAAAGGCTTTACTGAAGTCTATGTAAATAACATCCACAGCCCTCTCATCATCAATCATCTTTGTCACCTCCTCAAAAAACCCGATCAAGTTACTGAGGTACAACCTCCCCTTCATAAAACCATGCTGTCTATCTCTAATGAGTCCTTTTGTTTCCAAATGGGCAAAAATCCTGTCCCTGAGAATTCTATCCAATAATTTACCCACTACTGGCATGAGGGTCACCAGCTTATAGTTTCCTGGATTATCTCAGCTATCTTTCTTAAACAGCGGTACCACATTAGCTATTCTCCAGTACTCTTGGATCTCACCTGTCGCCATTGGGGATATAAAATTGTCAGTTAAGGCCCAGCAATTTCCTTCCTTGCTTCCCTCAGTATTCTGGGGTAAATCCCATCCGGCTCAGGAGACGTATATATACTTAATGTCATAATTTGTGCCTATGACCACATCTTTTACAGAGAAATACTTTGTCCCGATCTTTAACCTGTTTGGTGATGTGCGAGGAAGTGCAGGAACTTTCCTGCCTGTTTTTGGAAGTTTCCCACCTTTTTCGAAAAAGGGCAGCAACCGGAGTTCTTTCCTCCAAGAAGATGCCGCCATTACTGAGAAACATTTGAGAATGCTGTGCTGCTAGCTCATGAGCCTGACAAATCTTAACTGTTTGTTCCAAAGACAGCTCCGATTCCCTCAGCAACCTTTCCCTCAGCTTATTTTCATTCACACCAAACACAATCTGGTCCCGAATCATGGAACATTCCACCACAGAAAAATTACAGGTTTTAGCTTTTAACTTTAAATCAGTGATGAAATGATCAATGGAATCTTCTGTCTTCTGTAAACATGATCTAAACACATAGCATTTATAAATTTCATTCTTTCTGGGGCTGCAATGTGCATCAAATCTTTGAATTACTTTGTTAAAGTTTTACTGCCTTCATTGTTTGCAATTAAACACATATTAAACACAGCAATTGCTTTGGGCCCTGCCGCTGTTAGGAGCAAATCTGATTGATCTCCTAAATTTACTGCAGTAATAAACAGATTAAATTGTTGTTTAAACACACGGCAGTTGCTGTCCACATCACCATGAAATCTGAGACTCTTTAGTGACTTCAACGACTTTAAGTTGTTAATTCTTGCAGTCTGCAAAATCTTCAAATCTCTGTGAACCTCGTGGCAGGCTGATAGTTTTTTTTTCAATGTTTAATACCATCGAACCCTGGTACCATGTAATATTCTTCTTGGATGACCTGATTTATATTTCAAGAACACTTGGAGCTAAAGCTATAAATGATTTATTAACATAAACTGTGGGTCAACTATATACAAAACAACAGATGAATAACAGTATGATCATGCACAAGCAACATCTCTCTTCCAGCTCTCCAGTCAGTCTGAGGTCATCTGACTCTAACATTCACTTATATACTAATGAGACTCCTAGTGGTCAGTCGGTGAATTACAACACAACCATGATATCACTACATCAACCTCAGTGGGAAATGTTAGTGGCTTCTGGGGCACAATCTGGTGAGCACCACACTGCTGCAAATATATAAAATGTTCATTGTGTGTTGTCTCACTAAGATTGAGTCCTTTTATTGACCTTGCTGAGGGTTGGATCAATTTCATATTGATAGATCCTAATGCAGCAATGTGCATTGGGACATTCATTTGGTACCTTGCAGCTCCGTGAACAGATGTAAATGAGAACAGTACATCAAAATTGCAGCCATCTTCTCATTGCAAGCATGGGTGCTCAGTTAACAGACTCCTGTGGTCAACTGACCTAAAGTCAAAACCAACCCATATGAGAGGAAACCAATGTGCTTAACTGACTGCAGTCTTTTTTGTGTGACAATCGACAAGAGGTAATGTGCCAATGTTATGGTTCAGGATTAGGATGTGATGGCTCGAAGAGAGGAGCAGAAATTTTACATAGCCAATTGAGAGTTTGGTGAGAGAACGTAGATCTTTAATGGACTAAGACTTCCAAATTATAGTGGTCAATTCATCTGTGTAAGTCTGCTGAGTGAGTCTTTTGTGTATCTAGCAGTCATTGCCATTGCACCTGCTTCCGATTCAATGTGTGTGGTTTACAGCATCAGCAGCACCCTCTGGGAAACCAGTGATCCTTTCTTGATTTGCAAAGATGTAAAGCAGACAAAATGCTCACAGTTGGTGAGATGCCCATGGGCACATTCTTCAATGTACACTTGGACTTGTCCAAACACCTCGTCCCAATGGTCTGCTCAATTCTTATCTGGTCTAATTCTTGCCTGGTTGTATACATCATTGTATATTTCTTCTCCAGCACGCAGTTCTATAGAAGCGTGAATCACAGCAGTTGGAGGCATCCCTTCACAGCTATCCATCCAGCTCTTTGATTCTGTTGTTCAGTTTGAGCAGACATTAGACGGACAACATAGAAATGACATCCCTCAGTATGTTGTGAAATGGATTGCAAATAGCTGTACCTATGAACAAAAATAAGCTGCAGATTCATATTCATCTCAACAGAAAGGCGGATCCCATATTTGTGGAATTCAATGCCACATTTATGTGATCATAACGTTGGTAACCCTGGGAATACAGCATTTGTGAAAAGTTTGATGGACCTGTCATTCATCTAAGTGGGAGCACAATTAAATTGTACAATATGAGCTGCTCTGGCAATAGTGGATGTTGATTTATACAGGAGAGCACTGCAAATTGGCTGCTCTGACAAATGTTTCCCGTGACTCCCTGAAATGGGTCTGTAGATGAAAGTTGAGTTAAAAGAGTCTTCTGAAGTAAAAGGGTGCAATGTTCAAAAATGAAATAATTGATTTATGGAGGATGGAATTTTTAAACATTTCATCTGGAAAATAATGCCATTGAATGAAATATCTCCAGGTGCATATTACATAACTGAAATGAATTAAATGACTTTTTATCAAGACATGAAAATAAAGCACAACACACAACTCAGGATAATACTGTTTTCCTTACCTCCCAGGGTTTGAACAGTCCTTAATTCTATCACTGTTTATACTGATAGATGTGTTGCTAAGCAACTGTGTGCAACTCCTGCCATGGTGTCTATGCGTTTCTTTTGTGGAGGATGCTGATTGTGACACTGTTCCCTGCTATTTAAAAACAGAATCTTACAGTCACCAAGTCCCCAAAAATAGCCGCACACCAGTAAACATCATGTCCCACAAAATTGTAGTTTTATTGAAAAACGCATAATTATTTTAATCCCTGCAAACAAATTATGTGTTTAACTTGAAAGCACAACTGCAATTTTTTGATTGCTCCTCGATAAAGCACTTTGGGATTTCTTTCCATGTTATAGACATATAAATTCATGATCTTTGACAAATCTTTGAGCTTTGACAAAGGATCATCTGGACTCGAAACATTAGCTCTTTTCTCTTCCTACAGATGCTGTCGGACCTGCTGAGATTTTCCAGCATTTTCTCTTAGGTTTCAGATTCCAGCATCCGCAGTAATTTGCTTTTATAAATTCATGATGTTGTTGTTGACAACAATTTTATCATTAATCTGCACCCTACATCATCCAACTCAGGCTATGCTTGTGAGCTTTCTATCCATTGTTGGGGTGAGAAGGAATAAAATTGTAATCACCAGCATGGGACATACGGTGTGGGGATGATTGTTTTCCCCGTGCTCCTTGAGGAATACAAGCTCCCCCACATGGAGCGGCCTAGTTTGCCCGTGCTTGTATAAAAGGTCGGCCAGTCTGGAAATGATCAACAGGAGAGAGTACCTGGTAAGGTTCTACAGGTGCTCATGTATATAATTATTGTAAAATAGATGTTATTTACTTTTGCTTACTTTGGACTCCCTGATGCTTATTAAACTGGCGATGAGGTTAAACCAGGATCTGTTGACGTGCAATGCATCCAGCTGAGCCACCTACCTGTGTTGATTTTTTTTCTTCTGGATCTCGCTGCCAAGTTGAGTGATTGACGATGCCTCTGTTTGGGCATTTGGATGCCTTTGACCCTGGTATGGAAACCTGGAATCAGTACACAGAGCGAATGTGATATTTCTTCAGAACCAATAATATCACAGAAAAGGAATGCCAAACTGGCTGACAGCCTGTGGAGCGGATAAATTTGGAGTGATCCGGGGCCTCACATTTCCGGCAGTGCCCGACTCGATAATGTTCAACCCAACCCCATCGATCATTGTTCACCGCCATAGGTTCAATACAGTGGAGATGTTCATTGGGGAGCCAGTTGTAGAATTTGTTTTGCGTTTTCAGAAGATCCCCGAATATTGTGAGTATGGCACTGTTATAAGAGATATGCTCCACGACAGTTTGACCTGTGGGGTAAACAACAATGAAACTCTGAAGAAACCTCTGAGCGAAGGTTCCCTCACCTTTCAACAAGCGCTACAAATCTCTCTTTCTGAGGAAATGCGGCAAGGTGCGTTCAAGAGTTACAGGATATGGAAGTGAATGTTGTCCGGTTCCACCCCCCACGTGGTTCCACTATGGCTCAGAAAGAGTGCCACGGAAATTCCAGGCTTTGGTCACAGGACCAGTTGCTGCCCCGCACGTGGTCCCAGGACTCCGCTGACAGCGATTCCGCCCCCTGTGTGAAGTGCAGACATCGGGCCAGACATAGCCGACAGCGGCAGGGGAGCCGACGCCCCAGAAGCCCTGGTTGTGGTCGCCATTGATCCCATGGTAAGGCATTGTGTTTGGATGACCTGGGAGAGACTGAGGATGTGACCACAATGGATCTCAATTGTGTATCGGTGCCCTGTAAAGCCCTGATCTGTATTCTGATGCAGGTCAATGGACATTTGCTCTCGATGGAGTTGGACACAGGAACAACTGTTTCGGTAGTGGCGCAATACACCTTTGGCCAGATCAAGCAGGGAGTGAGTACCTTGTCACTAATGGGCACGGGGCAGCTCAGTTGGCCACGTATGTGGGTGAGCATTTACAGATAGTGGGGTCAACGTTGCCTCCAGTGGTTTACGGAGGTCCGTCCCTGTGCCTTCACCTCATCATGGTCAAGGCGATGGCCCTAGCTTGTTGGGCCACTTGAAGATTGATTGGCAATATGTTTATCAAGTGGGAACGGGGGGCTTAGGCTTGGTGCTGAACACGTTTTCTGAATTTATCAGTGCCATGACTACTATCCAGATGGACCCTGAGACCCAACCCCCATATTTTCAGGTCTGCCAAGTCCCTTACGCCATCTTCGAGGAGGTCACGCCTGGTGGTTGGAAAGTTTGGGGATCATCCGGCCGGTGCTTTTCACTGACTGAGCGGTGCTGGTGATCTCGGTGCAAAGCTGGGTCGGATGGCTCACCTTTGTGGCAATTACAAATTAGCGGTGAACAGGGCTTCTAGGTTAGACCATTACCCATTGCCCAAGGTAGAGGATCTATTCGCTACTTTGGCTGGTGGATCGACGTTTACAAATATTTGGAAAAAGACCTTGAGGAAGTATGTTACTATTAACACACAGCAGGGTCTGTACAAATACACCCGGCTTCCGTTTGGCATATCCTCAGCATGTGCTGTGTGTCAGCGTGTGATGGCGGGCATTTTGCATGGCTTGCCATACTGTTGCCATCTATCTTGATGCTGCTTTGATCATGGGGGCCATGGAGAAGGAGGGTCTGCTGAACCTTGAGGCAGTGCTACAGAGGTTCTCCGAGTATGACGTTCTCCAACGCAGGAAAAAATACGTCTTTCACGCCAAGGAGGTTTGCAATTTGGGCTCCCGGGTCGATCGCAAAGGGTTACAACCGGTAGCAGAGAAAGTACAGGCAATTAAGATGGCCCCAGCACCACGAGACGCCATGGAGCACCATTCTTTTTGAGATCTCAGAAATTATTACAGGTGTTTCTTTCCAAATCCAGCTAAAATCCTAGGCCCCCTTCATTTGCTGTTGAAGAAGTCCCATCCCTGGGTTTGGGGTGCGACCCAGACAGCGGCCGTTTAGGAGGTACAGCGCCACTATCCTCTTTGAAACTGCTGACTCATTGCGACATGTCCAAACTGCTGTTTGTGGCATGTGACACCTCGCCATATGGCATAGGAGCTGTCCTGTCCCATCGTATGGGTGACGGCCTTGACTGTCCAGTCGTGTTTGCCTCCCAGACATTGACAGCTGCCAAGAACAACTACGCACATATTGAGAAGGAGGGCCTGGCTGTAGTTTTTGGCGTCAAATGTTTTCATCAATACATCGAAGGTCACCATTTTGCCATCATAACTGACCATAAGCCACTACTTGGTCTCTTGCATGAGGACAAGGCAGTCCCACTGATAGCGTCTGCACGGATCCAGCGATTGGCTTTGCTGAAAGCCGCATATGAGTACTCTTTTGACCACGGTCCAGGGACACAAATTGCGAATGTGGACACATTGAGATGTCTTCCCCTGCCAGTGGTAGCCACTGGCCCACCCACGACGGACGAAGCCATCACACTCCTCAACTTTATGGATTCTTTTTTGTGACTGTTTCTTGTGTCCGGCGTGGAAGTGGACCAACCCTGTGCTGGCTAAGGTGCATCAGCTGGTGTTGTAGGGGAGCAGTGAAACCAGCTTCCAGGAGAGTTGAAGGTGTTTTCTTCCAAGTTCTCAGAACTAACCGTCCAGAACAGTATCCTCCTATGGGGCACAAGGGTCATCATCCCTGCAAAAGGGCAGGCTTTGGTATTGAAGGATCTTCACACAGGGCATCATGTAGTATCCAAGAAGAAGGTGTTGGCTAGAAGCTATGTTTGGTGATCAGGGCTGGATGTGGCTACTGAGGCGTTGACCCAGAACTGCCCTATTTGTCAAGAACATCAGAAGCTCCCCGCGGCGGCACCCTTAATCCCTGAGAGTGGCCTGGTCACCCTTGGCCTTGCGTTCATGCAGATTTTGCTGGTCCTTTTTTGGACTCGGTGCTTTTAATCATGGTGGACGCCCACTCAAAGTGACTAGATGTCTACAGAATGATGTCCATCATATCCCAAGTGACCATAGAGCGCCTACGTACTTCGTTTTTGGTCCAGGGCATACCCGTGGTGCTCATCACTGATAATGGAGTCTCGTTTACGAGTGAAGAGATTGCCACTTTTGCAAAGTGCAATGATTCTCCATGTCCGCACCGCCCCTTATCATCCGGTATTGAATGATTTAGCTGAGAGAGCCATGCACACAGTGAAAAGAGGGCTGAAGAAGCAGGCTGTGGGCTCAATGGATATCAGGTTGGCACGATTCCTGATTTCGTATAGGACTATTCCTCACCTCACCTGGAGACTGGGGTGGCCCTTGCCGCGCTGTTAATGGATTAACGGCTTCGGACACAACTGTGTTTGTGGATGCTGGACATTGGCATGAAGATGCGCCATCGCCAAGAATCGCTAGGGTGTGGCCCAGCTCGACGGCGACCTCTTTGATCCTTCGCACCTGACGACGCTGGGTGCATCTCTGGGATCATCGTCTGTCAATCGTATCCTTTGTCTTACCAGGTCCGTGTTTGTGGACAGCTTATGCGGTGACACTTGGATTGTATCCATTCCCAGAAGTCTCTTTTTCATCAGTGTGGTAGTATGTATTAGGGGTCATGTGGGACTGGAAGCCCTAATGTCATTGGCTGACAGATCCCGGGTCCTGGTTGGCCGTTGACCTCTAGCTCCGCCCTGAAGGCGGAGTATAAGAAGCCGGAGTCCTCCCCCGCAGGCCATTCTACTATCGAGCTGCGGGGGAACAGACACGCTTAATAAAGCCTCATCGACTTCACTCTATTCGTCTCACGGAGTCTTTGTGCGCTACAATCAGGTGTCGCGAAAGAGCTCTTCCTCGGATCCTCCGGTTCCATAGCCGGTACGTGCTGCTGTGACACCTTTGTTCCCACTACGCAGACTCAACATGGAGACGCAAACATCTGAGTCGTGGCTCCGCTACCCTCAGCCCAGGCATTCTAGCCATAACCGCCGTTCGCCAACAAAGTATCGGTGACCTGCTGGAGGCGAAACAACTTTGTCATCCGACTGCTGCGAGTGCTGCACCGATTTCTTCTTCTTCTTCTTCATCAACAGATTTTGCAACTTTGTCGTCTTCTCCTCATCATCATCCTTCAAGTGGGTCTTTGGACTTTGGGTGGGAGGAATGTAATAACCTGCACAGGACATACAGTGTGTGGATGATTGTTTTCCCCGTGCACCTTGATGAGTACGAGTTCCCCGGCTAGGGGCGGATAGCTTACCAATACTTGTAAAGAGGTCGGCCATACTGGAAACAACCGACAGCAGAGAGTACTTGAAGAGGTTCTACCGGTACTCATATATATAGCTGTTGTAAAATAAATGCCGTTTACTTTGGACTCCAAAGGCTTATTTGAAAAATCATTCACAGTCTTCATAGATTATCATAGAATTTACAGTGCAGAAGGAGGCCATTCGACCCATCGAGTCTGTACTGGCTCTTGGAAAGAGCACCCTACCCAAGGTCAACACCTCCACCCTATCCCCATAACCCAGTAACCCAGTAACCCAACACTAAGGGCAATTTTGGACACTAGGGGCAACTTATCATGGCCAATCCACCGAACCTGCACATTTTTGGACTGTGGGAGGAAACTGGAGCACCCGGAGGAAACACACGCACATACGGGGAGGATGTGCAGGCTCCACACAGACAGTGACCCAAGCCTGAATCGAACCTGGGACCCTGGAGCTGTGAAACAATTGTGCTATCCACAATGCTACCGTGCTGCCCTATGGTGCTGTCTTATGGTGAGGGGCATTATAGTCCCACAAAATGGTCCTCAAGCAAGTGAAGAGGCTGGCAGACTGACATTTGGAAAGGAAAATGGGAAGTTTGATCATTTAACTTATTCACCCTCTTCCATAATTCTTATATCTCAGAACATCAAAATTAAGGGGCAGGATTCTCTGTTCCGCCAGACCTTTCCTTCCGGAGCGGCGCACCCCCACCGGGAACGGGATCCTCCATTCCAGCAGCCGGCTAATGGGGTTCCCCATTATGGCCATCCCATGCTGCCTGGAAACCCCCGGGCGTAGGCACTGCCGGTGAAACAGAGGATCCCGCCGACGGAGAATCCCGCAGGAGGTTTCTCATCCACAAGACGTTCGGGAGCAGGGCAGAGAGAAGAAAGACATCACAAAGAAATATCCCCCCATGGAGGAATCTCGAACTAGGGAACACAGTTTCAAAATAGAGGCTTTCCCACGTATTCTCTCAGAGGATTCTTAACTTTGTAATTTTCTACCAGAGAACAATGGAAGCTGGATCATTGAATATATTCAAGGCTGAGTTAGATTTTTGATCTACAAGGGAGTCCAGGGTTTTGGGGACAGGCAGGGAAGTGGAGCTAAGGCCATTATCAGATCAGCCGTGGCTCATTGAATGGCAGTGCTGGCTCGAAGGGCCAAAAGGCCTATTCCTGCTCATGTTTCTTATGTTCCTATGTTTAGGACCATGTTCCTTCAACTAAAAACACTTTGGTCACGTCTTGGGGCTGGATTTCACAGTGTCAAGTTAACTCTGGCGGCCTTTAATAATGGTGGGTGGGACCCATTTCTGGAGCTCCTGCCCCCATTCGTGGCGCTGGCAATATTTGTTGGTACTGGGTAAGGGTGCAAGTAGAGAGCCCATGACCTGCACGCTCAATCTGACCAGCAAGGGCGCCATGGTAGCACAGGGGATAGCACCGTTGCTTAACAGCGCCAGGGTCCCAGGTTCGATTCCCGTCTTGGGTCACTGTCTGTGCGGAGTCTGCACGTTCTCCCCGTCTCTGCGTGGGTTTCCTCCGGGTGCTCCGGATTCCTCCCTCAAGTTGATTGATTGATATTTATTGTCACATGTACCGAAGTACAGTGAAAAGTATTTTTCTGTGGCCAAGGGAACGTACACAGTACATACATAGTACACAAAAGAATAATCGACAGAGGGGGCTTCCGGTGACGGCGGGCGGGAGGCGGCCGCACAATGGAGGGCTCCCGTTCGGGAACGGCATTTTCGGGGCTTTAAGCCTGGTCCCAGGGTCCATGGAGGCGGCAGAAGCAGGGAGAAGGCACGGAGGAGGCACAGTGAAGACACAGGAGGGGGGAAAAAAAACAAAGAAAAATGTCGACGGTGAGCAAGAAAACGGCCGAAAAAAAAACAGCTGAAGGTCCGTCGGGGAATGGAAAGGTCACCGCGGGGTCACCAGGAAAATAGAGGCTGGAGCACCAGGGAAGGCCACACTGCTTACGGCTGAAGAAATAACTAAGGTGATGGCTGCGGAATTTGAAAAGCAGTTGGCGCAGATTGTGAAATGGATGGAGACGGTGAGGAAGGAGATGAGGGAGGTTTTGAGTGCGCTGGTGGAGGAGGCGGTTTCCCCGGTGATGACGGCGGTGGCGAGCGCAGTGGCGGAGGTGCGAGAGCAAGGGGAGGCGCTGAAGGAAGTGGAGGAGACGTTATTGCAGCACGGTGATCAACTTGCCTCGATGGGTAAAGAGATGCGGAAGGTGATGTACACTAACGAGGATCTGCGAGGAAAAATGGAAGACCTGGAAAACAGATCCAGGCGACAAAATTTGAGGATTGTGGGGCTGCCCGAAGGAGTTGAAGGACCGAAGCCGACTGAGTATTTTGCCGCGATGCTGGCAAAACTATTGGGGGAGGGGGAGGATCCCTCCCGATATGAACTGGATCGGGCTCATCAGTCGTGGAGGCCTGCACCAAAGGCGAGTGAGCCGCCAAGGGCAGTGACTCTGTGCTTCCGTAGGTACAGTGTGAAGGAGAAGGTCCTGAGCTGGGCCAAGCAGAAGCGGGTGGTGCAGTGGGCTGGAGCTGGTATACGTGTATACCAGGACTTTATGGTGGAGCTGGCAAGGAGGCGGGCTGCCTTCAACCGGGTGAAGAGGGCACTGTACATTAGCAAGGTGCAGTGCGGCATTGTATATCCAGCGAAGCTGAGGGTGACTTACAAGCTCAGGGACTTTTATTTTAGAACGGCGGAAGCAGCGGAGGAGTTTGCGAAAGCAGAAGGACTGTGGCAGAACTGACAAATTGAGGAATGGCCATGTGCCGATGTAACCTCATGACTGTATTTTTTTCTTCTTTTTTGTATCACTGCGCGTGGGTGTCGAGACTAAAGGAGCCAATGTTGCATATATTTGGACAAGGAAAGGGACGGGACTTTCACTTGAAGTGAGGGCTCTTTGGGGTATAGGTGGATATGCGGGGTTTGTGTGCTAAAAGGGGATCTTTGGGCTTTCCTAGGGCCGGGCAAGGGGGAAAGGGACCCGGGCGGGGGCCTCCACGCTGGCTGGTTTAAGCCGGCCAGTGAACGGGAGTGAGGTGGGGGGAGAACTTGCGGCCATCGGAGCCTGGCAGAACAGGGTCCGAGTGGTCTAGCCGGAGTGGAAAGTTGGGGGGAAGGAACCGAGGTTGGGAGGAGGAGTTTTACAAGAGGCAGTGGACGGGAGGAGCTGGAGACCTGGGGGTGGGGGGGGGATGGAGCTGTGTAAGATTAAGGGTGACTACGGGGGGTAATCCCTGATTCCTTTTTGTCATTTGTTTATGTAAACATGCGGGTTGAGGTTTGGGGGTTGGTGGGTAGATGGGATCGTTGTTACTATGGGGACTGACATATCTTACTGATTATTGTTTATTGTTGATGGATGTAAATGTGGGAGAAAATGTGAAAAAGGAGGAGAATAAAAAGATTTTTTTAAAAAAGAATAATCGACAGAGTACATTGTGGTGCATCAACAAATAGTGATTGGTTACATTGTGGAACAAGGCCAAACAAGAGTACCAGAAGTCGTCGTGAATAGTGTTCTTACAGGGAACAGATCAGTCCAAAGGAGAGTCGTTGAGGAGTCTAGTAGCTGTGGGGAAGAAGCTGTTCCTATGTCTGGATGTGCGGGTTTTCAGACTTCTGTATTTGCCTAATGGAAGGATCTGAAAGAGCGCAAAGCCTGGGTGGGAGGGGTCTCTGCCTTCCTGAGGCAGTGGGAGGTGTAGACAGAATCAATGTGGGGGTGGCAAGCTTGTGTGATGTGTTGGGCTGAGTTCACCACACTCTGCAGTTTCTTGCGATCTTGGGCTGAGCAGTTACCAGGCTGTGATGCAGCCGGATAGGATGCTCTCTCTGGCACATCTGTAGAGGTTTGTGAGAGTCATGTCAAATTTCTTTAGCTTCCGTAGGAAGTAGAGACGTCGTTGGGCTTTCTTGACTGTTGCATCAACGTGAGTGGACCAGGACAGAATGTTGGTGATGGTTATCCCCAGGAACTTGTCCCAAAAGACCTGCTTGTTAGATGAATTAGACATTCTGAATTCTCCCTCATGTACCCGAACAGGCGCCGGAATGTCGCAAGTAGGGGATTTTCACAGTAACTTCATTGCAGTGTTTTTTTTTAAATTTAGAGTACCCAATTAATTTTTTTCCAATTAAGGGGCAATTTAGCGTGTTCAATCCACCTACCTTGCATATCTTTGGGTTGTGGGGGCGAAACCCACGCAAACACGGGGAGAATGTGCAAACTCCACACAGACAGTGACCCAGAGCCGGGATCGAACCTGGGACCTCGGCGCCGTGAGACTGCAGTGCTACCACTGCGCCACCATGCTGCCCTCATTGCAGTGTTAATGTAAGCCTACTTGTGACAATAATAAAGACTATATTTATATTATTATATAGTTCCATGGCAGGGGGAGTCTCGTTTTGGGAAAATTTTGAAATGTGCGTTTGAAAGATCTTAGGGGGGATTCTCCATTCCTGAGACTAAGCGTTGACGCCGGGGCAGGATTCGTGGAGTTCCACAACAGCAAAGCCAGTGCCGCACCCGGACTGATTCAGCGACTGTTAAAGGGCGAGCACCGGCGCCATGTGGAACACAATCAATTCCAATGAGAAACGGTGTGGGATTGATCGTGTTCGACATTAACACTCAGGAGGCTGACAAGCTGCAGCCGCATATACACACTTCACTCCCCGCACACACCATCTCAGCCAACAAGATGGCAGCAAGGAGAGCAACCCCACGATTCACTGACTTCCAGCTGGAGACACTCCTGGATGCCGTGGAGGAGGCAGGTCACCCTGTATCCCGGCCCGGGAAGGAGGCTGCCAGTCCCATCGATTGTGGAGATGCAGTCGTAGAGCCAGGGACTACATGAGGGGCTGTCGGCGAGACAGCACCTGCAGGTGCAGTTGGCGGTGTCCAACCGCCTGCAGGGGCAGGAGGTGGTACCGGCCATGCGAGACACCCAGGCCAACATCACACGAGTGGGGTCCATGATTGAAGCCTTGGGGGCGAGGGTTTAGGCTGTGGATCAGCATGTCCAAGGCCTGCGGCAATCTGTGCAGGCGGTGGCCGAGGCCCAGGACAGGGCTTCCCTCTCACAGGCAGCCATGCCCAGAGCCACCTGGACATTGCAGACATGCTCCTGAGTGTGGCTGAGTCACAGTGGAACATGGCTGAGAGCGTCAGCGGCATTGCCCAAGCATCAGCACTGGCCGATGTGGCACAAATGCAAAGGGAGGTGGCCCAGTCCCACAGGGAGATGGCGCAGTCACTGGCTGATGTGGCACAGACCCAGAAGGTGGTGGCACAGTCAATGGGTGATGTGGCGCAGTCCCAGGCGGCAATGGACCACTCCCTCTGCTCTATGGCCATGAGCATGCAGACCCTGGTTGAGGTGGCAGCGGGCCTCCAGGACTGGCAGCGTAAGGTGGCGGAGGAGCCTCAGGGACAGCTCCACTCGCACCCCCATCCCATGGAGTAGCCCGGGGGCCATCGGGCACCCTGAGGGAGGAGGAGATTGTGACATTATGTAGAATGATGGAATATAAAGGGTTAATGTAACATCATAATTGACCACTAGATGGAGCTAGATGCAGAACTATATAAAGCACTGACTGTCAGGCTTCTGGGAGAGGGCTGGAAAGAGTGCAGAGGAGAGGTCCAGATAGAGTGTAGAGACTAGTGCTAGTAGAGTGTAGACTTTTGGATCATTGCTCGCTATAGGAGTAAGTGGTGGAGCTTTAATAAGTAGTGTAATAAATGTTAGCTTTGTTATTGAACTTAGCTTCTGTGGTCTTTGTGAACACTACAACATCCATCCTGATAATAAGAATTACAAAGAACACCACAGAGGTGATGGGGCCCACAGGGATGAGGTGACTCCCACAGGGGAGGTGACGAACACAGCAGCACCTTGGACTCCCGCCCCTCCTGTCCCTAGTGCATCTGGTGAGATGTGGGTGGGAGTGGGATGCAGTGTCCATGCCGCTGGCCAGAGCCCCCCCCCCCCCACCCAGTTGGTGAACCTGGAGGTGATCAGAGCGTCCCGTGTGCGTTGGCCCTGGCACCATGTCCTGCCCATCCTCTCCCTTCCCCGCATCATCCTCGGTGGACGAGAACTGATGTTCTTCCTCCTCCTCCAGCACATCGCTGCTCTGCTGCGCGATGTTGTGGAGGACACAGCAGGCCACCATGATGCGGGCGACTCTCTCAACGTCATACTGGAGGGCCCCTCCAAAGCAGTCCAGCAACCGCCAGTCCAGGGTGCTGAAGCAAAGCTTGATCACACCCCTGGTCGCTGTATGGGTGTCGTTGTAGCGGGTCTCCATGCCAGTAGGTGGCCTTCAGATAGGCGTCATCAGCCACAACTGTAGTAGATAGTCCTTGTCACCCAGGAGCCAACCCCCCCCCCCCCCCCCCCCCCCCCAGCCAGGGATGTGCTTCGAGGAGGCCAGGAATCCTCGAGTGTGCCAGGATGAAGGCGCCATATACAGTGCCTGGGTATCGGGCACAGATGTGCATGATGCGCATCTAATGGTCACACACCAGCTGCACATTCATCGAGTGGAACCCCTTTCAGTTTGTGTAGAGCGGCCTGTCATCTGCAGGTGCCCATAGGGCAACAGGCATCCCGTCGATCACACCTTGGGCTTGGGGCATGTTGGCGATGGCGGCGAACCCCGCTGCCCGGGCATCCAGGTGGGCTCAGTCCACATTGAATGGATGCATAGTGCTGACTGGACATATAGGGCCTCCGTGATGGCGCGGATACACCTGAGATCCCGACAGGTCCGCATTCGGTGCCTGGAAGGATCTCGTGGCATAAATGTTCAGGGCGACTGTCACCTTGATGGCCACCGGGAGCTGGCAGCCTGAGTCTTCAACGGCATGCCCGGTCCGGCAGGTCCTTGAATAACAGGCACTGCTGGTACACACGAGGCCTCATGCAGCACCTGCTTAGCACCTCCTCCTCAGTCAGTTGGGCAGCTGGCTGTTCATCCTCACAAAGCGAAGGGTGGAGGGGTTTGCCTCGTCATCAACTCCCCCTGGTGCTCGGATGTGGCGACCCTGGCTACCTGGACTTGGAATACCTGACTGTGACGTGCCGCTCATACTACCTTCCACGGGAGTTCACTTCAGCTATTATCACAGCAGTCTACATCTCACCCCAGGCAGAAGTGAAGAAGGCGCTTGACGAATTGTACACCGCTATAAATAACAACATCACAGAGCACCCAGAGGCTTTGATCATCGTGGCCGGGGCCTTCAACAAGGCCAACCTCAAGATTGTACTGCCAAAATTCTACCAACACATCTTCTGTCCCACCAGGGACACCAACATTCTTGACTACTGCTACACAGAAATCAAGGACACCTACCAAACCATCCCAAGACCGCACTTAGAAAAATCGGACCATAAGTCGGTGTTCCTTCTCCCGGCATTCCGTCAGAAACTTAACCAGGAGGATCCAGTTAAGAAGGTCGTGCAATGGTTGTCCGAGGCAACAGAAGAGCTCTTATGTGACTGCTTGGAGTCAGTGGACTGGTCCATATTTAATAACTCAGCAACCAACCTAAACAAGTATGCCACCACCGTCACAGACTTTATCAGCAAATGTGTGGATGGCTGCATGCCAAAGAATGTAGTACGTACGTTCCCCAACCGGAAACCATGGGTTAAACAGGAGATTGATTCCCTACTGAAGGCCAGTTCTGAGGCGTTCAAGACAGGCGATCCTGATCTACACAAGAAATCCAGGTAAGACCTCCGTAAAGTCATCAGGAATGCCAAGAGACAATATCAGACTAAGCTAAAGTCACAGACTAACGTCACAGACTCTTGTCGGTTGTGGCAAGGCTTAAACAACATGACGGGCTACAAAGCGAAGCCGAGCAGTATCTCCAGCAGCAGCACACCCCTCCGCAATGAAATCAATGCATTCTATGTTCGGGTTGAGCAGGAAACCATCAAACCGTTGTCAACTGCCCCAGCAGCCTCGGACACACCCATACCCACCGTCACAGCTTCCAAAATCAGATCCGCCTTCTTGAAAGTGAACCCTCAGAAAGCAACGGGTCCGGATGGGGTCCCTGGTCGTGCACTCAGATCCTGCATGGACCAACTGGTGGATGTGTTCACGGACATCTTCAACCTCTCCCTACTCCGTTCCGAGATTCCCACCTGCTTCAAGAAGACCACCATAATACCGGTGCCAAAGAAGAACCAGGCAACGTGCCTCAATGACTACCGTCAGGTGGCCTTGACATCGATCATTATGAAATGCTGCGAGAGGTTGGTCATGAGGCACATCAACTCCATACTCCCAGAATGCCTTGATCCGCTGCAATTTGCATACCTCCTCAACCGGTCCACAGCAGATGCTCCCTGGCCCTACACTCATCCCTGGAGCATCTCGACAACAAGGACTCCTACGTCAGACACCTATTAATTGACTACAGCTCCGCCTTCAACACCATTATCCCAGCCAAGCTCATATCAAAGCTCCAAAAGCTAGGACTTGGCTCCTCAGTCTGCAACTAGATCCTCGACTTCCTGACCCATAGACCGCAACCAGTAAGGATAAACAACAACAGCTCCTCCACGATAGTCCTGAATACCGGGGCCCTGCAAGGCTGCGTACTTAGCCCCCTACTATACACGCTAAAGTAAGGAATCTCAGCATGTGCACATTGACTCTTCCAATTTTTACAGATGCACGTAGAAAGCATCCTATCTGGCTGCATACAGCCTGGTGTGGCAACTGCTCAGCCCAAGACCGTAAGAAACTACAAAGAGTTGTGAACACAGCCCAGACCATCATGCGAACCTGCCTCCCATCCATTGACTCTGTCTACACCTCCTTGTACGCGCCTTGGGAAAGCGGGCAGCATAATCAAAGACCTCTCCCACCTGGCTTATTCACTCTTCCAACCTCTTCTATCGGGCAAAAGACTGAGAACACGCACAAACAGATTCAAAAACAGCTTCTTCCCCACTGTTACCAGACTCCCAAATGACCCTCTTATGGACTGAACTGATCTCTTCACACATTTTCTCTACTGAGTAGCACTGCACTCCTGTATGCTTCAACCAATGCCTTTGTCTATGTATTTGCATTGCGTATTTATGTATGCCCTATGATCTGTCTGGACTGTATGCAAAACAATACTTTTCACTGCACCTCGGTACACGTGACAATAAACAAATCCAATCAATCCAATCCTCAGCGGCTGCTGTCATGATATGCACTCATGCACATAATGAGATGCAGACAGGCAATGACAGACATCCAGTACATCCAATCAACACACAGGACAGAACACAACCAACCACCAGGCAGAACACTAGAGGGGGGTTTCCCACTATAAAACACACGAGGCATCAGCACTCTGCCTCTTTCCACTGGTGACACCTGTAGTGACAGTCAGGATGTATATATCAGTTAGCACCTTCTACACGTGGCTCAGAGCTATTCTGGTCTAGTTAGTTATAGTTAGCACACCTAGATTAGTAGAGTGTCAACCCACAGCAAGCTATGTGCACTGCTCCAGAAGTTCAATAAAACGTATTGAACTAATGTCTAAGTTTGGTGTCTACTTTACAGTACAACTGCATCCAGTTGTAGTTCGTGTTGCCACAGGGTGAATAACACGACATGGTACCAGTAGTCTACTTTATCTAAGTGGTTTACCTCGAGTGATTCAGTGACAACCAGCAAGTGCCTTCCAGGGGCATGGAGAAGATCCCTCCACAGCTACGGATCTCTGGCAATCTTGGCACCAACTGGCGAGTCTTCAAGCAGAGATTCCTTCTCTACATTGAGGCCTCGGGCTTCGAGGATGCGTCCGATGCAAGAAAAATCGCGCTGCGCCTCTCAACTGCGGGGGACCAAGCCATCCAAATTTTCAACTCGCTCACTTTTGCCGACGGCGAGGACAAGACCAAATTCAAGACCGTTTTAGCTAAATTCGACAGTCACTATGAAGTCGAAACAAACGAGAGCTTTGAGCACTATGTCTTCCAGCAATGCCTTCATGGTAAGGATGAACCTTTCCACTCCTTTATAACTCATCTCCGTATATTAGCGCAGTCCTGCAACTATGGTGACACTGCTGATTCCATCATCAGGGATCAGATCGTGTTTGGGGTCCACACCGACTCTTTGCGGGAGCAGCTCCTCAAAATTAAAAACATGACCCTGCCAGTCACAATCGAGACGTGTAAAGTGCATGAACATTCGAGAAATAGGTACTCCCGTTTCAAATCGGCAGAACAGGAACAACTTGCCTCCCACGAGGCAGAGAGTGTACAGGCCATCGCCCGGATGCGGCGCCTCAGTATCGATGAAGGCGGCCATTTCGCGCGCTTTTCCCGGGGTCCCATGCATGCGCACCACGGGCGGGAGAACGAAGAGGCTGAGGACGGGTGTGACCGTCGGCTGACCGCACTGTGCATGTGCAACGACGCACGGAGCGTAACGACATCAACGTCATGATGTGCTCAAACTGCGGCACCGCCCACTTAAAGCGGCAATGCCCTGCAAGAGGCAGCCGATGTTTCAATTGTGGGAAGCCTGGACATTATGCAGCTTTGTGCAGGTCTGCACCACCGGTCAAGGGCCAGCGATCCCATTTCCAACGCAAACACGTTCGATGTGTACAGCAAGATCTACTGGATTCTGATCCTGGTAGCACTATGGATCCAGAGGACGACTGCCTGGAGTCCCCATATCGTGTGGGCACCATCACTACATGTGAATATGCCTCCTCAAATTCAACAAGACGCCTATCTATCCTCAATGTGGATTCTGCGGACGAATGGCGTGCTGTCATACACATAAATCAAGGCAGCATCCAGTTCAAGCTGGACACTGGTGTTTCAGCCAATCTCATCTCTCAAGCTGATTTTGACCGCATTAAAAAGCAACCCAAAATACTTCCGTCAGCCTGCCAGCTCCTTGATTATAATGGCAATGCCATAACTGCATTAGGATCTTGTCATCTGTTTGTCTCCAACAAGACCATCAATGCCACACTGCAATTCGTCAAGCCTGACAAGGCATCTCTGCTTGGTGCCCATGCATGCAAGCTACTCAAACTCGTACAGCGAGTCCATGCCATGTCCTCTTCCAATGTAGATCTTCAGGCTGACATTGATGACATTGATGTGTTTAGTGGAATGGGTACGCTGCCATACTGCTACAAGATCTTACTCAGGCCTGATGCCACGCCTTTAATCTATGCATCACACCGGGTGCCGGCACCTCTGAAGGAACGTTTAAAGCACAGCTGCAGTAGCTCCAAGACCAGGGCATGATCTCTAAAGTGACGGAAGCGACTGACTGGGTCAGCTCGATGGTCTGTGTGAAGAAGCCCTCAGGAGAGTTGCGGATATGCATAGATCCCAAAGATCTTAACCGGAACACAATACGGGAACACTACCTGATCCCGAAGCGGGAGGAACTGACCATTGAGATGGCACATGCCAAATTCTTCACGAAGCTAGATGCATCACGTGGTTTCTGGCAGATACAACTGGACGAGTCCAGCAGGAAGCTCTGCACGTTCAATACACCTTTCGGTAGGTACTGTTATAACCAGATGCCTTTCGGCATTGTCTCAGCCTCTGAAATCTTCCACAGGATCATGGAGCAGATGATGGAGGGCATTGAGGGTGTGCGTGTCTACGTAGATGATGTAATTATATGGTCCACGACCCCCGAGGAACACATATCTCGTCTCAAACAAGTCTTTCAACGTGTCCATGCAAACGGCCTCAAGTTGAACAAGGCCAAGTGCTCTTTTGGCATGTCATCCATCAAGTTCTTGGGCGACCAGATATCCCAGCAGGGTGTGCAACCAGATTCGGACAAAGTCAAGGTCATTAACGCCATGAAGACCCCGGAAGACAAAAAGGCGGTACTATGCTTCCTCGGTATTGTAAACTTCTTGGGAAAGTTCATTCCCAACCTGACATCACACACCACGGCTCTCAGGCATCTGGTGAAGAAGTCCACTGCATTCCAGCTACCCACACATCAAGCAGAGTGGCTCGAGCTAAAGGCAAAGCTCACCACTGCTCCGATACTAGTGTTTTTTGACCCGGACAGGGAGACAAAAGTCTCCACAGACGCAAGCGAGGACGGCATTGATGCGGTGCTCCTCCAGAAGGATGACTCCTCGTCCTGGGCTCCAGTGGCTTATGCGTCAAGGGCCATGACTCCTACTGAACAGAGGTATGCACAGATAGAAAAAGAGTGCCTGGGCCTCCTTACCGGCATTGTAAAGTTCCATGACTATGTCTAGGTCTACCAACCTTCACAGTGGAGACTGACCACAGACCCTTGGTCCATATCATTCAGAAGGACTTGAATGACATGATGCCCAGGCTTCAGCGCATTCTCCTTCGACTCCGCAGGTACGATTTTGAGTTTGTATACACACCAGGCAAGGAGGTGATAATTGTGGATGTCCTGTCACGCTCCATCACCTCGTCCTGTGAACAGGTTGACTTCATCCGCCAAATTGAGGCGCAGGTGCAGCTGTGTGCCAGCAACCTCCCGGCCTCAGATGAAAGAGTGATCAACATTCAAGAAGAGACTGCCAAAGACCCTCTTCTGCAGCGTGTAATGCACCACCTTGCAAATGGTTGGCAAAAAGGGCAATTCCCTCAGTTTTTTGATGTCAAGGACGGCCTGACAGTCGTCGAGGGGATCCTCCTCAAGCTAGATCATATCGTTATTCCTCGCAGCCTGAAGAGCTTAGTGCTCAAACAAATCCACAAGCCATACCTCGGTGTCGAAAAGTGTAGGCGCAGGGCCCAGAAGGCTGTGAATTGGCCTGGAATCAGCCAGGACATATCCAACATGATCCTCAATTGTACGACCTGCCAGCGCTTCCAGCCTGCTCAGGCGAAAGAAACACTCCAGCCACACGAGATTGTGACCTCTCCGTGGTCCAAGGTGGGAATCGACCTTTTTCACGCCAATGGATCCAGCAGAGGGCAGTAGAGCGGAGCTGCTGAATGGCTGTTGCAAGGGAAATTTGCATACCTCCATTGTGGTCACCCTAACTTGAAGGTGTACACTCAGGTGTTATCGTGCAGGGCGCAGAGGTTGCTGAGTGAGTGCTTGCTGAGAAGGGGAGTGAATAACAGGTAAGCTCTTTCTTTCTTTTTTTTTATCTAGAGGGGATGGCAGGGAAGGTCGTGCAATGTTCCTCCTGCAGAATGTTTGAGGTGAGGGACGCCGACAGTGTCCCTGCCGATTTCATCTGTGGGAAGTGCACCCATCTCCAGCTCCTCAGAAACCGCGTTAGGGAACTGGAGCTGGAGCTGGATGAATTTCGGATCATTCGGGATGCAGAGGTGGTCATAGATAGAAGCTTCAGGATGTAGCTACTCCGAAGAATAAAGATAGATGGGTGACGGTGAGAAGGGCTGGGAGGAAGCAGTCAGTACAGGGATCCCCTGTGGTTGTTCCCCTTAGTAACAAGTATACTGCTTTGGATACTGTTGGGGGGGGGGGGGGCTTACCAGGGGTAAGCCATCAGGTACAGGTCTCTGGCACAGAGTCTGTCCCTGTTGCTCAGAAGGGCAGGGGGGAAGAGGAGCAGAGCATTAGTCATTGGAGACTCCATAGTTAGGGGGATATATAGGAGATTCTGTGGGAACGAGAGACTCGCGGTTGGTGTGTTGCCTCCCAGGTGCCAGGGTCCGTGATGTCTCGGATCGTGTTTTTGGGATCCTTAAGGGGGAGGGGGAGCAGCCCCAAGTCGTGGTCCACATAGATACCAACGACACAGGTAGGAAAAGGGATAGGGATGTAAGGCAGGAATTCAGGGAGCTAGGGTGGAAACTTAGATCTAGGACAAACAGAGTTATTATCTCTGGGTTGTTACCCGTGCCACGTGATAGTGAGACGAAGAATAAGGAAAGAGAGGAGTTGAACACGTGGCTACAGGGATTTCTGGATAATTGGGGCTAATTCTGGGGTCGGTGGGACCTCTACAAATGGGATGGTCTACACCTGGACCAGAGGGCTACCAATATCCTGGGGGGAAATTTGCTAATGCTCTTTGGGAGGGTTTAAACTAGTTCAGCAGGGGCTTGGGAACCTGAATTGTAGCTCCAATATACAGGAGGTTGAGAGTAGTGAGGTCATGAGTAAGGTTTCAAAGTTGCAGGAGTGTACCGGCAGGCAGGAAGGCGGTTTAAAGTGTGTCTTCTTCAATGCCAAGGTGAACTTGCGGCATGGGTTGGTACCTGAGACTTCGATGTTGTGGCTATTTCGGAGACATGGATAGAGCAGGGACAGGAATGGTTGTTGCAGGTGCCGGGGTCTAGATATTTCAGTAAGCTCAGGGAAGGTGGTAAAAGAGGGGGAGGGGTGGCATTGTTAGTCAAGGACAGTATTACGGTGGCAGAAAGGACGTTTGATGAGGACTTGTCTACTGAGGTAGTATGGGCTGAGGTTAGAAACAGGAAAGGAGAGGTCACCCTGTTAGGGGTTTTCTATAGGCCTACGAAAAGTTCCAGAGATGTATAGGAAAGGATTGCAAAGATGATTCTGGATAGGAGCGAAAGCAACAGGGTAGTTGTAATGGGGGACTTTAATTTTCCAAATATTCACTGGAAACGCTATAGTTAGAGTACTTTAGATGGGTCCGTTTTTGTCCAATGTGTGCAGGAGGGTTTCCTGACACAGTATGTAGATAGGCCAACGAGAGGTAAGGCCGTATTGGATTTGGTACTGGGTAATGAACCAGGACAGGTGTTAGATTTGGAGGTAGGTGAGCACTTTGGTGATAGTGACCACAATTCGATTACGTTTACTTTAGTGATGGAAAGGGATAGGTATACACCGCAGGGCAAGAGTTATATTTGGGGGAAAGGCAATTATGATACGATGAGGCAAGACTTAGGGTGCATCGGATGGAGAGGAAAACTGCAGGGGATGGGCACAATGGAAATGTGGAGCTTGTTCAAGGAACAGCTACTGCATGTCCTTGATAAGTATGTACCTGTCAGGCAGGGAGGAAGTGGTCGAGCAAGGGAACCGTGGTTTACTAAGGCAGTCGAAACACTTGTCAAGAGGAAGAAGGAGGCTTATGTAAAGATGAGACATGAAGGTTCAGTTAGGGCGCTCGAGAGTTACAAGTTAGCTAGGAAGGACCTAAAGAGAGAGCTAAGAAGAGCCAGGAGGGGACCTGAGAAGTCTTTGGCAGGTAGGATCAAGAATAACCCTAAAGTTTTCTATAGATATGTCAGGAATAAAAGAATGACTAGGGTAAGAGTAGGGCCAGTCAAGGACAGTGGTGGGAAGTTGTGCTTGGAGGCCAGGGAGATAGGAGAGGTGCTAAATGAATATTTTTCGTCAGTATTCACACAGGAAAAAGACAATGTTGTCGAGGAGAATACTGAGATCAAGGCTACTAGACTAGAAGGGCTTGAGGTTCATAAAGAGGTGTTAACAATTCTGGAAAGTGTGAAAATAGCTAAGTCCCCTGGGCCAGATGGGATTTATCCTAGGATTCTCTGGGAAACTAGAGAGGAGATTGATGAGCCTTTGGCTTTGATCTTTAAGTCATCTTTGTCTAGAGGAATAGTGCCAGAAGACTGGAGGATAGCAAATGTTGTCCCCTTGTTCAAGAAGGGGAGTAGAGACAACCCCGGTAACTATAGACCAGTGAGCCTTACTTCTGTTGTGGGCAAATTCTTGGAAAGGCTTATAAGAGATAGGGTGTATAATCATCTGGAAAGGAATAATTTGATTAGAGATAGACAACACGGTCTTGTGAAGGGTAGGTCGTGCCTCACAAACCTTATTGAGTTCTTTGAGAAGGTGACCAAACAGGTGGATGAGGGTAAAGCAGTTGGTGTGGTGTATATGGATTTCAGTAAAGCGTTAGATAAGGTTCCCCACGGTAGGCTACTGCAGAAAATACGGAAGCATGGGATTCAGGGAGATTTAGCAGTTTGGATCAGAAATTGGCTAGCTGGAAGAAGACAAAGGGTGGTGGTTGATGGGAAGTGTTCAGACTGGAGTCCAGTTACTAATGGTGTACCACAAGGATCTGTTTTGGGGCCACTGCTGTTTGTCATTTTTATAAATGACCTGGAGGAGGGCGTAGAAGGATGGGTGAGTAAATTTGCAGATGACACTGAAGTCAGTGGAGTAGTCGACAGTGCGGAAGGATGTTACAAGTTACAGAGGGACATAGATAAGCTGCAGCGCTGGGCTGAGAGGTGCCAAATGGAGTTTAATGCAGAAAAGTGTGAGGTGATTCATTTTGGAAGGAATAACAGGAAGACTGAGTACTTCTGAGACTAATGCTAAGATTCTTGGCAGTGTGGATGAGCAGAGAGTTCTCGGTGTCCATGTACATAGATCCCTGAAAGTTGCCACTCAGGTTGAGAGAGTTGTTAAGAAGGCGTACGGTGTGTTAGCTTTTATTGGTAGAGGGATTGAGTTTCGGAGCCACGAGGTCATGTTGCAGCTGTACAAAACTCTGGTGCGGCCGCATTTGGAGTATTACGTGCAATTCTAGTCACCGCATTATAGGAAGGATGTGGAAGTATTGGAAAGGGTGCAGAGGAGATTTACCAAAATGTTGCCTGGTATGGAGGGAAGATCTTATGAGGAAAGGCTGAGGGACTTGAGGCTGTTTTCGTTAGAGAGAAGAAGGTTAAGAGGTGACTTAATTGAGGCATACAAGATGATCAGAGGATTGGATAGGGTGGACAGTGAGAGCCTTTTTCCTCGGATGTCGAGCACGAGGGGACATAGCTTTAAAAATTGAGGGGAGATAGATATAAGACAGATGTCAAAGGTAGGTTCTTTACTCAGAGAGTAGTAAGGGTGTGGAATGCCCTGTCTGCAACAGTAGTGGACTCGCCAACACTAAGGGCATTCAAATGGTCATTAGATAGACATATGGATGATAAGGGAATAGTGTAGATGGGCTTTAGAGTGGTTTCACAGGTCGGCGCAACATCGAGGGCCGAAGGGCCTGTACTGCGCTGTAATGTTCTATGTTCTATGTTCTATATCCCACCCGATTCTCGGGCTCTTGTGCTGACTGGCTGCCTACCTCACTTCCCCGATAATGTAGCCATGTAAAATGGCTGCGTTCCGATTAATCTGGCCAAAACCCAGTTTAAAACGGCTAATCCGAAAGACTGCTGGGAAAAGCAGCCAAGAAGACACAAGCAGGCAGCTGCAGACAGTTTCCCATATTCGGCTCTGGGAAGGTAGCCCAGATCGATACTCAGGGCTATCAACAGCCCATCAACCCAGGTATTCACAGTTGCATTCAGGACTGTTTGCAGCCAATCTATTCAGACATCCACAGTTAAATCGGCTATCCCCGGGAACAATTGCGACATATTAGCAATTGAATACCGGGCCAGACCTGTCGGCGCCTGCAGTGGCCGAAACAAAGACAGGTGAGCGACCACCCCCCGATCGAGGAATCGCCTCACCATTGGACACATCGACCCCAGAGATTGGGGACAAATCCAATCACTTGGGACTCAGGGTCAAGGGCCGCCCCGGGAGGCGGGAAGCCCCTGGGCCCTATAAAAGTGAAGGTCCAAGTTCAGATCTCTCTCTCTCTCATCTTCGCCTGCTCGAGACCTTCGCAAGACCAGCCACCGGCAGCAGTAAGTTTGAATCCAGCGATCGCTACCCGGTAGAGACACCGAGCCACCGACCTGTAGCAGCCTTTTGAATCCCACGGGCCAGATTTGATTGGACAAGCCATTCGTTTCCCTGACCTGGTGGGCTCTTCCTAAGTTAAGTATTGGCCAGTAGTGATAGGTTTATTATATAAATAGTAGTATTAGGGTATTAATATTGCTTGTTGTATATAATAAATGACCGTGGTTTTAATCCTTACTAAGCGGTGTGCTGTATTATTAATCATAACCTGAACTTGAACCACGTGGCGGTATCATAAAGATACCTGGCGACTCGTGAGCAAAGGTGACGTAAACAGAGCAAATAGACCAAGGTTGAAAAGAGCAACAATACAAAACTGTTAACCTATCACATATATTTGGGGCAACACGGAAGCATTGTGGATAGCACAATTGCTTCACAGCTCCAGGGTCCCAGGTTCGATTCCGGCTTGGGTCACTGTCTGTGCGGAGTCTGCACATCCTCCCCGTGTGTGCGTGGGTTTCCTCCGGGTGCTCCGATTTCCTCCCACAGTCCAAAGATGTGCAGGTTAGGTGGATTGGCCATGATAAATTGCCCTTAGTGTCCAAAATTGCCCTAAGGGTTGGGTGGGTTACTTGGTTATGGGGATATAGTGGAGGTGTTGACCTTGGGTGCTCTTTCCAAGAGCCGGTGCAGACTCGATGGGCCAAATGGCCTCCTTCTGCATTGTAAATTCTATGAAATTTTATGAACATATCATCTCATGAACTTTAGTACGGTTAGGTGCACTGCAGCTTATCTATGTCCCTCTGTAACTTGTAACATCCTTTCGCACTGTCCACAACTCCACCAACTTTAGTGTCATCTGCAAATTTACTCACCCATCCTTCTACGCCCTCCTCCAGGTCATTTATAAAAATGACAAACAGCAGTGACCCCAAAACAGATCCTTGTGGTACACCACTAGTAACTGGACTCCAGTCTGAACATTTCCCATCAACCACCACCCTTTGTCTTCTTCCAGCTAGCCAATTTCTAATCCAAACTGCTAAATCACCCTGAATCCCATGCTTCTGTATTTTCTGCAGTAGCCTACCGTGGGAAACCTTATCAAACGCTTTACTGAAATCCATATACACCACACCAACTGCTTTACCCTCATCCACCTGTTTGGTCACCTTCTCAAAGAACTCAATCAGGTTTGTGAGGCACGACCTACCCTTCACGAAACCGTGTTGACTATCTCTAATCAAATTATTCCTTTCCAGATGATTATACCTCCTATCTCTTATAAACCTTTCCAAGATTTTGCCCACAACAGATGTAAGGCTCACTGGTCTATAGTTACCGGGGTTGTCTCTACTCCCCTTCTTGAACAAGGGGACAACATTTGCTATCCTCCAGTCTTCTGGCACTATTCCTCTAGACAAAGATCAAAGTCAAAGGCTCAGCAATCTCCTCCCTTGCTTCCCAGAGAATGCTAGGATAAATCCGATCCGGCCCAGGGGACTTATCTATTTTCACACTTTCCAGAATTGCTAACGCCCGAATCTCAGTATTCTCCTCGACAACACTATCTTTTTCCTGTGTGAATACTGACGAAAAGTATTCATTTTGCACCTCTCCTATCTCCTCGGACTCCACGCACAACTTCTCGCTACTGTCCTTGACTGGCCCTACTCTTACCCTAGTCATTCTTTTATTCCTGACATATTTATAGAAAGCTTTAGGGTTATCCTTGATCCTACCTGCCAAAGACTTCTCATGTCCCCTCCTGGCTCTTCTTAGCTCTCTCTTTAGGTCCTTCCTAGCTAACTTGTAACTCTTAAGCGCCCTAACTGAACCTTCATGTCTCATCTTTACATAAGCCTCCTTCTTCCTCTTGACAAGTGTTTCGACTGCTTTAGTAAACCACGGTTCCCTTGCTCGACCACTACCTCCCTGCCTGACAGGTACATACTTATCAAGGACATGCAGTAGCTGTTCCTTGAACAAGCTCCACATTTCCATTGTGCCCATCCCATGCAGTTTTCCTCTCCATCCGATGCACCCTAAGTCTTGCCTCATCGTATCATAATTGTCTTTCCCCCAAATATAACTCTTGACCTGCGGTATATACCTATCCCTTTCCATCACTAAAGTAAACGTAATCGAATTGTGGTCACTATCACCAAAGTTCTCACCTACCTCCAAATCTAACACCTGTCCTGGTTCATTACCCAGTACCAAATCCAAAATGGCCTCGCCTCTCGTTGGCCTATCTACATACTGTGTCAGGAAACCCTCCTGCACACATTGGACAAAAACGGACCCATCTAAAGTACTCGAACTATAGCGTTTCCAGTCAATATTTGGAAAGTTAAAGTCCCCCAGAACAACTACCCTGTTGCTTTCGCTCCTATCCAGAAGCATCTTTGCAATCCTTTCCTCTACATCTCTGGAACTTTTCAGAGGCCTATAGAAAACCCCTAACAGGGGTTTCCTGTTTCTAACCTCAGCCCATGCTACCTCAGTAGACGAGTCCTCATCAAACGTCCTTTCTGCCACCGTAATACTGTCCTTGATGAACAATGCCACCCCTCCCCCTCTTTTACCACCTTCCCTGAGCTCACTGAAATATCTAAACCCCAGCACCTGCAACACCCATTCCTGTCCCTGCTCTATCCATGTCTCCGAAATGGCCACAACATCGAAGTCCCATGTACCAACCCATACCGCAAGTTCACCCACCTTATTCCGGATGCTCCTGGCATTGAAGAAGACACACTTTAAACCACCTTCCTGCCTGCCGGTACACTCCTGCAACTTTCAAACCTTACTCATGACCTCACTACTCTCAACCTCCTGTATACTGGAGCTACAATTCAGGTTCCCAAGCCCCTGCTTAACTAGTTTAAACCCTCCCGAAAAGCATTAGCAAATTTCCCCCCCAGGATATTGTAGGAAGCAAGGACCCCACCGGATAAGGGTGGGGACCAGGCAGAAGCCTACCACCACCACTGTGACACCAGCGAGCTCCGGCTCGGTTACAACCACGAGCACAAGGACAAGTCCGAATGTGATGTGCATATCACTAGCCACACTATGGGACACGGTTTAGTTCTGACTTCCACTGATGAATCAGTGACAATAGTACCAGGATATGAACATGTAAAAGTTATGATTAATCTCGCCAGCCTACACTGACCAGCCTTTTGCTATGGTCAAGGATTGTTTGTAGTCTTGGAGAGGGAGTTGGATGGGAGTGGATTGAAAACATGTAAGTGACAACAGAGAGACATAGTGGAACTGGCGGTTGGAGGTTATGGGGCAGGAGTTTCGACTGTCAATGCCCTTGACATTGCTGAGATAAGTGAGGAGATTGAGGTTATGAAAGGGCAAATGAGAGCTGCAGTTAGGGTCATATACTAGGATGTCGAAACTGCTACAGACCTTAGCCAGCTCGTGTGGACGGAACTTAAACAGTTGCAGCCATATCAGACAACAATTAATGAGTTACGTCGTATAACAGCTATACCAAGCGAGGCATTGTGTGTGAATTGCCTGGGCATAATGTTGTTCTAACCATTTTATCTGAGTCTATTACCATTGACCATCCTGAACTGACTCCATACAGGGATGTATCCATCGTAGAAGCAGATGACCTCGAGCGAACTGACGATGGCCAAAGGATTCACCGATACATCCAGAAAGGACTTCCACGCATCCCGCACTTGTAGGCCGACTGGAAAGGACTTAAGAAGGAGGCCATGCAGATTGGCCACCTTAGAACAAGGAGCGGGAGCTCACTAAGACTCATGCTGAGAAGGCTGAGGAACTGTTTGAATCACAGAACTTTTTCTCTAAAATATGGAATGGGGACTGAAAACCAATATCCATCCATGGATACGTATTATATCGCACATTGTTGTAATTCTGCAGCTGTTTATATTGCTCATCTTTTTTATTATGCTCTGTTGCCTCAGACGCCGCTTTAGGGAATGGCAGAAAGACAGTCGCCCCCTAGATGAAAAGGAATTGTTACAGCTCTTACCTGTTGACCATTCCACACCTAGGCCTGACTCCAACAAGTTCAGTATATCTATTTAATGGCCTATTCTTGGTCTAGCCAAGGGCCAAAAGGGGGGATTGAAGGGGGTGTCCAGTGATGTGACCTCTTGAAACTGAATAGCTAGGATGCCACTAGAGTAGTTCTACGTAAGTTAGTTTATTAAGGATTGAGATTAATTATAGAAAGTATACCCAGTAATCATTATTTTATTTTTGTTAAAAATATGTTTATTCAGAATTTTTCAACAAAAATTTTCAACCAATCAAACCCCTCCCCCCCCGTAACAGAAAGAAAAGGAAAGTAACAAAGCAAGACATAAACATATCAATCCAGCATAATACAGAACTTTGTACAATGGGTTCCTCCCGCCCATATTGATTTTCCCATATGTTCATGTTTTTCCTTTCTCAAGTGCCCCGAGTAAAAACCTCTTTCCCCGCCCACCCTTCTACCACCCCCCCGAAAGAAACGCCCCCACCTCCCCCTCCCTGGGTTGCTGCTGCTGCTGACCGACCTCCATCTAACGCTCCGCGAGATAGTCTAGGAATGGTTGCCACCCTGAAGAACCCCTGCGCAGACCCTCTCAAGGCAAACTTTATCCTCTCCAGTTTGATGAACCCTGCCATGTCGTTTGTCCAGGCTTCCACACTGGGGGGCTTCGTGTCTTTCCACAATAGCAAGATCCTCCGCAGGGCTACCAGGGATGCAAAGGCCAGGATACCGGCCTCTTTCACCTCCTACACTCCCGGCTCGTCCGCCACTCCAAATAGTGCTAGCCCCCAACTTGGCTTGACCTGGACTTTCACCACCTTAGACATAGTTCTCGCAACACCCCTCCAGAACCCATCCAGTGCCGGGCATGACCAGAACATATGGGCGTGATTCGCCGGGCTTCCTGAGCACCTCCCACATCTGTTCTCCACCCCAAAGAACTTACTCAGCCTTGCCCCTGTCATATGCGCTCTGTGAATAACCCTAAACTGTATCAGGCTGAGCCTGGCACACGAGGAAGAGGAATTAACCCTACTTAGGGCATCAGCCCACAGACCCTCTTCAATCTCCTCCCCAAACTCCACCTCCCATTTGCCCTTCAGCTCCTCTACCATAGCCTCCTCCTCTTCTTTCATCTCCTGATATATCGCCGACACCTTGCCCTCTCCGACCCATACACCCGAAATCACCCTATCCTGAATCCCCTGTGCCGGGAGCAACAGGAATTCCCTTACCTGCCGCCTCACAAACGCCCTCACTTGCATGTACCTGAAAGCGTTTCCAGGGGGTAGCCCAAACTTCTCCTCCAGCGCCCCTAGGCTCGCAAACGTCCCATCGATGAACAGGTCCCCCATTCTTCTAATCCTTGCCCGATGCCAGCTCTGAAACACCCCATCCATCCTTCCTGGGACAAACCAATGGTTATCTCTGATCGGTACCCATACCGAGGCTCCCATCGCACCCCTGTGTCATCTCCATTGCCCCCAGATCTTTAGCGTTGCCACCACCGGACTCGTGGTGTACCTTGTCGGCGAGAGCGACAGCGGTGCCGTCACCAGCGCCCCCCAGGCTCATTCCTTTGCAGGACGCCCTCTCCAACCTCTTCCATGCCGCCCCCTCTCCCTCCATCACCCACTTACGGATCATCGCTACGGTGGCTGCCCAGTAGTAGCCACCCAGATTCGGCAACGCCAGCCCTCCTCTATCTCTACTACGCTCCAGAAACCCCCTCCTTTCCCTCGGGGTCTTGTTTGCCCACACAAAACACATAATGCTCATGCTTACCCTCTTAAAAAAGGCCTTGGTGATCACAATTGGAAGGCACTGGAACACAAAAAGAAACCTCGGGACGACCATCATTTTAATCGACTGTACTCTGCCCGCTAGCGAGAGTGGCAACCTGTCCCATCGTTTAAAGTCCTCCTCCATCTGCTCCACCAGCCGCGTCAAATTAAGTATATGCAGGGCCCCCAAACTCCTAGCTATTTGGATCCCCAAGTACCGAAAGCTCCTTTCCGCCCTCCTCAACGGTAGATCGTCTATCCCTCTTCCCTGGTCCCCTGGATGCACCACGAAGAGCTCACTTTTCCCCACATTGAGCTTATAGCCCGAGAAGTCCCCAAACTCCCTTAGGATCAGCATGACCTCCACCATCCCCTCCACTGGATCCGCCACATAGAGCAACAGGCCGTCTGCATACAGCGACACTCGATGCTCCTCTCCCCCTCGGACCACCCCGCTCCATTTCCTGGACTCCCTTAATGCCATGGCCAAAGGTTCAATTGCTAATGCAAACAACAGGGGGGACAGGGGGCACCCCTGCCTCGTCCCTCGATACAGCCGAAAATACTCTGACCTCCGCCGATTCGTAACCACACTCACCACCAGGGCTCTATATAGGAGCTTAACCCAGCTGATAAACCCCTCCCCAAACCCAAACCTCCGCAACACTTCCCAGAGATACCCCCACTCTACTCGGTCAAAAGGCCTTCTCCGCATCCATAGCTGCCACTATCTCCGCCTCTCCCTCCACCGATGGCATCATTATCACGTTTAGGAGCCTCCGCACATTGGTGTTTAGCTGTCTGCCCTTTACAAATCCCGTCTGGTCCTCGTGAATCACCCCCGGGACACAGTCCTCTATCCTCGTAGCCAGCACTTTTGCCAGCAAAGTAGCATCCACATTAAGGAGCGAAATTGGCCTATACGACCCACATTGCAGTGGGTCCTTATCCCGCTTCAGGATCAAAGAGATCTTCGCCTCAGACATTGTCGGGGGCAGGGTCCCCCCCTCCCTTGCCTCATTGAAAGTCCTCACCAGCAACGGAGCTAACAGGTCTACGTACCTCCTGTAGAACTCAACCGGGATCCCATCTGGTCCCAGGGCCTTCCCCGCCTGCATACTCCCCAGTCCCTTAATCAGCTCCTCCAACCCAATCGCCGCCCCCAAACCAGACACCTCCTGCTCCTCCACCCTCGGGAACCTCAGTTGGTCCAAGAATCGTCGCATCCCCTCTTTCCCCGCTGGGGGCTGAGATCTGTACAGCTCCTCATAGAAGGCCTTAAATGCCTCATTTACTTTCACCGCACTCCGCACCATAGTTCCTCTTCTATCCTTGACTCCACATATCTCCCTCGCTGCCATCCTCTTACGGAGCTGATGTGCCAGCATCCGGCTCGCCTTCTCCCCATACTCATACATCGCCCCCTGTGCTTTCCTCCACTGTGCCTCTGCCTTCCCTGTGGTCAACAGGTCGAATTCCATCTGGAGACTTCGCCTCTCCCTAAATAGTCCCTCTTCAGGGGCCTCTGCATATCTCCTGTCCACCCTTAAAATCTCCCCCACTAACCTCTCCCTTTCCCTGCCCTCTCTCTTCTCCCTGTGAGCCCTGATGGAGATTAACTCTCCCCTGACCACCGCCTTCAGCGCCTCCCATACTACCCCCACCTGCACCTCCCCGTTGTCGTTGGCCTCCAAATACCTTTCAATGCACCCCCGTACCCTCACGCACACCTCCTCATCTGCCAGTAATCCCACATCCAAACGCCACAGCGGGCGTTGGTCCCTCTCCTCTCCCAACTCCAGTTCCACCCAGTGTGGGGCGTGGTCTGAAATGGCTATGGCTGAATACTCCGTTCCCTCCACTTTCGGGATCAGTGCCCTGCTCAGAACAAAAAAATCTATCCGGGAGTAGGCTTTGTGTACATGGGAGAAAAAAGAAAATTCCCTGGCCAGGGGTCTGGCAAATCTCCACGGATCCACTCCCCCCATCTGGTCCGTAAACCCCCTAAGCACCTTGGCCGCAGCCGGCCTCTTCCCGGTCCTAGATCTGGAACGGTCTAATGCTGGGTCCAACACCGTGTTAAAATCCCCCCCCATTATCAAGCTTCCTACCTCCAGGTCAGGGATGCGCCCCAACATACGCTTCATAAATCCAGCATCGTCCCAGTTCGGGGCGTATACGTTTACCAATACCACCCACTCCCCCTGCAGCCTACCACTCACCATTACGTATCAACCTCCCTTGTCCACTACTATGTTCTTGGCCTCAAACGACACCCGCTTCCCTACCAGTATTGCCACCCCTCTATCCTTCGCATCCAGCCCCGAATGGAATACCTGTCCTACCCATCCCTTTCTTAACCTGACCTGGTCTGCCACCTTCAAATGTGTCTCCTGAAGCATGACCATGTCTGCCTTCAGTCCCTTTAAGTGCGCGAACACTCGGGCCCTCTTAACCGGCCCATTCAGGCCCCTCACATTCCACGTTATCAGCCGGATTGGGGGGCTTCCCCCCCCCCCCCCCCCCCCCCACTGCCGACTAGCCATCTCCTGTTTTAGACCAGTCCCGTGCCCGCGCCTCACGCACTCTCCAGTCCCCCAGACGAGGAACCCCCGCCCCGACCACCTCTTCTGTTTTCAGTTCCCCCTCGGCCAGTGCAACAGCAACCCTATTTTCTCCCCCTCCCCCGCTTCCTCCTCCCCCCGCTAGATCGATATCTGGCTCTTTTGCTCCCCCCATAACACTCCCGTAAGTCAGCTGACACCTGATGACCCCGCCTTCCCGTTGACCCCCCCCCCCCCCCCCGTGTGGAAATCCCCCCTCCTCCTCCTCCCCAGCAATCGGTGTGCGCTCCTCCATCCCCCCCCTCCGCCCTTCCCTAACGCGGGAAAAAGCCCACGCTTTCCTGAGCCAGCCCCGCCCCCTGTGGCGCAGCTCCTGTTTCGGCCTTATCCCAATTCCCCCATCCCGGGCCTCCCCTCCCTCCAGCACCGGCGCCCACATTCCCCACAGTCTCCCCATCAAATCTCTTCCCCCATCCCCATCCATCGCCCCACCTGTGGACGCAGCATGGGTTCATAAAGGGTAGGTCGTGTCTGACTAATTTGGTAGAATTTTTTGAGGACGTTACCAGAGCCTCCCTCCAGCACCGGCGCCCACATTCCCCACAGTCTCCCCATCAGATCTCTTCCCCCATCCCCATCCATCGCCCCACCTGTGGAACATTCCCTACGCATAGTTAAAAACCTGTATACAACCGACATCCCCCCCACAACCTCAGACCCTCAGTTTGAGTCCAATTTTTCAGTTTGGATAAAGGTCCAAGCCTCTTCAGGCGTTTCAAAGTAGTGGTGTCAATCCTGAAATGTGACCCATAGTCGCGCTGGCTGCAGCACTCCGAATCAAAGGCTTAAACAAAGGCGATTACAATGGGATGAGAGAAGAACTAGCTAAGGTAGACTGGGAGCAAAGACTTCATGGTGAAGCAGTTGAGGAACAGTGGAGAACCTTCCGAGCGATCTTTCACAGTGTTCAGGAAAGGTTCATACCGACAAAAAAGAAAGACGGTAGAAAGGGGAAAAATCGACCGTGGATATCTAAGGAGGTGAGGGAGAGTATCAAATTGAAGGAAAAAACATACAAAGTGGCAAAAATTAGTGGGAGATTAGAGGACTGGGAAGTCTTTGGGGGACAACAGAAAGCTACTAAAAAAGCTATAAAGAAGAGTAAGGTAGACTATGAGAGTAAACTGGCTCAGAACATAAAAGCAGATAGTAAAAGCTTCTACAAATATATAAGACAAAAAAGAGTGGCTAAGGTAAATATTGGTCCTTTGGAAGATGAGAAGGGAGATTTAATAATAGGAGACGGGGAAATGGCTGAGGAGCTGAACAGGTTTTTTGGGTCAGTCTTCACAGTGGAAGACACAAATAACATGCCAGTGACTGATGGAAATAAAGATATGATAGGTGAGGACCTTGAGATGATTGTAAGCACTAAGGAGGCAGTATTGGGCAAGCTAATGGGGCTAAAGGTAGACAAGTCTCTTGGCCCTGATGGGATGCATCCCAGAGTGTTAAAAGAGATGGCTAGGGAGATTGTAAACGCACTAGTGATAATTTATCAAAATTCACTAGACTCTGGGGTGGTCCCAGAGGATTGGAAAGTAGCAAACGTGACACCACTGTTTAAAAAAGGAGGTCGGCAGAAAGCGGGTAATTATAGGCCGGTAAGCTTAACTTCGGTTGTAGGGAAAATGCTGGAATCTATCATTAAGGAGGAAATAGCGGGGCTCCTGGAGGGAAATTGTCCCATTGGGCAGACGCAGCATGGGTTCATAAAGGGTAGGTCGTGTCTGACTAATTTGGTAGAATTTTTTGAGGACGTTACCAGAGCAGTAGATAACGGGGAGCCAATGGATGTGGTATATCTGGATTTCCAGAAAGCTTTTGACAAGGTGCCACACAAAAGGTTGCTGCATAAACTAAAGATGCATGGCATTGAGGGTAAAGTGGTAGCATGGGTAGAGGATTGGTTAACTAACAGAAAGCAGAGAGTGGGGATAAATGGATGTTTCTCTGGTTGGCAACCTGTAACTAGTGGGGTCCCTCAAGGATCAGTGTTGGGCCCGCAGTTGTTCACAATTTACATAGATGATTTGGAGTTGGGGACCAAGTGCAATGTGGCAAAGTTTGCAGACGACACTAAGATGAGTGGTAAAGCAAAAAGTGCAGAGGATACCGGAAGTCTGCAGAAGGATTTGGATAGGTTAGGTGAATGGGCTAGGGTCTGGCAGATGGAATTCAATGTTGCCAAGTGTGAGGCTATCCATTTTGGGAGGAATAACAGCAGAATGGATTATTATTTAACCGGTAAGATGTTAAAACATGCTGCTGTGCAGAGGGACCAGGGTGTGCTGGTGCACGAGTCGCAAAATGTTGGTGTGCAGGTGCAACAGGTGATTAAGAAGGCTAATCGAGTTTTGTCTTTCATTGCTAGAGGGATGGAGTTCAAGACTAGGGAGGTTATGCTGCAAATGTATAAGGTGTTGGTGAGGCCACATCTGGAGTATTGTGTTCAGTTTTGGTCTCCTTACCTGAGAAAGGACATATTGGCACTGGAGGGAGTGCAGAGGAGATTCACTAGGTTGATCCCAGAGTTGAGGGGATTAGATTATGACGAGAGGTTGAGTAGACTGGGACTGTACTCATTGGAGTTTAGAAGGATGCAGGGGGATCTTATTGAAACATATAAAATTATGAAGGGAATAGATAGGATAGATGCGGGCAGGTTGTTTCTACTGGTCGGGGAAAGCAGAACTAGGGGGCATAGCCTCAAAATAAGGGGAAGTAGATTTAGGTCCGAGTTTAGGAGGAACTTCTTCACCCAAAGGGTTGTGAATCTCTGGAATTCCTTGCCCAGTGAAGCAGTTGAGGCTCCTTCTTTAAACGTTTTTAAGAAAAAGATAGATACCTTTCTAAAGAATAAAGGGATTCGGGTATATGGTGTACGGGCCGGAGAGTGGAGCTGAGTCCACAAAGATCAGCCATGATCTCATTGAATGGCGGAGCAGGCTCAAGGGGCCAGATGGCCTACTCCTGTTCCTAGTTCTTATGTTCTTATGTTCTTATGTTCTTATGAATCTCACCCCCTTTCTATGCAGCACCGCCTTGGCCCGATTAAAACCAGCTCTCTTCTTTGCCACCTCCGCGCTCCAGTCCTGGTAGATTCGAATCACCGCATTCTCCCATCTATTGCTCCGCTCCTTCTTGGCCCATCTCAGGACACACCCTCTGTCCACGAAATGATGAAACCTCACCACTACCGCCCTTGGCGGCTCGTTGGCCTTGGGTCTCCTCGCCAAGACCCGATGAGCCCCCTCTAGCTCCAGGGGACTCGGAGAGGCCTCCGAACCCATCAGCGGATGGAGCATCATGCTCACATACGTCCCGGCATCGGCCCCCTCCACCCCTTCAGGGAGACCCAGAATCCGAAGATTCTTCCTCCTCGACCTGTTCTCCAGGTCCTCGAATCTTTCGGCCCACCTCTTGTGCAGCGCCTCGTGCGCCTCCATCTTCACCACCAGGCCCAAGATCTCGTCCTCATTCTCGGTGGTTTTGTCCCTCACCTCTCGGATCTCTACCCCTTGGGCCTTCTGGGTCTCCTTCAGCCCCTCGATCGCCGTCAGCAGTGGCGCCAGCACCTCTTTCTTAAGCTCCTCCACGCAGCGCCTGAGAAACTCCTGCTGCTCCGGCCCCCATGCTGCTCGATCTCCACCCTCCGCCATCTTGTTTTTTCTCCCTCGTTTCTTTCGCTGCTCAAAAGCCGCTTTTTTTACCGCTCCACTTCTGATCCACTCCATATACTATGTAAGGGGGACCTTGCTCTCACCTTCCCACACGGGAAGTCGTCGAAATATTTCCGTTGGGGCTCCTCTGGAGTGCCCAAAAGTCCGTTCTAGCGGGAGCCGCCGAAATGTGCAGCTTAGCTCCACATCGCCGCAACCGGAAGTCCCCCAGTAATCATTATTAACCATTAAACCTGAATTTTAGGACATAGCAGTGATAATCATGTAGGCTCTGGTTACAAGCAATGGCCACAATGCATGATGGGATTTAGACAAGCTAACCTGCCCATGTTTTTGAGACACACGAGATGTGTGGCCAGCAGATTACATAGTGGACATAAACAAGTTTTATCAGTGGCCCCCAAAACCTTCTGAAACAATCCATGGAGTAAAGAGGAAGCCAGTTCTGACATCCAGTCCCTCATGAACAATGGGTGGACAGGATCTGACTGTGATATTAGGATGGGAAAAACAACTTAAAATGGGCACAGAGTCTGGCTTAATATCCAGACCTTGGAAACACTCCTACAGGTACCAGGAGTGCAGAACAATTAAAGATAACAACGGAGCAGACAAGGCAAAATAGGCTGAAGAAAGAAAAGAAAGAATTCTTCTGTCAATCTGGTGAACTACAGCTATCTGAAACTCAATGCACCAAAAGACTGTGAAGTTAGAGATGGAAGATATGAAGGCACCCCACCAGCTTCAAGTCTCAGGTAACGTAGATGAAAATTGGCATGTTTTGATGCAGCAGTTTAGACTTTACGTTGCAGCCCTTAGCCTGCAGGCACAGCCTGATGAGAGGCGTATTGCGGTGTTGCTCATGGTAGTAGATCCTCAAGCAATAGAAATATACAACACCTTCGCATTCGACAGCGAAGAGGAAAGCAAGAGCTTCGATGAAGTATATTGGTCGGCATTGCTCTCCAAAGAAAAACGAATCATTTGAACGTTACATATTTTGTATGTGGACCCAAAAAGCAGTCAAATCTTTTGCTAGCTTTGTAACCGACTTGTGGTTGAAGGCGCAGCTGTCCAATTTTAGTACTTTAAAGTCGTCGATGATCCATGACCAGATAGTGTTTGGGATATCGAATGATAAAGTATGTGAAAGGTTATTAAAGGAAGAAAACCTGAAATTAGAAAACGCTATCAAGATTTGTCACACAAGCAAGCTAGCTGCACAACAGATTAGTACGCCCAACCTGAAACATTTTGGCGCCAATCTGGAAGAAGACGCCAGCGCCATCAGCACTGTGACGCAATTGAATTAAAAAACGTGGTCTCGGTGCGGGCAGCCATTTTAAGCAGCCGACCGGGTCTGCCATCATATGCCAGTGATGTGGCAATTGACATGGGCCACGGCAATGTCCCGTATTTGGGAAAGTATGTTCCAAGTGTGGCCCTACAAATCATTTTGTGAAGCAATGCTTTTCGCGTCCAACAGTGGACCAAACAGGATCAGTCAACGCAGTTGATGAGATGTCCCTTGAAGAATTGTTTTTGTTGATCTCATTTCAAACAAGGACACAATGAGTCCGACTATGAAAAATGAAGAAGTCTTACTGAACAGTTGTGACAATAGTCCTGGTGATGTTAATACCATCGAAGACAGATGGATAATTCCAGTGATGCTGAATGCCACATTGATAAAATGCAAGCTTGACACGGGAGCGAGGGCCAACCTCCTCAGTCTGTCTGATTTGTACTGGCTACGACTTAAACCAAAAGTCGTCAATCAAACAAGCCTACTGAAAGACGACAATGGGAATGAGATTGCGCCGCTGGGTGCATGTGAACTCGAAGCACGGGTACACAACAGAAATCACATTGTTCCATTTTCCTTTGTGGACACAGAATGCAAGTCCATCATAGGTGCGGACGCGTGTGAGGCCCTGAACCTAGTTGAGCGGCTGTACATTCCAGACAGCGCTGCGATGGAGGATCAGTACAGCTGGCAATGAGTATAATGGCGCTGTTATCCGATGAGATACAAGCGAAAGTTAAAGTGGAGGATAACAAACCAGATGAAGAGATGGAGGAGCCAAAGGGAATTCCAGAATTCTGGTTAACAGTCTTAAAGAATGTGAATTTGCTCAGTGGCATGATAAATCTATCTTAAAGCATCTACAAGATGTGAATGTAAAATGTTCAGAGTCTGAACAGCCAATGAGCTTCACTCTGGAGTTTAAGTGTGAGCCAAATGAATATTTCACAAATGAGGTAGTCACAAAAGCGTACCCGCCTGGCGAGTTAGACTATTTATTCTTTGACGAATCAGAAATCATGGTATGCCATCATGCCAGATCGACGGGAAGAAAGGAAAAACGTCACACTGAAAACCATTAAAACGAAGCAGAAGCTTAAGTATCGGGGCACTGGTAAAACAGCTACGGGAACTGTACCAAATGGCTTTTCCTTCAATTTTTTCTGAATTCCAAACAATTGAGTGTTAGATGAAAATTCTGCAGCAAGACTCGCTGCTAACTTTGAAATTGGTCACTTCTTGCATAAACATATTATTCCACGTGAATGTCATACTTTACAGGAGAAGGTATTCCAGATGATGATAATGACTCCGATGATGATTAAGATGATGATAATTATGACGACCATGATTATGATGAGGAAAGTGGAGACTCAGATAATGAACCAGAAGAGGACGACTATGAAACGCTATTCAGGTGGTTTTGCTCGCCAGCAAAAGATGAACCATATATCGTCATATCAAGTAAGGATGAGCCACAAATTGGGGTCAAACACAACATGAAGAAGCAATGCCTAACATTGGGGACATTGATCCAGCCAAGACACCAGAGTGTGAGGGTTAGAAGATTGTTCCTGCAGTTGCAGGCTTGTCTGCAACAGCGCAATCATCCAAAGGTTTGCCGGCACTGGATGTTTCACCAGGAGATGGGCATTCAGCTCAGCGTGTGGACGCAACCATGGATCAACCAAAACTCCTCGATCCAGCTAAGGCTCCAAAATCAGCTATGGTGGCAGAAGAGCCAGAGTTAGCCTGCACAGCAGACGATCCAAAAACAGTTACTATGACAAAGGCACCACAAGCAACTAGTCCCATGGTGGAGTCCAGCAGCAAGAAGGATGCCATTAAAGTCAAAATGAAAAGGAGATGCAGTCAGAGGATCACTCCCATGAGAAAGAAGGGGAAGAAAAGAAGAGTTGAGGTTGGTCGATCGGGTAGCACCCTCAACACTGAAGAGGATGGCATCAGCAATGTGGCTGACAGGCAAGAAAGCACACGAAGAAGGACTAGGAAGCATCGCGTTGGAAAATTGAAAAAATTGATGACGCAGAGAAGACTAGCAAGAAAAATGGATTTCGGAGACTTCCGGTTGCGGCTATGCCTAGGTAGGTCGCACGTTCAGCAGCTCCCGCTGGGAACGGATTTTTGGGCTCTTCAGAGGGGCCCCAAAGGCAATTGTTCGACGGCTTCCAGTGTGGGAAGGTGACAGCAAGGTCCCCCCGACAGTATATGGATTGGACCAGGAATGGAGCGGTTAAAAAGGTGATCCTGGTGCAGCGGAAAGTGCGAGGGAGGAAAAGCAAGATAGTGGTGGGTGGAGACCAAGCAGCATGGGCGCAGTGGTCGCAGGAGCAGCAGGAGTTTCTTAAACGCTGCTTTGAGGAGCTGAGGACAGAAATGCTGGCGCCAATAAAGGCGGCGATTGAGAAGCTTGTGGAGACCCAGAAGGCCCAAGAGGCGGCGATCCGGGAGGTGCGGCAAAAAGCCTCGGAGAACGAGGACGAGATCTTGGGCCTGGCGGTGAAGGTGGAGGCGCACAAGGAGTTGCACAAGAGGTGGGTGGAAAAATTTGAGGACCTAGAGAATAGGCCGAGGAGGAAGAATCTTCAGATTCTGGGTCTCCCCGAAGGAGTACATGAGCACGATGCTCAATTCGCTGATGGGCGCGGGAGCTTTCCCGAGGCCCCTGGAGCTGGATGGGGCTCATTGAGTCCTGGCAAGGAGACCAAAAGCCAACGAGCCGCCAAGGGCTGTAGTGGTGAGGTTCCACCGCTTTATGGACAGAGAGTGTGTCCTGAGATGGGCCAAAAAAGACCGGAGCAGCAGGTGGGAGAACACGGAGATCCGAATTTACCAGGACTGGAGTGCGGAGGTAGCTAAGAAGAGAGCTGGTTTTAACCGGGCTAAGGTGCTCCATCAGAAGGGGATCAAATTCGGGATGCTGCAGCCAGCGCGATTATGGGTCACGTTCCAAGATCGGCATCACTATTTTGAGACGCCTGATGAGGCATGGAACTTTATCCAGACTGAAAAGTTGGACTCAAACTCAGGGTTTGTCATGGGGGGGGGTGTTTACTGCGTTTGGGGAATGTTCTTTTTGTTTTGGTGCTGGGTGGGGATGGGTGAATGGATTTGATGTGGGGGCTGTGGGAGAGTGTGGGGGTCGGTGTTGGAGTGGTAGGGCCTCAAGGAGGAAGAGGGGGGGGGGTGGAGGCCCGGGGATGGGGAGTTGGGGTAAGGCCGCAAAAAGGAGCTGCACCAGAGGGGGAGGGGCCAGCTCAGGAAAGCGCGGGCTTTTTCCCCGTGTTAGGGAAGGATGGGGGCGGGGCCGGGGGGGGGGGGGGGGAAGGGCGGTGCTGGAGAGCAGCGCACACTGACTGCCAAGGGGTGGGGGGATTCTCACACTGGGGGGTCGATGGAATGACGGGAGAGGCCGGGGTCAGCAGGAGTCAGCTGACTTACGGGAGTGTCATGGGGGAGCAAAATGGCTAGATGAGGATCTAGCGGGGGCGAGGGGGGGAGGCGGGGGAACTGGGTTGCTGCTGCATTGGCCAAAGGGGAGCTGGAAGTAGGAGAGGTAGTCGGGGCGGGAGTCCGCCGCCTGGGGAACTGGAGGGTGCGGGAGGCGCGGGCACGTGGCTGGCCTAGAAAAGGAGATGGCTAGTCGGGAAGGGGGGGGGGGGGAATAGCCCCCCGATCCGGCTGATAACTTGGAATGTGAGGGTCCTGAACGGGCCGGCCAAGAGGGCCCAGGTGTTCGCGCACTTAAAGGGACTGAAGGCAGACATGGTTATGCCCCAGGAGACACATCTGAAGGTGGCAGATCAGGTTAGGCTGAGAAAGGGACGGGTAGGGCAGGTCTTTCATTCAGGGCTCGATGTGGGACTGTTGGCGAATGAGGGGGTGTGCGGGCGGTTGCAGGGGTGTACTGAAAGATACTTGGAGGCCAACGACAAAGGGGAGGTGCAGCTGAGAGTAGTCTGGGAGGCATTGAAGGCGGTGGTCAGGGGAGAGCTAATCTGCATTAGGGCCCACAGGGAGAAGGGAGAGGGGAGGGAGAGGGAGAGGTTGATGGGGGAGATTTTAAGGGTGGACAGGAGGTATGCAGAGGCCCCCGAGGAGGGGCTACTTAGGGAGCGACGGAACCTCCAGATGGAATTCGACCTGTTGACCACGGGGAAAGCAGAGGCACAGTGGAGGAAGGCGCAGGGGGCGGCGTATGAGTATGGGGTGAAGGCGAGTCGGATGCTGGCACATCAGCTTCGTAAGAGGGAGGCAGCGAGGGAGATTGGTGGAGTCAAGGATAGAGGGGGAATACGGTGCGGAGTGCGGTGAGAATAAACAAGGTATTTAGGGACTTCTATGGGGGTCTGTACAGGTCGGAGCCCCCAGCGGGGGAGGAGGGGATGCGACGATTCCTGGATCAGCTGAGGTTCCCGAGGGTGGAGGAGGAGGAGGAGGTGGCTGGTTTGGGGGCGCCGATTGGGTTGGAGGAGCTGGTTAAAGGATTGGGGAGCATGCAGGCGGGGAAGGCCCCGGGGCCGGATGGGTTCCCGGTTGAATACTACAGGAAATATGTGGTCCTGCTGGGCCCGTTGCTAGTGAGGACTTTTAATAAGGCGAGGGAGGGGGGGACCTTGCCGCCGACAATGTCCAGGGTGCTGATTTCTTTGATCTTGAAGCGGGACAAGGATCCATTGCAATGTGGGTCGTAAAGACCGATCTCGCTCCTCGATGTTGACGCTAAGTTGCTGGCGAAGGTGCTGGCTACGAGAATTGAGGACTGTGTCCCTGGGGTGATTCATGAGGACCAGACGGGATTTGTGAAGGGTAGGCCGCTAAACACAAATGTGCGGAGGCTCCTCAATGTGATTATGATGCCCTCGGTGGAGGGGGAAGAGGAGGTAGTGGCAGCTATGGACGCGGAGAAGGCCTTTGATCGGGTGGAGTGGGAGTATCTTTGGGAAGTGTTGCGGAGGTTTCGGGGAGGGGTTCATCAGTTGGGTCAGGCTGCTATATAGAGCCCCGGTGGTGGGTGTGGCCACGAACCGGCGGAGGTCGGAGTACTTTCGGCTGTACCGGGGGACGAAGCAGGGGTGCATCTTATCCCCCTTGTTGTTTGCACTGGCAATTGAGCCACTGGCCATGGCACTGAGGGAGTCCAGGAAATGGAGGGGATTGGTCCGGGGGGGGCGGGGAGAGGAGCACCAGGTGTCGTTGTATGCCGATGACCTGTTGTTGTATGTTGCGGATCCAGTGGAGGGGATGGCGGAGGTCATGTGGATCCTTAGGGGGGTTGGGGACTTTTCGGGGTATAAACTCAACGTAGGCAAGAGCTCTTTGTGGTGCATTCAGGGGACCAGAGAAGGGGGATAGACAAGCTACCGCTGAAGAGGGCGGAAAGGAGCTTTCGGTAGCTAGGGATCCAAGTAGCTAGGAGTTGGGGGGCCCTGCACAAGCTCAATTTGACACAGTTGGTGGAGCAGATGGAGGAGGATTTTAAAAAATGGGATATGCTGCCACTCTCACTAGCGGTTAGGGTGCAGTCGGTCAAAATGACGGTCCTCCCGAGGTTTCTCTTTCTGTTCCAGTGCCTTCCCATTTTGATCCCCAAGGCCTTTTTCAAATGGGTAAGCAGGAGCATCATGGGATTTGTGTGGCGAATAAGACCCCGAGGGTGAAGAGAGTGTTTCTGGAGCGTAGCAGGGACAGGGGCTGGCGCTGCCGAATTTGTGTGGCTATTATTGGGCTGCCAATGTGGCGATGATCCGTAAGTGGGTAATGGAGGGAGAGGGGGCGGCGTGGAAGAGGCTAGAGATGGCATCCTGTGCGGGTACGAGCCTGAGGGTGCTGGTGACGGCACCATTGCCGCTCTTGCCGACAAGGTACACCACGAGTCCGGTGGTGGCGGCGACGCTGAAGATCTGGGGGCCGTGGAGGCGACACAGGGGCGAGGTGGGAGCCTCAGTTTGGTCCCCGATTCGGGAGAATCATCGGTTCGTCCCGGGAAGGATGGATGGGGGGTTTCGGAGCTGGCATCGGGCAAGGATTAGAAGAATGGGGGACCTGTTCATCGATGGGACGTTTGCGAGCCTAGGGATGCTGGAGGAGAAGTTTGGGCTACCCCCGGGAAACGTTTTCAGGTACATGCAAGTGAGGGCGTTTGTGAGGCGGCAAGTGAGGGAATTCCCGCTGCTTCCGGCACGTGGGATTCAGGACAGGGTGATTTCGGGTGTATGGGTTGGAGAAGGCAAGGTTTCAGCAGTTTACCAGGAGCTGAAGGAAGAGGAGATACCTCAGTGGAGGAGTTAAAGGGCAAGTGGGAGGAGGAGCTTGGGGAGGAGATAGATGAGGGTCTGTGGGCTGATGCCCTGAGTAGGGTTAATTCTTCCTCCTCTTTCGCCAGGCTCAGCCAAATACAGTTCAAAGTTCCTCACAAAGCGCATATGACAGGGGCGAGGATGAGTAGGTTCTTTGGGGTGGAGGACAGATGTGGGAGGTACTCGGGGAGCCCGGCAAACCACGTCCATATGTTCTGGTCGTGCCCAGCGCTGGATGGGTTTTGGAGGGGTTTTGCGAGGACTATGTCTAAGGTGGTGAACGCCCGGGTCAAGCCGAGCTGGGGATTGCCATTATTTGGGGTATCGGACGAGCCGGGAGTGCAGGAGGCGAAAGAGGCCGGTATTCTGGCCTTTGCGTCCCTGGTAGCCCGGCGGAGGATTTTGCTACGATGGAAAGATTCAAAGCCCCCTAGTTTGGAAGCTTGGATCTATGAGATGGCAGGGTTCATCAAGCTGGAGAGGATAAAGTTTGCCTTGAGAGAGTCTGTGCAGGGGTTCTCCAGGCGGTGGCAACCGTTCCTAGACTATCTCGCGGATCGTTAGGAGGAGGTCAGCAGCAGCAGCCCAGGGGTGGGGGGGGGTTCTTTTGGGGTGGCGTTTGGGTGAAGGTGGTTTATTTTCCCTATTTGTGCTTTTAAATGTTATATGGGGGGTTATTGTATATGGGGGAAATCCAATGTATAATTTCTGATTGTTGTGTTTTTGTTTCTTTTTTCTTGTTGGGGGGGGGATTTTGCTGAAAATTTGTTGAAAAATTTGAATAAATATATTTTAAAAAAAGAAAACCGGATTTCAGGACCCATCGCATCAAAAGGCGATGCAAAAAAGACCAGCCAGAAAACCAGTCTTCCGGAAGCTGAAGCGACATTGAGTAGCCGATCAAAGTTCAGAAGACCAACAGGAAGAGAAGGCCCAAACTCTTCCAGGAGCTTCATGATTTCATTCTAGCCATTCTACTCTACGGATCCGAGATGTAGAGGAACAGATCATCTGCATAGAGTGAGATTTTGTGCTCTCTGCTACCTCTTTGGATACCCTTCTAACCTTTCGCATCTCACAGAGCGATCGACAGGAGTTCAATTGCCAGTGCGAACAAGAGTGGGGACAGTGGGCATCCCTGCCTGGGGCCTCTGTACAACTGGACGTATTCAGAGATGGTGCTGTTGGTCCGAACGCTCGCCTTGAGGGCATTGTACAGGAGTTTCACCCACGAGGTGAACCCCGTCCCTAGCCCAAACCGCTCCAGTACATCAATGAGGTACTTTTATTCGACTCTGTCGAAGGCCTTTTCTGCGCCCAGGGAGATGATCACCTCTGGTGTTCTCTCCCCAGATGGGGTCAGTGTCACATTCAGCAGTTGTCTGATGTTCGCAATTAGCTGTCTACCCTTGACAATGCCCGTCTGGTCCTCTGTGACCACTGCAGTTCTCCAATCTCTTGGCCAGGACTTTCCTGAGTATTTTTGCATCTACATTAGGAGATGCTCCTTGCTAGCGGGTCTGCGAACATCTACCGTAGGTGTGGGGCAAGAGCTGATGCAAATTTTTTGTAGAAGTCTGCCAGGAACCCATCCGGTCCTCTGACGTTCCAGATGATAACCCTGGTGGGGGTTTTTTGTCCCCCCCCCCGTTCCTGCGGGATCAACCATACTTACCTGATGGACACACCCCTGCACGCCAAAGTTTCCCTTTGTTAGGGGGCTGTCCAAAATGACCGCGGTCACCATTCTCACCATAAGGATCAGGCCCCTGCGCTCCGGGGTTTCTCTTTATCCAGGGGGCACACAACATGGTCACCAACTGTGTGTACGCCACGTGTGTACGCCCCTGCACGCTGGGGTTTCCCTTTGTTCAGGGACCCTCCAAAGTGGCTGTTTGTGGTGCCACCTTTTTCCCTCAACCTGCTCCTTACTTGCTGAAGCCAATCTGAAACCCATCCCTTTCTTATCCTTGTATTCTCCTTGTGGTCCCCCTACCCCCCTCTGTCCCCCTTTCTATCCCCTCCCTCCCCTGTGTCCCCCCTCCCTATTTCCCCCTTACAGTCACCATCACTGCCCCTCCATGCTCCCCCCCCATGCCGCAGATGTGCCATCCCTGCCGGGAGGTGCGCCGCAGTCCCCTTGCTTTCATGCTTTCTAGTGCTAGCTTTCCCCACTAGTTTGGTGGACCCCTCCTGGGTCTGATCTTACCCCTTTCCTATGCCCGCTAGATATCTGTTCCTCTCTGTCTCCTCTTCACCCCCTCCGACACACCGCTGCCCTCGCCCATTCCTGCGATCTGTGTGTTTTTGCTCAAAGCGAGGCAGTACTGTCCTGTGCAAACATTGTACAAGCCCATCAAACTTCTTTTCTCTTTTCTTCCTCTGTTTTGTCCTCAATGCTGTCTTGTCTGTCCCTTGTCCAGGCCATTTGTCCACACAAACGCATCTGCCTTTGCTGGGGTTTGGAAATGGGCTTTGGTCGGAGCGCTCTGTGTGCCCTGTCGATCTCCGGCGGCTGGGGGAAGCTGTCCCTCCCGACTAGGTTGCCCAGCATTGGGCCTCGTAGCCTGTTGGGTCCCTGCACTCGACCCCCTCTGTTGGCCCCACAATCCGGATATTCTGGAGCCGAGGACTGGTTCTCCTGGTCCTCGAACTTCCCCTTCAGGCTCCCCTGGGTCACCACCAACATTTTTATTTCGGCCTCCAGAGCTACAATTCTGTCGCTCTGGACCATTGACGCCTTTTCAAGCTCTAGGATCGTCTTCCTCTGAGCTTCCAGTTTCCTCCCCATTCCGCCTATCACCGTCTGCATGGCGACCAACGCCTCCGTCACCTCCATCTTGATCTCCACTTTAATCCCCTCTCTCATCGCCATCAATTCCTTTGTCAGGAATGTCTTCCACCTGTCTCCAGGCTGGGGGGGGGGGGGGGGCATTGTTTCTAGTCCTCGGTCTCCCTCTCTCCAGGGTGGCTGGGGACCCCTCACCTCGTGGGTCCGCCGACTTGCTCACCCGCTGCTCTTGACCTTTTCCTCCGCTTCTACCTTCTCTGCGGTCTCTCGAGCTACCATTCGCTGGCATACTGCACCTATTCTCTCCCTTTCTTACTTGTGGGTGAAGTCCGTCTTTTCGGGGCAAACCCATTCAAGAGTTGTATTCTGGAGGATAGCCACCTGATGTGCCACTGCTCAGCACATCACCGTCATCAAAAGTCCCATCAATCTTAATTCAAGCCTTTGAATTCTTGATGGTGTCGTTGCAAGCTCTTTCATATTCAATAGTGTGACTAAAGGTTTACGGTCCATTTCTGATGCACTCACCACGTAACCAAGAAACCTGATTGTTGGCTGTGAAAACTCACAATTACTGTTGCGTGTCAATTTTGCCTCTTGTCGTCTTCTCAGCACTGCTCCCATTCCCATGTCAGGCTCAGTTTGAGGGGACCCAATGAATCAACACATCATTCATACGGCAATCAACTCTGTGTAAGCCCTCTAAAAGATTTGATCTTGTTCTTTGAAAGATCTCTGTTAAAACAGGATCGTACAAATGGTGTTAAGAAAGTTGCGAGCTGGGATTCCGCTTCTAGTGGCATTTGCCAGAATCTGCTGTTCGTGTCTACCATTGGCTGGACTTCTTTTTTCACTGCTTTATTGAGTTGCATGTGACCAACAGATATTCTTATGGAACTGGTACCATCCCTGAGCACCAACTCATTCACTCTTTTATGGGTGAAATGACTCCATGTATTATCATTGAGTGGATCTGTTTCTTTACCTTTGGAAGCAAAGGGTGCGGAACCTTTCTGGTTGTATATACTCATTTCACTTCTGGATTTAGGTTATACGATACATTGTTTTTAGATTTCTGAGTCCTGTAAATAACTTCGGGAATTCTGCTTTGAAGTCTGCTGATTAACTTTCACCATTCTTTATTTATTTTATTCTTGAATCGGATCCAATGAATCAGATCCAATTCCGATTCCATACATGTCTTCCTATTTTAAGGCTCAACAAGTCTGATCTTGAATTAAGTGTAATACTTCAGTAATTACTTTCTCCCTGTGTTTTAATGTAGTTGTTAATTCTGCCAGAATGTTAGCTGTTCCTCCTGGTGTATGCAGCTTTTTGTATGGTGTTTGAAGAACTCTCTTGTTTGACCATGGGTCAGCGTCTGAGCTGAAACTGCTGCTCCAGTATCTAATTTAAAGTGTATTCTGTGTTCTTCCACCAGGATCGCTGTACTCCAATATCCATTTACTTCTTTAATCTCTCTCTGAAAAGGGTGTCTCAATGTCTTGTTAATCTTCAATTTCATGGACTCTGTTTCCTTTTAAAACATTTTCTTTCTGATTGTCCTGTCTGTTTTTTCTGCTGTGACATACTGCTTGAAGATGCCTTTTACGTTTGCACCAATGGTATTGCTCGTCTTTGACAGGACAATTGTCAACAATTGTCAGGACAGCTGCCTTCTTGAAAATGAATCCGCGGAAACCGACGAGCCCCGACGGAGTCCCTGGGCAAGCACTCGGAGCCTCGCAGTTGCCGAGTGTATTCGCAGATATCTTCACCACCTCATTCCTTCGCTCTGAGGTCCCCACCTCCTTCAAGAAGACCATCATAATACCAGTACCAAAGAAGAACAAGGTAGCCTGTCTCAACGACTACCGATTGGTGGCCCTGATGGCTGTTATCATGAAATGCTTCAAGCGGCTTGTCATGAGACGGATCACTGCCAGCCTCCCAGACGGACTTGGTCCACTGCAGTTTGCCTATCACCGCAACCGGTCCACAGCAGATGCTATCTCTCTGGCTCTACAATCAACACTCGAACACCTTACAACAAGGATGTCTATGTAGGACTGCTGTTCATCGACTACAGCTCCGCCTTCAACAACATTATCCCGACAAGACTAATAACCAAACTCTGCAATCTTGGACTTGACCCCTCCCTGTGCAGCTGGATCCTTGACTTCCTCACCAACAGACCGCAATCTGTCAGGATAGGCAACAGAACCTCCTCCACAATAGTCCTCAACACCAGGGCCCCGCAAGGATGTGTGCTCAGTCCTCTACTGTACTCCCTATACACACACTGGGTTATGGGGATAGGGCGGAGGTGTTGACCTTGGGTAGGGTGCTCTTCCCAAGAGCCGGTGCAGACTCGATGGGGCGAATGGCCTCCTTCTGCACTGTAAATTCTATGATAAATTCTATGACTGTGTGGGAAGATTTAACTCCAACTCAATCTATAAGTTTGCGGATGATATGACTGTGGTGGGCCGTATCTCAAACAACGGCAAATCAGACTACGAATCAGGGAGATAAATCACTTGGTAGCATGGTGTACCGAAAACAACCTCTCTCTAAATGTCGGAAAGACCAAGGAACTGACCATCGACTTCAGGAAGCGTAGCACGACACACACTTCCTTCTGCATCAATGGCTCCGAAGTGGAGATGGTTGATAGCTTTATATTCCTGAGGGTCACCATTACCAACAGTCTTTCCTGGTCCACTCATGTTGATGCAACAGTCAAGAAAACCCAACAACGTCTCTACTTCCTACGGAAGCTAAAGAAATTCGGCATGTCTGCATCGAGTCTCACAAACTTCCATAGATGTGTGATAGAGAGCATCCTATCTGACTGCATCACAGCCTGGTATGGCAACTGTTCGGTCTAAGATCGCAAGAAACTGCAGAGTGTGGTGAACTCAGCCCAACGCATCACACAAGCTTGCCACCCCCACATTGATTCTGTATACACCTCCTGCTGCCTCAGGAAGGCATACAGTATTATCAGAGACCCCTCCCACCCAGGCATTGGCTTCTTCCAGACCCTTCCATCAGGCAGAAGGTACAGAAATCTGAAGACCCACATATCCAGACATAGGAACAGCTTCTTCCCCACAGCTACAAGACTCCTCAACGACTCCCTCTCGGACTGATCTGTTCCCTGTAAGAACACTATTCACGACACCCTATGCTGCTCTTGCTCATGTATTTGCTTTGTTTGGCTCCTTGTTCTGCACTGTAACCAATCACTGTTTGTCTGTACCATTTGTCAATGTTCTCTGTTGATTCTTTTTTTGTCTACTGTGTACATACTGTGTACGTTCCCTCGGCCGCAGAGAAATATTTTTCACTGTACTTCGGTACATGTGACAATAAATCAAATCAAAATCAAATCAAATCAATTACTATGCCCCTGCCTTTCTCTTCTGCATAAACAACAGCTATACTAGGCTGGCACTATTAATTGTTTTTCATGCTGCACATGTCTCCTTCTCTCTATTTTCCCCTTTTTATGTTTGATAAATTAAACTGTATCTGTTACTTTAAGATTCAGGCTGTCTCTCTCTCCACTGACTACCTGATCAAGAGTTGCCCCCTGATCTCAGCTTGTCTAAGTAATTGATTGCCTTTGCATAATTATCTGATAAGCGTCATCCATTATTCCAACAACAATTTTGCGAATGACCTCCTCCTTCAGATTACCACACTTTCAGATTTTTGATAATTGGTACAGATCATTAATAAACATGTTGATCCTTTTCCTGCATTTCTAGCTACATTTATTGAATTCTGTGCCTTCCATGGTGCTGATTTTGTGAAGATTGAAATATGCCTCCCATGCATATATGGCTTTAGCGTCATCGATTCCCAGGATAATTAGAATGTCAACCATTACATACAATCATCTCAGATCAATCATCTCAGCTCCAGACAATCCCCTGCAGGAGTGCCCCAGGATAGTGTCTTAGGCCCAATCACCTTCAGCTGCTTCATCAATGACCTCCCTTCCATCATAAGGTCAGAAGTGGGGATATTTGCAGATGACTGCACAATATAAAGCATCATTTGCAACTCCTCAGAAAATGAAGCAGTCCATGTCTAAATGCAGTAAGACCTGGACAATATGCAGGCTTGGCCTGACAAGTGGCAGGTTCGCCCCACACAATTGCCAGAAAACGATCATCTCCAACAAGACAGGATCTAATCATCGCCCCTTGATATTACCATTGCTGAATCCCCCACAATCAACAAACAGGGGGTTACCATTGATCAGAAACCAATCTGGACTAGCCGTATTAATACTGTGGCTACCAGAGCAGGTCAAAGGCTAGGAATTCTACCATGAATAACTCACCTCCTGACCCCCCAAAGCCTATCCACCACCTACAATTCACAAGTCAGGAATGCAATGGAATACCCTCCACTTGCCTGGATGAGTTTCATAGAAAATAATTTATAGTGCAGAAGGAGGTCATTCAGCCCATCGAGTCTGCACCAGCCCTTGGAAAGAGCACCCTAACCAAGCCCACACCTCCAGTGATCCCATCTATCCTTTTTGGACACTAAGAGCAATTTAGCATAGCCAATCCACCTAACCTGCACATTTTTTGGACTGTGGGAGGAAACCGGAGCACCCGGAGGAAATCCATGCAGACACGGAAAGTGCAAACTCCACACAGACAGTGACCCAAGCCAGGAATCGAACCTGAGACCCTGAAGCTGTGAAGCAACTGTGCTACCACCGTGCCCCCACGTGTAGCACGGTGGTAGCACAGTTGCTTCACACTCCGGTTTCTTGAATGTTGTTACAGCTGCATTCAGCCAAGCGAGTGTATTCCATCACACTCCTGACTTGTGCCTTGCAGACGATGGATAGACCTGGGACAGTCAGGAGCTGAGTTATTCACCCCAGTGTTTGTATGACTAGTCCAGTTAATGTTCTGGTCAGTGGTAACCCCCAGGATGAGGGCAATGCAGTTGATGTAGTCTACATGGACTTCAGTAAGGTTTTTGACCATGTGGGGAGTATGTGAATGTGGGGAGTATGATCAGTAAGTTTGCAGATGACACAAAAATTGGTGGTGTGGTAAATAGCGAGAAGGAAAGCCTTAGATTACAGGGTGATATGGACAGGCTGGTCAGAACAATAACAAATGGAATTTAACCTTGAAATGTGTTAAGTGGCAGGGACCTAATCAAGATGTCCAAAATTATGTGGGATTATAGATAGGAAGAAACATGGGCAGCACGGTAGCACTGTTGCTTCACAGCTCCAAAGTCCCAGGTTCGATTCCCGGCTTGGGTCACTGTCGGAGTCTGCACATTCTCCCCGTGTCTGCGTAGGTTTCCTCCGGGTGCTCCGGTTCCCTCCCACAAATCCTGAAAGACGTGCTGTTTGGTGATTTGGACAGTCTGAATTCTCCCTCTGTGTACCCGAACAAACGCTGGAATGTGGCGACTAGGGGTTTTTCACAGTAACTTCATTGCAGTGTTAATGTAAGCCTACTTGTGACAATAAAGGTTATTAGTATTCCCCTTAGTAGATGGGTCATAGGCTTAAGGCAAGGAGCAGGAAATTTAGAGGGGATTTGAGGAAAAACCTTTTCACCCAGAGTGTTGGGAATCTGGAATTCAGTGCTTAAAAAACTGGTAGAGGCAGGAACCCCCACAACATTTAAGTTGTGGAGATGCCGGTGTTGGACTGGGATGGGCACAGTAGGAAGTATTACAACACCAGGTTAAAGTCCAACAGGTTGTTTGGAATCACTAGCTTTCGGAGCGCAGCTCCTTCATCAGGGGAAGCATTTAGATGAGCACTTGAAATGCCATAGTATACAAGGCTAAGGACCAAGTGCTGGAAAATGGGATTAGAATAGATAGGTGTTTGATGGCCGGCACAGACATGATGGACCTCTTTCTGTGCTGTAAAACCCGGTGACAGTGGGGGAATACAGCGTGGGTAATGCTTATTGATATACCACTGCGAGACTATGAGAACGAGTGAACATAAGGTTTTATTATCCAGGAACTTGTCTGCCAGTGTCTGCTGTACAAATGAGTGCCGCCCACAGGTGGCAGGTCTATATATCGCCCCGGGGTGGGGGGAGCCAGAGCCCACCGAGGTTCTAGTACAATACCTAGAAGTAGATCGTATTATCATTTCCTGGCCATAGGTCACAGTACTATACAGACAGCTAATTTTCAGGTGAATACATTCACCACACTTATAATGGTGGGAATCCAGAACAGGGAGCATAGAATCCCTAGTGCAGAAGGATGCCATTTGGCCCATCGTGTCTGCACCAACCCTTCAAATAATATTTTAAAATTACAGCTCTGACAGCTAGAGGTGGAGTGAAATCAGGAAAACCGATAGGGTAATGGGAAATCTCTTCCAAAAATCTGTGAATGCTGGGTTCATTGAAATAATTAACACTGATATGGATTTTTTTTGTTAGCTAAGGATTCCAAGTGGATCACATGTAAATGGAGTTGAGGTACAGATCAGTTGAAATGTAAAAATGGTGGAATAGGGTTGAGGGGGTTGAGTGATCTCTTGCCTTATGTGGAAGATGACCGCGTGGTAAAACTGCTTTCAGGTTTATTTTAAAGTCACAAATAAGAAGTCGAAAATGTCTGCCTATATTTGTTATGAAGAGAGAACACATTGGCTGTTTGTGGGGTACGATGTTGGACCCTGAGGCCGATATTCATTTAACATTAACAATTTGGTCTCTTGAATCCTTCTGAGTTGGTATTGAGTCTAATCTCGCAGATAAGATCAAATGGATCCAAACGGGTTAGAATCGGCGAGTTGGCACCTTGCAGTGTCAAAGCAAAGGTTGAAAATATTTCTGTTAATTTTTTGCATTCAATTTAAATATAGGGTTGAAAATTTGATTTTTTTTAAAATCAACCAACCGAGCGCAATAATTGTCAGATTAACGTTGTTGGATTGAAGCCAACGATTGGCGCTTCTCAAAATAAAACAGTCGCAATCGAGATTTCCCGGGGAGCCCAGCAGCTGCAGGTCGATTCTCCTCCGAATAAACAAACAATCCCTTCTGCTATTTTTTTTGTCTGTGTCGGGGAAGAACGACACGTGTTTGGTTCCTCGTCATTTTATTAAAAACAAACAGTTGGGGAAATAACCAAGTGGCGGCGGTGGAGGAGGGAGAAAGGCTGGATTGTGGGCGACCAGCGGAACTGTTGTGTAAGGAATTAGTTGCGGGCGGCGGGGCGGAACCTGCGGAGCGGAGGCGCCGGCGAGTCGGTTGGAAAATTAAATCGGAAGAAAAGAGGCGAAGCGGAGGGAGCGGCAGTGACGGGGCGGCCATGGTGAGTGAAGTAGAGGCGGCGGGAGGAGACGGAGACGAGCTGGAGGGGAGCGCGATCGGGCCTCCATTCCTCCTGACTCACCGTGACTCGAGCCGTTTGCCGGAACCGCCGCCATGTTGTTGGCAGAGCCCGAGGCCCAGGCCTGGGCCCGGCTCCTACCCCGCGGTCTGAACTGAAGCCACCTGAGATATGGGGCCCGGGAGGGTCGACGTTGTGAAGCGGGCTCTGACTCGGGGCTCCCGGCTTTGCTTTTCGCTGATGAAAGATGTGAGAGTCCGGGCTGTTAATCTGGGCCCAGTTTGGGGCGAGGGAGCCGGGCCCTGGGATTCCTCGTGTTTGTGGCGCATTAACGAGGAGCTGATCAGTGTCCGTGGACAAATGTCCCCTCTGGGTCTCCAGGAGCCAGCCCTTGGCCTCGCGTTGCATTTGACTTTGTGTGCGGGATTAGCGGCGACTGTTCGGGATCCGACCGGATCCTGAGCCTCGGCCGTAAATAATCCGGTGCATTGATACCTGGTGAGTTTTTAAACTTGCATGGATCCGGGTCTCCACATGGAACCAACATTCTGGTGCTTTCTTTTTTTTTAAATGGCCACGGAATGTCGCACGGTCGCCGCTTAGATCGTCATGTTTCCAGTTCTCAGATCATATCTGGTCCAATAAAACTAATTTTTATTTGTAGGATTTGCGTTGCACCAAGAAATCACTTCCAATAGTTCAACCAAGCCGTTCTGCTTTGTCGAACTTTGTTTTGTACAATGACGCAGTGTAATATTTGCTTCAACTCTTAACTGAAATGGTACAATGAGTGCAAATGAAACGAGCGATCTCTTTATAACTTGATCTTTCCAGCGCGGGATAGTTTTAGTTGCTAGGATGTGTGAAGTGTTATTACTTCATAATTTTGTGGTTCTTCCAAGAACTGTGTGATCTGTACTTTAAAAAGGACGTCAGAGCAACAGTGTACGCACTTTATGTTTACAGTTATTGAGTTTAACCAAGAGCTGGTATTTTTTAAAATAGCAGTTGAACAAAGTCAATCTCTTGAGGAAAGGGTAGGAAGGCTTTGGATCGAGCGGAAACCAGTCTTACATGTGGTGGCTATATTTGGTTAAACCTGTACAGATTTGGGGTATCTTGGCTCATGTCAACATGTCATGTGCTTAAGTTCTCTGAGCAGATAAGTGCTGCCTGATCAGGATGTAGAAACGTCCGTGTGACAATTTTTGCTTAAGTTAGGGGCATGATGATTTGTTTCTTTTGGTGTTAATTCTATTCTGTGGCTCAGATGGTAATTTGTATTTATTTTTATTCTTTCATAGGATGTGGGTATTCCTGGGAAGGTCAACATTTATTGCCCATTCTTAATTCCGCTTGAACTGTGGCTTGCTTGGCCATTTCAAGAGGGTAGTTAACAGACACTTCTGTGGGTCTCTAGTCACATGTAGGCCAGAGGTACATACTAAGAGGATCCTGGGATTATATTCATTGGAGTTTAGGAGGTTGAGGGGAGATCTAATAGAAACTTACAAGATAATGAATGGCTTAGATAGGGTGGATGTAGGGAAGTTGTCTCCATTAACAGGGGAGACTAGGACCCGGGGGCACAGCCTTAGAATAAAAGGGAGTCACTTTAGAACAGAGATTAGGAGAAATTTCTTCAGCCAGAGAGTGATGGGTCTGTGGAATTCATTGCCACAGAGGGTGGTGGAGGCTGGGACATTGAGTGTCTTTAAGACAGAAGTTGATAAATTCTTGATTTCTCGAGGAATTAAGGGCTATGGAGAGAGAGCGGGTAAATGGAGTTGAAATCAGCCATGATTGAATGGTGGAGTGGACTCGATGGGCCGAATGGCCTTACTTCCACTCCTGTGTCTTATGGTCTTATGTCTTATGGTCTTAAGAAGCAGGAGTAGGCCACTCAGCTCCTTGAGTTTGATAGATAGATAGATGTTTACAGCTTGGAAACAGGCCCTTTGGACAAGCTTGTCCATGCCGCCCAGTTTCTATCACTAAGCTAGTCCCGCTTGCCCGCATTTGGTCCATATCCCTGCCTATGTAACTTTTTTAAAGGAAAAAATTGTACCTTCCTCTACCACTGCTCTGGCAGCTTGTTCCGGATGCTCACCACCCTCTGTGAAAACATTTCCCCTCTGATCTCTTTTGTATCTTTCTCCTCTCAGCTTAAACCTATGCCCTCTAGTTCTAGACTCCTCTACCTTTGGGAAAATATGTAGACGATCTACCTTATCGATGCTCCTCATTATTTTATAGACCTCTATAAGATCAGCCCTAAGCCTCTTGCGCTCCAGGGAAAAAAGTCTTGAGCCTATCCAGCCTCTCCTTATAACTCCGACCATCAAGTCCTGGTAGCATCCTCGTAAATCTCTTCTGCACTCTTTCTAGTTTAACAATATCCTTCCTATAATAGGGTGACCAGAACTGATCATGGTATTCCATGTTTGCCCGTACCAAAGTCTTGTACAACTTCAAGACGTCCCAACTCCTGTATTCAATATTCTGACCAATAAAACTTAGCATGCTGAATGCCTTCTTCACCACCCTGTCCACCTGCAACTCCACCTACAAGGAGCTATGAACCTGTACCCTTAGATCTCTTTGTTCTGTAACTCTCCCCAACTCCCTACCATTAACTGAGTAGGTCCTGCCCTGATTTGATCTACTAAAATGCATCACCTCATGTTTATCGTCAGTGAGGTATATCCTTACCTGTTACTCCTCTGGGAGTTGCAAACTTAGCTTTTTAGGGTCTGTTTAGCACAGGGCTAAATCGCTGGCTCTGAAAGCATAACCAGGCAGGCCAGCAGCACGGTTCAATTCCCGTAACGGCCTCCCTGAACAGGCGCCGGAATGTGGCGACTAGGGGCTTTTCACCGTAACTTCATTTGAAGCCTACTTGTGACAATAAGCGATTTTCATTTCATTTCATAACAAAAAGCAGTGGACCCAGCGCCGATCCCTAAGGCACATCGCTGGTCACAGGCCTCCAGTTTGAAAAACAACCCTCCAAAACCATCCTTTGGCTTCGGTTGCCAAGCCAATTTTGTAACCAATTGGCTACCTCACCCTGGATTCCGTGAGATTTAACCATTTGCAACAGCCTACCATGCGGTATCTTGTCAAAGGCCATGCTAAAGTCTATGTAGACAATGTCGACTGCACTTTCCTCATCTATCTTCTTGGTTACCCCTTCAAAAAACTCAAATCAAATTCGTGAGACATGAGTTTCCCCATACAAAGCCTTGCTGACTCTAATTAGCCCTTGCCTGTCTAAATGCCTTTAGATCCTGTCCCTCAGAATACTTTCTAACAATATAGCCACTACAGAAGTAAGGCTAACCGGTGTCTGCCATTCGAGAAGATCATGGTGGATCTGATTGTAAACCCCCCCCCCATATGCCTGCCTACAAATGATCCAAAATGGCAGTTTATGGTATTTTCATGGTCACAAGCTTTCAATTCCAGATTTTATTAATTGAATTTAAATTCCAGTTGCTGTGGTGGGACTTGAACCTGTGCCCCCAGAGCATTGGCCTAGGCCTATAGATTATTTGTCTCCCCTTCTGGTAGTAATACCTGTATTACAATATGTTGCGTGTGATTTTTAAGATGGTGTGTGACATGGAGTGGAACCTGCTGGTGAGGAGAGGTTGAAGGTTTGGGAGGTGCTAATACAGAAACCTTGGTGAGTTGCTGCAGTTGTTCTTGTAGGTAGTACACACTACAGCCATGATGTCCTGTTGGTAGAGGGAGTGATTGTTTAAATTGGTGGATGGGGTGCTAGTCAAGTGGGCTGCTTTGTCCTGGATGGTGTTGAGATTTTTGAGTATTGGAGATGTATTCATCCAAGCAAGAGGAGGCAGCAATGTAGTGGTATTGACTCGTAATCTAGACATCCAGGGTAACCCTCTTAAGGACCCAAGTTTAAATCCCACCACAGCAGGTGGTGAAATTTGATTTGAATAAAAATCTGGAATTAAAAGTCTAATGACTAGGTCACCATTGTCAATTGTTGTAAAAACAAATCTCATTCACTAATGGGAAGGAAATCTGCTGTCCTTACCTTGTAAGGCAGCACGGTAGCATTGTGGATAGCACAATTGCTTCACAGCTCCAGGGTCCCAGGTTCGATTCCGGCTTGGGTCACTGTCTGTGCGGAGTCTGCACATCCTCCCCGTGTGTGCGTGGGTTTCCTCCAGGTGCTCTGGTTTCCTCCCACAGTCCAAAGATGTGTAGGTTAAGTGGATTGGCTATGATAAATTGCCCTTAGTGTCCAAAATTGCCCTTAGTGTTGGGTGGGGCTGCTGGGTTGTGTGGATAGGGTGGAGGTGTTGACCTTGGGTAGGGTGCTCTTTCCAAGAGCTGGTGCAGACTCGATGGGCTGAATGGCCTCCTTCTGCACTGTAAATTCTATGATTGTCTGGCCTACATGTAACTCCAGATCCACAGCAATGTGGTTGACTCTTATCAGTAATTAGGGATGGGCAATAAATGCTGGCCCTGTCAGTGAAGCCCACATCCCATGAAAGAATTTATAAAAAAAAAAAAAATGTCTTAACGCTGATTATGACTTGCATGTCGTGGAAAGATGTTGGAGTTCGGAGCTGAGTCACCGTCTACAGAATTCCCAGCCACAAACAGCCACTGTATGTATATGGCTGGCCCAGGTGGAAGCTTTTCCCTTTAGTCCCATTGGCTTGAATTTTGCTAGTACTCCTTTCCCAAATGCTATTTTGATGTCAACGGCAGGTACTATTTACTCGCCTATATAATTCAGCCCCTTTGTCCATGTTTGGATCGAGGTTGTAATGAAATTTGGAGTCGAGTGAGCCAGGTGGACCCCAAATTGAGCATAGGAGTAGGCCATTCAGACCCTTGGGCGCCTGCTCACCATTCAATGAGATTCATGGCTGATCTGGCCTAACTTCATATACCTGCCGTTGACCCATATCCCTTAATACCAATCTCCGATTTAAAATTAACAACCGATCTAGCATCAATTGCCGTATATGGAAGAGAGTTCCAAACCTCTACCACCCTTTGTGTGTGGAAGTGCTTCCTAACGTCTCTCCTGAATGTTCTAGCCCTAATCTTAGACTATGCTTCTTAATTCTCGCATCTCCAACCACTGGAAACAATCTTTTATCTACCCTGTCTTTTCCTGTTCATATTTTAAATACTTCGATCAGATCACCCCCTAGCCCTCTAAATTCGAGAGAAAATTTCTCCTAATTTAACCCCTTAAATCCAGGTTATTGATAAGTAACTGGTGCTTGATAGTACTACAACCAACACTTTCAGCACAGATTCAATGGTCTGACGGGGCAAAAATTGGCTCAATTTGATTTATTCTGGTTTGTGGCACATAAGCCAGGTTTCCTTTCCTAAAGCATATTAGTGGAATTTGGCAGTTTCATGGTCACCGTTACTGATAGTTCAGAAATTATTTATTTTTGTGCATAGAAAGTTGTTTGTTTAGTCATTCATGAAGGTGGAATAAAAAATATGCTCATTTGATTTTCTGGTTCATTGTGGGTGTTGATGGGTGGGGAGCACTTGGGGTGATCTGTTTCTACTGTCCCCAAGTTAATTTTGGTCAATAACTGCGGTGGCTGAATTTAAGCTAAATGGAGCAGCCTTGTAGATGCTGTAATATTATTGTGAACATTTTTTGTAAAAAGAATGGATGATTTGTGAATATTGCATTCATTTATTAGACTTGGAACAGGAAGCAGCTAAACTATGAACTGTGTTGTGCTACTCCTTATTAATGCGCTATTCCTTATTAATGTATTACTGCTCTCCCTGCAAATAGAAATGGAAAGTCATGAGGCACGTTGCATGTCTAAAAAGATGGATTAACACCTGGTGTGTATTCCAGCTTTTAAAAAAAATTCTGATACTTGTTCTTCTTGCTTATGCTAGTTTTAGAAAGGAAGAAGGATGTTGAATATTTAAAAATATAATTTTATTCAAACAAAATTTTCAATATTACACAATTAACCCCAACACAACACAGCTTATCCCAACCTACCAAGACGACCCCCCCCCCCACACAAAGAAGACCCTATCACACCCCTCAAATAGCTGATAGTAACCAGCTTCCTGAAAAAGGCAATGAACGACTGCACGTTGCGTAATATCCGTCCACCAGCCCCCTCATCGCATACTTGATTTTCTCAACATACAGAAATTTCATTAGGTCCCATAACCAGGCCGCACCACTTCCACCCAAGCAAGACTGTGCTCCAGGTTGTTAGCGAGGCACGGTAGCACAGTTGCTTCACAGCTCGAGGGTCCCTGGTTCGATTCCCGGCTTGGATCACTGTCTGTGTGGAGTCTGCACGTTCTCCCCGTGTCTGCGTGGGTTTCCTCTGGGTGCTCCGGTTTACTCCCACAATCCAAAGATGTGAAGGTTAGGTGGATTGGCCATGCTAAATTGTCCTATGGTTAGTTGGGGTTACTGGGTTCCGGGGATGGGGTGGAGTTGTGGGCTTAAGTGGGTGCTCTTCCCAAGAGCTGGTGCAGGCGTGACGGGCCGGATGGCACCTTCTGCACTGTAAATTCTATGATTCTATAAAGGCCAAGACATCTGACTTTGTCCCCACTGGCGAGTCCGACACTCCAAAAATATCCACCTATGGGCACGGCGCCAGCTTAACACCTCGAGTCCCTGACATCGTTTTATAGGAGACCCAAAAATTAAAAAGCCTGGGCCAGCCTCACCGCTCACATGTCCTCCACCCCCGCGAAGAAGCACTCGTATCCGCCTTGATCAGATGTGTCGTGGGGGCAGCACGGTGGGGCAGTGGTTAGCACTGCAGGCTCACGGCGCCGAGGTCCCAGGTTCTATCCCAGCTCTGGGTCACTGTCCATGTGGAGTTTGCACATTCTCCCCGTGTTTGCGTGGGTTTTGCCCCCACAACAGAGGTGCAAGGTAGGTGGATTGGACATGCTAAATTGCCCCTTAATTGGAAAAAAATGAATTGGTACTCTTATATGTATTTTTAAAAAGTGTGCCCTGTGCACCATCGTGACTGTATTAGACTTAAACCTTGCACACGAGGAGGTGAAGTTAACCCTATGAAGTGCCTCACTCCACACACCCCTCTCGAAGACCAAACCCAGCTCGTTCTCCCATTTCCTCTTTACTCCTTCCAGTGATGCCTGCTCCATCGCCAGCAACTACCAATAAATGTCTGATATTCTTCCCTCCCGTAGATTGTCCAAGGACAGGACCTCAGTAACTTCATTGCAGTGTTAATGTAAGCCTACTTGTGCCAATAATAAAGATTATATGATTATTATCCATAAGCGAGGGCACTGGCACCAGAGGGAATGAAGTTGCGTATAAAATCACGCATCTGAAAGCGTTCCCTCTCGGCAGCTAGAACTTCTCCAGAATCTCATCTAGACCGGCAAATCTACGCTCCAGAAACATATTCTTAACCACTCCCTCTCCCATGCCCTAAATGTTGAATCTAAACCAGATGGCATAAACCTATGGTTCCTACAAATCAACAACATAGAGCCTAATTTAAAATGCTGCCTTAATTCATTCCAAATGCTCAGAGGCTATTGCCACTGGGCTCAATGAAAGTTTTACCAGAGAGGGAAAGGGAGTGGAGCTGTAACGAGGGCCTTCAGACTTGATTCAATGCCCAAAGCCTCCATCCACCCCGATATAGAGTCCGGATCTTAAACCACCCCCGCATAGTCTCCATGTTTGCTGTCCAGTAATAACGCAGCAGATTAGATAGTGCCCACCCTGATTGTCTTATCCTTTTGCAGAAATGCCCTGCGAACCCGAGAGGTCTTACCCACCCAAACAAAAGTAAATATTAGCTTATTGACCCTACCAAAAAAAGCCTTAGAAAGAAAGACTAGGAGACACTGGAACAGAAACAAAAAATGTGGGAGAATATTCATCTTCACCATCTGTACTCTTCCTACCAAATTCAGAGGAAGGACATTCCACCTCTTCAAATCAGCCTTCTCCGTCCACCAGACTTGCCAAGTTCAAGTTTATGGAGCAAGGCCCAATCATGGGCCACCTGAATTCCCAGATACCGGAAACTAGTTCTGGCCGGATAACCAGTAGCCTCCCCAGATATGCTCCCCTCCCCAGGGAGTTCACCGGAAAAAATGCACTCTTGCCCAGGTTTAGCTTGTACCCTGAAAAGGAGCCAAACTTTCTGAACACCTCCATTATCTTACCCACATTGGAGAGGAGTCTTGATGTATAACAGCAAATCATTTGCATATAAAGACACCCTATGTTCCCTCTCTCCAAGCTCTATCCCCTTCGCCATGGCTCAATCGCTAAGGCAAACAACAACGGAGATAATTGTCACTCCTGTCTTGTACCCCTGTCCAGTTGAAAGTGCCCCGAGCTGAGAGCATTAGTATGGACACCTGCAGTGGAAGAGTCAATTATGAAGGGACATAGGTTTAAGGTGCGAGAGCCAAAATTTAGAGATGTGCGAGGGACGTTTTTTTCCACAGAGGGTAGTGGGTGCCTGGAACTCACTGCCAAAGGAAGTGGTGTAAGCAGGTGCGATAGAGGCATCTTGACAAATACCTGAATAGGATGGGAATAGAGGCATACGGGCCCTGGACGTGTACAAGGCTTTTGGTTCGACAGCATGGTCGGCACAGGTGTGGAAAGCCGATGGGCCTGATTCTGTGCTGTCCTTTTCTTTGTTCTTTGCTAATCCTGTCAAATGCTTTTTCCGCGTCCATCAAAATAATAACCCCTGGCTCGGTCACTGAGGAGGGTGACAATATCATGTTTCACAAGGGACAGAGTGTCACAAACCTATCTCGTAGAAGTGGAAAGAACACACCAGCAAACTGTTCGTGAAATGTAATATGGAATCTGTCCGGACATTAAACAAATGCAATTCAAGATCTCTTCCTGTCCAATCAACGCCTCCAGCTCCTGCCTTCTCTCCTGCTCCACCACCGGACGGTCAACCTATCCAAAAATTGTAACATTATCGAATCCTCCTCTGGAGGCTCAGACTTATCTAGCCCACGGTAAAAGGCCTCAAACACCATCTCTGGGGCAGAAACTACCCCGTCACCAAGTCCCTAACCTGAACTATCTCTTGGGAGGCAGCTGGCATCTCAGCTGGTGAGCTAACATGCTGGCCATTCTAAAATGTCCCCCACAAGCGATGCAGCTGGCTCACTGCCTTCCCCATTGGCGACAACTTGATATCCCTCTGCAACATTTTTCTCTCTGCCCAAAGCTCCGGTGCTGGGGCAACCCAGTATTGGCGGCCCATTCGAGGATGGCAGCCACTGCCTCTCCTTCCTGGATTTATCCCTACAATAATAATAATCTTTATTGTCACAAGTAGGCTTACATTAATAATAATCTTTATTGTCACAAGTAGGCATTCGTTTACACTGCGTTGAAGTTTTCCCGGTGAATGAGCTGGCGCAGAGGGCTAAATTAGGGGGGATGCCATTTATTGTAGCGAGGGATAGGTTTAGGTATTTGGGGATGCAGATAGCGAGGGAATGGACGGGGCTCCATAAGTGAAACTTAACTAAGGTGGTGGAGGAGGCTAGGGAGGATCTTAAGAGGTGGGTTACACTGCACTTAACGCTGGCGGGGAGGGTCTCAGTAGTGAAAATGAATATTCAGCCGAGGTTCATTTTTACCTTTCAAGCTCTCCCGATCTTTATACCAAAGGCCTTTTTTCGGAAAGTGGATACGATCGTTTCTGAGTTTGTATGGGCGGGGGAGATGATGAGGGTGGTGAGGACCCTGCTACAGAGGCGGGGGGGGGGGGGGGGGGGGGGGGTGTTGACGGAGTCAAACATGCTTCATTATTATTGGTCAGCGAATGTGGACAAGGTGCGGTGGTGGGAAGGAAAAGTGGTAGAGTGGGTTAGGATGCAGGAGGAATCTTGTAAGAGGTCTAGTTTGGGTGCTATGGTGACGGCAGCGTTGCCAATGGCTCACTAGGTATTCAAGGAGCCCCGTGGTGCAGTCCACAGTGAAGATATGGAATCAGTTGAGAAGACATTTTAGGGTGGCAGGGATGTCGGTGTTAACGCCACTGTGTGACAATCGTGGGTTTAGCTTGGGGGGGGGGGGGGGGGGAGTGAATGTGTACAGGAGGTAGAGGGAAGTGGGGCTGGTCGAGATGCGGGATCTGTATTTGGAGGAAGGGTTCGCCAGTCTGGAGAAGCTAAGGGAGAGGGTAGAGCTGCTGAGGGGGAGTGAGTTCAGGTATCTGCAGGTTAGGGACTTTGCGCAAAAAGTCTGGAGGAGATTCTCTTGGTTGCCGGGATACGCCCTGCTGGAGCGACTGCTGCTTCTGGATGTGGAAGGGGTGGGAAGAATTTGGGATATATACAAGTGGCTGGGGGAGCAGGGAGGCGAGCGGGTGGTGATGACCAAGGAAAAATGGGAAGCGGAGTTGGGAGGGGAGATCAATTGGGGAGTATGGAGTGAGGCACTGCGTAGGGTAAATGGGACCTCTTGTGCAAGGATGAGCTTGATACAGTTTAAAGTGGTGCACAGGGTGTATATGACTGGTGAGACTGAGTGGGTTCTTTCAGGGGGTAGCAGATGGGTGAGAGGTGTGGGCGGGGGCCAGCGAATCACACGCAGGTTTTGGGGTTGTGAAAAATTGGGAAGATTCTGGGCGGTGTTAGCCAGGATAGTGGAGGAGGAGGTGGGCCCATACCCTTTGGTGGTGATATTTGGGGTTTCAGAGAAGCCGGAGCTCCTGGAGAGGATAAAGGCCGATGTCTTGGCCTTCGCCTCTCTGATTGCACGGCGACAAATTTTGCTGGAGTGGCGGTTGGCATCGCCACCGGGGATAGCGACTTGGTTGGGTGACCTGTACGACTTCCTGAGATTAGAAAAGATAAAGTATGAGTTAAGGGGCTCTTCAGGAGGGGTTTGAGGAATGGTGGAGGATGTTTGTAACCATGTTTGAGGGGCTGTTCGCCGGGTGGATTAGGGTGTGTGGAAAAGGGGGAAAATCTGTACAGACTGTATAGTTGATTGTTGGGAAGTATGTTTCCCGGGGTGTTTATTTGCTGTAACCTGTTTTGATACATGTTTGTAATAAAATACATTAAAAAAAAAAAAAAAAGTACAATGAAGTTACTGTGAAAAGCCCCTAGTCACAACATTCCGGCGCCTGTTCGGGTACACTGAAGGAGTTTTTCGGAATGTCCAATTCACCTAAGCGCTTCTTTCAAAACTTGTGGGAGGAAACCCACGCAGGCACTGGGAACGTGCAGACTCCGCACAGAGTGACCCAAGCCAGGAATCGAACCTGGGACCCTGGCACTGTGAAGCAACCGTGCTAGCCACTGTGCTATCATGCTGCCCCTATACACTTTATAAGAATTGAGATCTCCCCTAATAACTGCCTTTGGTGCTTCCCAGAGCCTGGAAGACAAAACCACCTCATTCTTATAAATTCTACATACTCCCCAGTAGTAGAGGATACCTGCTCACAAAATCCCTTATCACCGTGCACCGTTTGTCCAGCCTCCATAGGGGATCGCTGAGGGCGGCCCAGCTCCAAGAACAGGTCCGCATAATATGGGGCATGATCCGATATATTGATCACTGAGTTACCCCCCCCCCCCAATCCCCCATTCCCTTCCCCCAATCTCGGGGAGTAGAGACCTACCCACCACGATTAGATTTACTGTGTACCGTGAAAAGTATTGTTCTGCATACAGTCCAGGCAGATCGTTCCATGCATGAAGAAACACAGGACATATGATAAATACAAAATGTAAATACATGGACATTGGGTGAAACATAATAATTTAAGAAGAATAATTGTTATTGTCACAAATAGGCTTACATTAGTACTGCAATGAAGTTACTGTGAAAAGCCCCGAGTCACCATATTCCGGAACCTGTTCGGGTACACGGAGAATTCAGAATGTCCAAATTACCTAATACAGAGTATAGTGCTAACAACAGTCGAGAAGGTGCGTGGAAAGATCAGTTCAGTCCATAAAAGGGTCATTCACAAGTGTAACAGCGGGGAAGAAGCTGCTTTTGAATCTGTTCGTGCATATCCTCATACCGTTGTAGTGCATATCCTCATACCGTTGTATCTTCTGTCTGATGGAAGAGGTTGGAAGAGAGAATAACCAGGGTGGGAGTGGTCTATGATTATGCTGCCCACTTTCCCAAAGCAGCGGGAGGGGTAGACAGTCAATGGATGTGAGGCGGCTTTGTGTCATGGTCTGGGCTATGTTCACGACTCTCAAGAGTTTCATATGGCCTTGGGCTGAGCAGTTGCCAAACCAAGCTGTGAAGCAGCCAGATAGGATACTTTCTGTGGTGCATCTGTAAAAATTGGAACGTGTCAATGTGGAAATGCCGAATTTCTTAGCTTCTTGAGGTACAGGAGCTGTTGTGCTTTATTGGTTGTAGTTATGACATGGGTGGATTTGGACAATCCAGAACAGATTGCTGGTGATGTGTACACCTCTGACTTTGAAGCTGTCAACCATCTCCCCCTCGGCACCATTGATTCTCTCCCCCTCCCCCAAATTTTGTGTCATATCAATTCTGTGTATACATGTTGACCATAACTACCGGTGTGCCTGCTAACACCCCACTGACAGTTACGTACCTCCCTTCCGAGTCTGATTAAAATGTTAACCGCAGAAAAAGCCATCCTCTTGTTAATCAGCACCGCGGCCTCCCATATCCTAACATCAAAACTCGAGTGATGCACTTGCCCCACCCATCACCCGGGAGCCGTCTGGGCGGCAGCTGTTTGCTGGGCCTGGGCTGCCCTCCGACCGTCCAGCCCCATGGCTGCTCCAAACTCCACCTGCTGTACTGGCTCGGTTGTGTGGTGCGCACCAGACCGTGACCCGGGAGCCTCATCACTTATCTGTCCAACCGAGGTGAGTGTCTCTGCGATGGTGGATGGTGTGGGAGACAGCGGTGCCGCTAGTTGGAGGTCATCGTCTGTTAGGAGGTCTAGTGTGTACTGGTCCCCTTCATGGCCCGGCGTAAGGTGCATGCGGCCCATGTCATGTTGCCCTCCAGGTGAATCCGTGGACTATGTGGCCGTTCTCTGTGCATCATCGTCACTATCCGTCCTGTGCCCCTCCGTATTGCCTCTGTCCATCGTATGTGCGTCCCCGTCCAGCGTCCCAGACTGAGAGGATGGCCCTCCTGTCCGACCGACTGCCACCCACTGGCGTGCGTCCCTGGTGCGCTTGAGGTTGGAGATGGTCGGCTGTGTCTTGGCCGAGACGACCCTGGACGGTCGGCGGCTGGCCCTGGGGAACACAACGATACGGGGTTCGTTAGACACGCTGGGCTGGGTGTATGGTGGTGGTGGGGGCAGTGTGTGAGGGGGGAGGGGATCGGGGGTGCAGTGGCATGAGCGTGAGGAGGGAGGGGATCGAGGATGCAGTGGCCAATTTGTGAGGCGGGCGATGACGGTTTTTTGGGGGGGGGGGGGGAGGCTGAGGACATGCAGGATTGTCTCACTTGCTTCTGCGCCTAAGACCTGGCATGTCGCGACCTCCCGGGTGGCGGGTCCCCCAGCGAGGTCCAGGGCCCTCTGCTCGTGAACGTTTAGGGGGTGCAGCACAGGAGAACCCCCATACGCTCACGTTGGTTGTGAGCTGTGTTGCTAACTTTGCTCTGTTTTATCACCTTTGCTCTTGAGTCGCCAGGTATCTTTATGATACCGCCACGTGGTTCAAGTCCGAGTAATGATCAATAATCCAATGCACCGATTAGTAAGATTTAAATCAAAGCACATTTATTATACACAGTAATCACTACTCATGCACAAATTCTACGTTTAAGGTACTTCTACAACTAACAGGCCAATACTTAACTTGGAACTGGCCCACCAGGTCAGGGAAACAAATGGCCTTTCGTTCGGGTTCTGAGCCTGCGGGATTCGAAGTTGATACAGATTGATAGCTAGGAGCGCCTATCTCGTAGCGAGCGTTGAAGTAAGACTTACAGTTTCGATCAGCTGCTGAAGAGCTGGAGAAGCGGTGGAGAAGAGAGCGATTTGAACTTGGGGCTCAATTCTTATAGTTCCCAGGGCTTCCCGTCTTTCTGGGCAGACCCTGTACCTGGTCCCAAGGGATTCGACTTTGTCCCAATCGCTTGGTTCGATTTTCTCCAATGCTGGAGCGGTTCCCTGATCGATGGGCAGTCTTGAGGTGCTCGTTCAACTCCTTTTGTGTAGGCTCCTGCTGGCGCCGAAGAGTCTGGTTTTGCTTTGTGTGTCTAAATGTTGCTTATTGTTCCCGGGGATTGCTCATTAGTATGCAGATGGCTGGTGTTTTGTTATGCTGATGGTTGCTGGTATTGATCTTGTCTGGCCTTTCCAGAGGTAAATACACAGCCAACCTGCAGCTGCTCGTTTTTGTCTTGTTGGCTGACTTTCCCATCAGCCTTTGCCGTTCGCCATTTTGAATCGGGAGTTGGCCATTTTAAGTGGCTACAGATGTCTTGTCCTGGGGGGGGGGGTTTGGATAAAGCATCACAATTAGGCGGGTATCATCAGGGCGTGCAGATATAGGCTATATTAATGCTGGGTGAGGAGACAGTTAGGGCCACGCCATGGCATCTCTCCAGGGCGAGGTCCTGGTGCTCGTGGGTCGAGTACAACGTTGTGCACCCTGAACCCCCCCCACCCCTTTGTGCCTGCGGGAGGGGGGAGGGGGTTGGTTGTGACCCGGGGGCACCCTCATGGCACTTACCCTGGCAGACCGAGTGAGGTCGTGCAGCTTCTTCCGACACTGCTCCCCGGACCGGGGTGTGTGCCCCACAGCACTCACAGCGGTGCCAACATCACGCCAACCACGCCTCACCATGCTGGATGGGTGGCGATGCCCATGTCTTGGGCAGAGGGTGGCCCTTCGGTTTTCTACCTCATCGAGGAGGTTGTCCAGGTCCGTGTCCCGGAACCTCGGTGCGGCTCATCGGGTCTCAGCCATCTCTCCTCCTTCTGGGTCCTTCCGTGTGCGGATCGTGCCATTTATGGCGCAGCGCCGCGTCATTCAGGCGTCGCGCGCTTACGACGCTGCCTTCGCGCCACGCCCCCCCCCCCCCCCCCCCCCCTCCCCCCGAGTTCCTCGCAGCCCCGCCGTCGTGAAACTCGACGGCGTGGGCACGTCCTCTTCACAACTTAATTCCCTACCTAACTTGTTTCATGAATAAATTTATCAACCATACATTTGATCCTTTCATCCAAGTAATTGATATAAATTGTAAATAGTTGAGGCCCTAGCATTGATCTAAGTGACCCATTACTCTCATCTTTTCAATCTGCAAAGGACCCATTTTTCCCTGTTAGCTAACAATCCACTATCCATACTAATATGCTACTCCCTACACCAGGAGCTTTTATTTTGCATCGTAACCGTTGATGTGGCACCTTGTCAAATGCTTTTTGGCATTAAGTACAGCACATGCATAGGTTCCCCTTTGGCCACATTGCTTGTTACTGCCTCAGAGAACTCGGTAAATTAGTCAAACATGATTTAGCTTTTGCAGAACTATGTTGACTCGGCTTCACAGTTCTTTACATTAAATTTCATCGACCAGTTGTCAGGTTGACGCTACCACCAAGAAAGCACAACAGCGCTTTACTTCCTCAGGAGACTAAGGAAATTCAGCATGTCCACACTGACTCTTACCAACTTTTACAGATGCACCATAGAAAACATCCTATCTGGCTGAATCACAGCCTGGTATGGCAACTGCTCGGCCCAAGACTGCAAGAAACTTTAGAGAGCCGTGAACACAGCCCAGAAATCACACAAACCCACCTCCCATCCACTGACTCCATTTACACCTCCCGCTGCCTTGGGAAAGCGGACAGCATAATCAAATACCCCTCCCACCCGGCTTACTCGCTCTTCCAACTTCTTCCATCGGGCAGGAGCTACAAAGGTCTGCAAACACGCACAGATTCAAAAACAGTTTCTTCCCCGCTGTTACCAGACTCCTAAATGACCCTCTTATGGACTGACCTGATTAATACTACACTCCTGTATGTTTCACCCGATGCCGATGTCTTATGTATTTACATTGTGTACCTTGTGTTGCCTTATTATGTATTTTCTTTTCATGTACCAAATGATCTGTTTGAGCTACTCGCAGAAAAATAGTTTTCATTGTACCTCGGTACACGTGACAATAAACAAACCCAAATCTTAAATGTAAAAACTGAATGTTTTTGAAAGGACCCTAACACGAGCTGACACAACATTTGCGTGGGAAGTCTTTGACCTGAACCCAAATGAATCTTGACGACCAAACCCGACTTGTTGAAGGCGGAATTCTGACATCCACAACATACACACTCCATTCTGAACCCCAAGTGAATTTTCCCAGTCTTCTTAAGCAACCTTGTGTTAATTGTAGACTAAGATGTACTTTGTAATCCATGTTAACCCTAAAACCTGTGTGTAATTGTTATGTTTAAAAAAATATATAGAGTACACAATTAACGTCATTTTTTCCCCCAAAATATTTTTATTCTCCTTTTTCAAATTTTCTCCCAAATTTACACCCAACAATAATCAGTAATGAATGCAATGTCAATCCCCATATCAATACCAACGATCCCATTCTCCCACCAAACCCCCAAACATTAACATAAAGAAATGACAAAAAGGAATCGGGAATCACCCAGAGTCACCATTAACACATCCAGTTCTCCCCACCCACCCCCCAATGTTTGATGTAATCTAATTCTCAAAACTGCATAATGAATAACGCCCATAAATTGTAGAACCCCTCCATCCTTCCCCTCAGTTCAAATTTGAACTTTTCAAGCGTCTCAAGAATTCCAGCAGGGCCCCCGCCACGCCAGGGCACAGGGTGGAGAGGCTGACCTCCACTCAAACAGGATCCGTCATCGTGTGACCAACGAGGCGAAGGCTACAACATCTGCCTCCGCACCCATTTCCAACCCCGGCTGGTCCAACACCCCGAATATGGCCTCCTAAGGGCCCGTGTCCAGTTTCACGTGCACCACTTTAGAGATTACCCTAAAAACCTCCCAGTAATCCTCCAGGTTTGGACAGGACTAAAACATATGAATGTGGTCTCTCCTCTGACCCCCTACACAAACTCTCCTCCATTCTGACACATTGGAGTCAACCCCTGTGACCCAGCTCCGTACCTTCTCCACATTCACCGCCCAGTATTAATACGTCCGGTTCAGAAGACCCAAACCCCCTGCCTGCCTTCCTCTCTGTAGTAGCACCTTTCTAATTCTGGCCACCTTCCCTCCCCATATGAACGAGGTAATCATCCCTTCAACCTCTCTAAAAAATGCCTTTGGCAGGAAAATTGGCAGGCATTGGAAAATAACAGGAATTGTGGCAGCACATTCATTTTAACCGCTGACCCGCCAGTGACAGAGGGAGACCATCCCACCTTGCCAAATCAGCTTTCACCCTCCCCACCAAACTACAAATGTTGTACCTACGGAACACCCCCAATCCCAAGCAACATACACCCCCAGGTATCTGAAGTGAGTCCTGGCCCTATTAACGGGCAATTTTAGCTACCATGCACATCTTTTTGTATTGTGGGGTGAGACTCATGCAGACACGGGGAGAAGGTGCAAACTCCACATTGTTAAGCTATTCATGTTTAATGCCATTTCTTGTTAAAACTAATTAGAGGTACTGTGACTCTTCCTCTACATTTTATATTTTAAAAAGTTAATCTTTTGAGCCAGAGGTTCCATTCTGGGATCTTCCCATCCACAAAAAATTATTTTGCTTGCAATGTGTATATCTTAGTGACAGAACACCTCTTTTAGATGATGAGGTGAATGTTGCTCGATGACGATTTGATAAGTGCCAAAGAAATCAGTTTTGCACTTCAATCTTCATATTTTGTGTTAGTGGTGAATTGATGAGCTTTGTGGCATCATCATCGCTGGATTTAAGTAACTTTGATTTGCTGGCTTTTATTCCTGAAATGGAAAAACCACTCAACTGAGATCTCTAACTATACTAGGCATTCCTGTTACTGCAAGGTTCTGGTGAGGTGCTTTATTGAAGCATTACTGGACACGACTGTCAAAACCCTAGCATTTAAAAAACAAAAATGAAGAAAATCTTGGGCAATTGAGAAGTCCATTTGTGTTAGTCTTTATACGCGCACACATCCCTACCCGGTCAATACCTGTGCGTGCTTATCTCTATCTGCACCAACGTACCACATAAACTTCCCTGGCCCACTTGATCTGCCATAGTGTTTTCTAATGTTCAAGGTTGTTTGCTCATCGTCCATCTCTTGCTGTTTAGTGGCACTGGTGTGTGTCCAGGGCTTTTCTGTCAGAGTCTCCACACTGGGTCAGCTCATCTCCACAGTCTTTTTTTTAAATAGAAATAGTTTATTGAGGCATGTATAATTTTAACAATTTTAAACATCAAATTTCAATAAAAACAAAAATACAACAATATAACCAACAACCCCCCCCCCCCAAGGCACAGACCCCAGCCAACATGGTTTACACAAATCATGTCACCGCCCCCAATCCGTACTCATCTCCCATGCCCCCCTGGACTTGAAACCACCCTCACTTTTAAGACCTCTGACATGACGTCAGCGAACCCCTGCCAGAAACCCCTCAGTCTTGGGCATGCCCAAAACAAATGGACATGGTTCGCAGGAGCCCCCGCACATTGCCCGCACCTGTCCCCCACCTCCTCAAAGAACCTGCTCATCCGGGCCACAGTCATGTGTGCCCTGTGGACCACCTTAAACTATCAGGCTGAGCCTGGCACATGACGAGGATGCATTAACTCTCCTGAGGGCCTCCTCCCATAACCCGGCCTCCAACTCCCCACCAAGCTCTTCTTCCCACTTTCTCTTTACCTGCCCTATCGGGCTCCCTCCCACTCCATCAGCCCCTTATAGATCTCTGAGACTTTTCTCCTCTCCTACTCCTGTTACATCTTCACAGTCTCCATTGGTGCTTGATGGAGACGCAGCTCGTGATCCCAAATTTGACTGCTCATACCCCATTGCGGCAAGGGGGTTGCAATACACTGGGAACTTCCGCTTTAAAGATTTATATACAAAAACTGTAGTGTCTAAATTAAATAAGTTATTAATACAGTACGAAATGTATCATAGCATTGTGACCTCTCTTGTGAAAACATTGTGATCTTCCATAACAACATGATGTGATATAAGAACAAGTTAAATAAACTCACTTTGGAATATCAAATGAAACCGAAAACATGCCATTTCTTGTTATTTCTTGCTTTGAGAGGTAATGCATAGGTAGTTAAATGATGACCTAAACCATTTCAGATTGTACAAATTCCCCTCTCCCATTTTTCTCTTCCCACAATTAACCTTCGACATTTGCCGTACTAGATTTTTTAAGAAGTTGCAATGTGGCAAAGAATTATGGCTGACTATAATTAATGAGGGTTATTTTGTAGGCTTGAGTGTCAAAGAATGTCATTATAATAATTGAAGACCTCATTGAACCGCCCAGCCTCAGCAAAGAGAGTCAATAGAAACAAAAGTGTATGTAGTAGTGGATTCATAATGCAGTGATTCTGTACTGTCTGGGGATTTCACTCTCAAAGGAATAGAAAGACTTGCATTATAAAGTGCTTTTCTTGACTGTTGGACATCTGAGTGCTTTGCAGTCAGAAGTACTTTGAATTGTACAATATTTTAAAATGGAAAATGAGACTGCCAATTTGCCACACATCAAGCTTCCCTAAAAAAAACTTTGATAATGACCATATAATTAAAAAAGAAAATATTGAATTGAGAAAGATGTATTGACTAGGACATGGGGAGACTGCCCCTGGTTTTCTTCAAATTAATGCCAGGAGATCTTTTATGCCACTTGAGGGATGGAGGGTGTTTTGGTTTGATGTCTCATTGATGGCACCTCTGACAATGCTCCATTAGGTGCACTGGAGTTTCAACCTAGATTCTTGTGCATGAGTTCCTAAATGTGACTTGAACCGGGTGAGAGTTCTATTCACTAAGCCATGAGTGTTTTTATAATAAAAATAAACTGTTTATACAATCATAGAACATGGAAGAAAGCCATTTGGCCCATCACACATCTACTGACTCTGAAAGGTCTATCAAATTTGTTAAACTCACCTTCTCCTTCCCTCAACCCTACAGATTATTCTGCTTCAAGTATTTATCTGATTTGTTTTGAAAGTTATTATTGAATCTGAAAATGCTTTCATCACCATTCACTGTAATTAAAATCTCACTGCATACTAGTCTCTCTCTCTTTCTCTCCTCTCTCCCCCCCCCCCCCCCCCCCCCCACACCACCACCAACACCACTGGTTCTTTTATCTTAAAACTTGATCTAAGTATTGCTCCACTTGTTTCTTCTTTATTTCCTCTGAACTCTGTGATTTTGAACACCAGTATTACATTTTTCCTTCTCCTCTGCCCCTGAGAAAATCCCCAATTTCTCCAGCTCTCCATCTAACTGGTACCAGGGATAACAGAATTTGATCTTTTATAGTTATCCAATCCAATTTCTCTGTTAGCTCCTCCTTTACCGTGACATTAGCAGCATCCTCTTTACTGAAGACTGATGCAAAGTACTCATTTTAGTACTTTAGATATGCCCTCTTCCCCCATAAGTCCTCCCAACCAACTCCACCATTTGACTAACCTTAACTATTTAAGCTTATGAAAGACTTCTTGGCTACCCTCTTACATTATTTTCTAATTGTTTTCATATACTCTCCTTGATCTTTGTATTTCCTTTTTCAGTACTTGTCTAGTTTCTGAATGTAGCTTGGTTTATGCTGAATTAGGAACCTAATGTTTATCTAAGCCTCATTTTACTGTTTCATTTTGTATATTTCTAGTTATCCAGGGAGTTCCAGCCATGGATGCCTTCCTTTCGCTGTGTGGGAAAGTGTCCAGATTGTACCCAAACTGATTCCTACTTAAAACCATCCATAGCTCAGTCACTGTTTCATCTACCAATTTTTGATTCCACTCCATCTAGCCAGGTTGCTTTTCAAATCACTGAAATTGGCCCCCTTCCGGTTGTGTATTTTCACATTAGATTCCTTTCTTCATCCTTTTCCATAATTACTCTCAGCTTAATGAAATTGTGATCATGGTTTCCAAAATGGTTCCCTAATGAAACAAACTATGTTTGCTCACTTCATTTCCCAGAACCAGTTCCAGCACTGCTCTTTTCTCTTTTGGGGCTAAAAACTGGAATACACTGACCAAAAAACTGTTCTTGGGACACATTACAAGAAATCCTTAAGCTATATTCTGAAATTTGAAGTACCTTATTATTACTTATTTTAACTTCTTGGAATTTTTCTGGAGTTCACCTGCAAATGTGCTGTTTTCCATCAAACTATAAACAGGTTTGCACACTGGAGACTGAAGCTACTAGTTGGAAAACACAGCTACTGTTAGTGTATTAGTCGGTTATCGCCTACTCCTTCCCATATAAATTTTTTAAAAATTCATTTACAGGATGTGGGTGTCGCTGGTTAGGTCAGCATTTATTGCCCATCACTAGTTGCCCTTCAGAAAGTGGTGGCGAGTTGGCCTCTGGAACCACTGCAGTCCTTCAGGAACCATTGCAGTCCTTCAGGTGTAGGTGCATGCACTATGCTGTTGGGGAAGGAGTTCCAGGATTTTGACCAGCCACAGTGAAGGAAAGGCAATATATTTCTAAGTCAGGGTGGTGAGTGACTTGGAGCGGAACCTGCAGGTGGTGGGGTTCCCAGTATCTGCTGCTCTTGTCCTTCTAGATGTAGTGGTTGTGGGGTTGCAAGGTGCTATCTAAGGAACCTTGGTGAGTTATTGCAGTGCATCTTGTAGATGGTACACAAGGCAGCCACTGTTCATTGGTGATTGGGGGGTTTGAATGTTTGTGGAAGGAGGAGCAATCAAACTGGCTGCTTTGTCCTGGAAAGTGTCAAGCTTTTTGAGTGTTGTTGGAGCTGCAGTCATCCAGGCAAGTGTAGAGTATTCCATTACACTCCTGACTTGGCCTTGTAGATGGTGGACAGGCTTTGGGGGAGGTGAGTTATTCACCGTAAGATTCCTAGCCTTTGACCTGCCCTGGTAGCCACAGTATTAATGTGGCTAGTCCAGTTTAGTTTGTGATCAATGGTAACCCCCAGGATGTTGATTGTGGGGGATTCAATGATGGTAATGCCATTGAATGTCAAGGGCGATGGTCAAATCTCACTTGTAGGAGATGGCTATTGCCTGGCACTGTGTGGAGCGAATGTAACTTGACACTTGTCCGTCAAGCCTGGATATTGTCCAGGTCTTGTTGCATTTGGACATGGACTGCATCGTTATCTAAGGAGTCGCGAATGGTGCTGAACATTGTGAAGTCGTCCGCAGATATCCCTGTTTCTGGATGGAAGGGATCTTATTGATAAAGCAGCTAAAGATGATTGGACCTAGGACACTACCCTGAGGAACTCCTGCAGTGATGTCCTGGAGCTGAGATCATTTACCTCCAACTACCACAAACATCTTCCTTTGTGCCAGATATGACTCCAATCAACGTGGAGTTTTCCCCCGATTACCATTGGCTTCAGTATAGTTAGGGCTCCTTGATGCCATACTCGGTCAAATGCTGCCTTGATGTCAAGGGCACACACTCTCACCTTACCTCTGGCATTCAGCTCTTTTGTCCATGTTTGAACCAAGGCTGTAATGAGTCAGGAGTTGAGTTACCCTGGCTGAACCCAAACTGAGCGTTCATGAGCAGGTTATTGCTGAGTAAGTATCCTTGATAGCACTGTTGATGACTCCTTCCATCACTTTGCTGATGATCGACAGTAGACTGATGTGGTAATTAGCTGGGTTGGATTTGTTCTATTTCCTGTGTACAGGACAGGGCATTTTCCACATTGCCGGGTAGATGCCAGCGTTGTAGCTGTTCTGGAACAGATTGGCTAAGGGTGCGGCATGTTCTGGAGCATAAATCTTCAGAACTATTGCTGGAATATTATCAGGACCCATAGCCTTTGCAGTATTCAGTGCTGTCAGCTGTTTCTTGATATCACGTGGAATGAATTGTATTGGCTGAAAATTGGTGTGTGCTTCTTCCCTAATTTCCCTTGAGAAGCTTGTGGTGAGCCTCTGCCTTGACTCACTGCAGTCCATGTGGTATGATTGCACCACAGTGCTGTTCGGGAGTTTCAGAATTTGACATAGTGACAGGGAAGGAATGGCAATATAGTTCCAAGTTAGGATGATGTGTGACTTGGAGGGGGACTTGCATGTCTGCTGCCCTTGTTCTAGGTGGTAGAAGTCATGGGTTTGGAAGGTGCTGTGGTGAGTTGCTTTAATCATTTTGTAGATAGCACACACTGTTGCCACTGTGCATTGGTGGCAGTTGGGGAGTTGATCAAATGTTTTGCTTTATTTGGGTGGTGTTGAGCGAGTGTAGTTGGAACTGCATTCATTCTGGTAAGTGGAGAGTTTTACATCGCCCTTCTGATATGTGTCTTGTAGATGGTGAACTGGCCTTGGTGAGTTGAGAAGTGAGTTACTCGCCTCACTGCATCTGATTTGTACTTGTATCTGCAGTTTGTACATGGCTGGCTTAGTTCAGTTCCTGGTCAGTGGTAACCCCCCAATATATTGATGGTGTGGAATTCAGCGGGGGATGATGCCATTGAATGTCATGGGAGATGGTTGGACGGGAAATCATTATAAAGCAGTTTAAGATGATTGGGCCTGGGAAATTGCCCTGAGGACTACCTGCATCAATGTACTGAAGCTGAGATGATGTCAAGGACATTGTGGATAGCACAATTGCTTCACAGCTCCAGGGCCCCAGATTCGATTCCGGCTTGGGTCACTGTCTGTGCGGAGTCTGCATATCCTCCCCGTGTGTGCGTGGGTTTCCTCCGGGTGCTCCGGTTTCCTCCCACAGTCCAAAGATGTGCAGGTTAGGTGGATTGGCCATGATAAATTGCCCTTAGTGTCCAAAATTGCCCTTAGTGTTGGATGGGGTTACTGGGCTATGGGGATAGGGTGGAGGTGTTGACCTTTGGTAGGGTGCTCTTTCCAAGAGCCGATGCAGACTCGATGGGCCGAATGGCCTCCGGCACTAAGTTCTGTGAATTCTATGCTTCTCATCTCTGGAATTTGGCTATTATTTCTATCTTTGGACAAGGCAGCAATAAGGTCTAAAGTTGAAAGGCTATGGTGAAACCATTGCTGAACAGGTTATTGTGGAGTTAGTGCAGCTTTATTGTGTTCAGTTTTGGTCTCCTTACTTGAGAAAGGACGTACTGGCGCTGGAGGGTGTGCAGAGGAGATTCACTAGGTTAATCCCAGAGCTGAAGGGGTTGGATTACGAGGAGAGGTTGAGTAGACTGGGACTGTACTTGTTGGAATTTAGAAGGATGAGGGGGGATCTTATAGAAACATAAAATTATGAAGGGAATAGATAGGATAGATGCTGGCAGGTTGTTTCCACTGGCGGGTGAAAGCAGAACTAGGGGGCATAGCCTCAAAATAAGGGGAAGTAGATTTAGGACTGAGTTTAGGAGGAACTTCTTCACCCAAAGGGTTGTGAATCTATGGAATTCCTTGCCCAGTGAAGCAGTAGAGGCTCCTTCATTAAATGTTTTTAAGATAAAGATAGATAGTTTTTTGAAGAATGAAGGGATTAAGGGTTATGGTGTTCGGGCCGGAAAGTGGAGCTGAGTTCACAAAAGATCAGCCATGATCTCATTGAATGGTGGAGCAGGCTCGAGGGGCCAGATGGCCTACTCCTGCTTCTAGTTCTTATGTTCTTGATGGCAATACTTTCCATCACTGAGAATAGGCTGATGGCATGTCAATTATGATAATTGATGGGATTGGACTTGATCATCGTTTTAGGCCGGAATTGAGCCCTGGTCCCTGGCACTGTGAGGCAGCAGTGCCTGTCACCGTGTCGCCCAGCTTGTCTTCTGCTGTTTCTTGATATTATGTGGAGTGAACCAATTTGCTGAACACTGAGAATGAGGATGTTTTTGGAGCCTCTTTCTCTGTTAGCTGTTGAGTTGTCCACCATAATTATCATAAATATGGCAAGATTGCAGAGCTATGATCTGTTCCGTTGGTTCTGAGATTACGTGGCCCTGTCTGTAGCCTGCTTTTTTTTAAGCATGCATGTAGTCCAGTGGTGCAGTTTCACCATGTTGGCACATCATTTTTAGCTATGCCTGATGTTTCCTGGCAAAACCTCATATGCTTTTCCTTGAACAAGGGTGAACCACCTGGTTTGATGGTAATGGTAGAGTGAGGAATATGTTGAGGTATATGGTGCTGGCTACATACGGTTCTTTTGATGGCCCACAGTCTGGATGCCAATTTTGAGCTGCTCGGTCTGTCCTGAGTCTATCCCACTTAGTATTGTGATGCAATGGAAAGTATCGTTGGCGTACAGACAGGGCTTTGTTTCCATAAGGACTGTGTGGTGATACTTCCTGCTGGTGCACTCCGAAATAGATGTACGACAGGTCAATTTGGTGAGGGTGAGGTTAGATAGGTTTTTCCCTTTTTGTTGGTGTTCTCCCCACCTGTTGCAGGCCCAGTATGACAGATTTGTGACCTTGCTTCTTCCAAGTGGAGGGGTTTGAATGTGTCTTGTGTGAGCCATTGGGATATCAGTCCAGTAATTTTTTCTCTTTGTTTAGTATTGTTTATTTTCCTCTAGTTTTTCTTATTTTTTCCAGTGGCTGGTCAACAGATTAGTGGGAATAAATGAGCTCTGCGAGAGCTTTGGGGAAAAACCAATTCAAATAAACCTGATAAACTCAAGGAACCTTTTCCAGCCTGTGCCAATCCTTGCAAACTATTTGCAAGCTCCTGGCCCTTCTTAACCTCCTTTTTCCCAGAGTCTTTGATTGTATTGTTATCTATGCCCATCTTTAGACTTAGAAGACTTCTTGCATCTAGAGACTCATCAGGTAGACCAAGCATATACTTGCATCTGTTTTCCATAGCTAGGTTTTGCTGGAACAAGTTCACTCGCCTGAGGATAGAAGCCATAGCTTGAGGGGTGCCAGTCTGCATGAAGCATAGCTGACCAGGCATGTCTCTTGCTCGTAATGTCTACCGTGGGCATGTTGGATGAATTTTCAGGTTGACAGTCAACCTTTTGGATTGCATTATGAATATACTTTTCATGACCATCAAGTCTTGGAGTAGGACTTGAACCAGCAACTTCTGGCTGAGTGGCATGAAAACTACCCACTGTGTCACAAGACCTCTGTTCCCACCTTTCCTCAAATTCTTGTATTTGAATCTAGTCTGCCAGATTTCTGCCCTTGCCACAATACTGAAATAGTTCTAATCAAATCCTTTGTGGTATTACCCCACTATCCCAGGTGAGCTGATGGTGGTGCCGGAGCAGGGGAACAGTTTTTTTTGAAGAGTTTATAGGGACCTGTGTAGATCGGAACCACCGGAAGATGTACGATATGAGGGAATTTTTGAGGTCATTGGAGTGCCTGGAGGTAGGAGAGGAGGAGAGAGTGGGATTAGAGGAGCCAGTGGGGTGGAAGAAGTGCATGTAGTGATGGGGAAGATGCAGATGAGTAAGGCATCGGGGCCGGATGGTTTTCCTGTGGGATTTTATAAAAAGTTTAAGGATAAGCTGTTGGTGGAAATTTTTTAGGATACAGTGGTTCGGGGGCCTTGTCGGAAACAATGGGTCAGGCATCCATTTCATTGTTGCTTTAAAAAGGAACAATTTTCCGGTGGAGTGTGGGTCATTTGGCCCATTTTCTATTGAATGTGGATGCCAAGATACTGGCTAAGGTGTTGCGTTGAGATTGGAGGAATGCTGTTCAAAGGTGCTTGGGGAGCATCAGGTGGGGTTTATTAATAAGGGTAGGCAGTTGTCGTTGAATGTGCGACCTCTGCTGAATGTGGTGCTTTCTCTGGCAGAAGGAAGGGATTTGGAGATGGTGGTGGCATTGGATATGGAGAAGGCATTTGATTGAGTGGAGCTATTTGTTTGCAGTGTTGGAGAAGCTTGGGATTGGGCCTTGTGTTTGTGACATAGGTGAAATTATTATATAAGGATCCAATGGTGTGCGAACAAATGGTATGAATTCAGGGGTACTTTCTGCTGCATTGGGGAACGAGACCGGGATGCCCCATGTCCCCTCCTTCTGTTTGCACTGGTGATAGAGTCGTTGGCCATTGCAGTGAAGCGCTCAAATTTATGGTGGGATAGTGGTGATGGTTGGGGGCTGGGGATGGGAAGAGAGCACAGGGTGTCTCTCTGTTCGCAGATGATCTGCTGTTATATATTTCTGACCCGAACTCTGGGACATAATGGGTCTGCTTAGGTGTTTTGGGGATACAAGCTGAATTTGGGGGAAAACGAGTATTTTGTGGTGTCTTCTCCGGGGGTGGCCATTTCGGGTGCAGCAATCCATTTCAGGCATTTGGGAGTGCAGGTGGCCTGGGATTGGGTGCGGCTTTGTAAACTGGGGTTCTGGTTGGGACGGTGAAAGTGGATTTATTGAGGTGGGACAGTCTTCCCATGTCGCTGGTAGGGTGCAGGTAGTTAAGATGAATTTTTGCCCCTGTTTTAATTCGTATTTCAGTGCCTGCCAGTCTTTTTGCCAAAGTCATTTTTTTAAGGGGGTGGACAGGTTGGTTTTGTTTGTTTGGAAGGGAAGGTGGTGAGGGTAAGGAAGGCGGCACTTCGGCCATTGGAACTTGTTGGATTATTACTGGGCGGTGACCGAGGAGAAGGTTCGAGGCTGGAGTAGGCAGGCGGAGGAATTATGGGTGAGGATGGAGGTGGGTTCTTGTAGGGGGTCAAAATCATTCGGTGACTTCATGAATATCATGGGCATGGTAGCACAGTGATTGGCACTGTTGTTTCACAGCGCCATGGACCCGGGTTCGATACCTGGCTTGGGTTGCTGCCTGTGCGTTGTCTGCACGTTCTCCCCATGTCTGCGTGGGTTTCTTCCGGGTGCTCCGGTCTCCTTCCACAAGTCCTGAGAGATGCGCTGTTAGGTGAATTGGACATTCTGAATTCTCCCTCCATGTATCTGGACAGAGGCCGTAGTGTAGCGAGTAGGGGATTTTCACAGTAATTTCATTGCAATGATAATGTACGCCTACTTTTTAAAAATAAATTTAGAATACCCAATACATTTTTCCTATTAAGGAGCAATTTAGCATGGCCAATCCACCTATCCTGCACATCTTTGGGTTGTGCAAACACTGGGAGAATGTGCAAACTCCACACGGACAGTGACCCCGGGCTAGGATCGAATCTGGGACCTCAGCGTCGTGAGGATGTAAGCTACTTGTGACACTAATAAAGGTTATTCTTATTGTGGGTGCTGGTGATGGCACGGTTTCTGTTTGCCCCAGGGAAGTATTCGAGAAGTCCTGTGGTAGGTGCCATGTTGAAGATTTGGAGGCAATTTCGGCAGCACTTTAAGTTGGGAGCAGGGTCAAGGCTGATGCCAATCCAGGGTAATCATGGATTTGAGCTGGGGTGGATGGATGTGAGGTTTTGGGGTTGGGAAGAGAGAGTGGTGAAGGAGATGAGGGATTTTTGGAGGGACAGTTCACAAGCTTGGAGGAGTTGAGCGGAAAGATTAGGTTTCTGCGTAAGGAGGACTTTTGGATATGCAGGTGCGGGATTTTGCTAGAAAGGTTTTTCCAACCTTTCCATTAACACCTGGCTCCTCGTTGTTGGAAGAGGTGCTGTCGGTAATGGGGTTGGAGGGTGAGGTGGACTCGGTGATTTATGGGAGGATTTTGGAAAAGCATAAGGTGTCTATGGAAGGGGTTAACGCCAAGTGGGAGGAGGAGGGCCTGTGGTGTGAGGTGCTGTGGGGGGGTGGGGGGGGGGGGGGGGGGGTGGTGAATGCCTCAACGTCATGCACGAGGCTGAGTTGATACAGTTGAAGGTGGTGCACATGGCACATTTGACAAAGCCAAGTTGAGCCTGCTGTTTGAAGGGCAGTGGACACGTGCGAACAGTTTCGGAAGAGCCTGGCTGATCATGTGCCCATGTTCTGGTCCTGCCCGAAGCTGGAGAAATTTTGGGAGTCATTTTCAGCACCATGTCAGCGATCCTGCAAATGGATTTGGAGCCATGTCCCCTTGGGGCCATATTCACGGTGTCTGACCTGCCGGAGTTGCAGACGGGAGCGGGGGCAGATAGAACATACAGTGCAGAAGGAGGCCATTCGGCCCATCGGGTCTGCGCCAACCCACTTAAACCCTCACTTCCGCCCTATCCCCGTAACCCAATACCCCCTCCTAACCTTTTTGGTCACTAAGGGCAATTTATCATGGCCAATCCATCTAACCTGCACGTCTTTGGCTGTGGGAGGAAACCGGAGCACCCGGAGGAAACCCATGCAGACACTGGGAGAACGTGCAAACTCCGCACAGACAGTGACCCAGCGGGGAATCGAACCTGGGACCTGGAGCCTGGTAACAGGGAAAGAAGCTGTTTTTTGAACCTATTAGTTAGTGCGTGTTCTCAGATATTTGTATCTCCTGCACAATGAAAGAGAGAATAACTCCGATGGGAGGGCCTTTGATTATGCTGCTCGCTTTCCCAAGGCAGCGGGAGGTATCGACAGAGTCAATGGATGGGAGGTGGTTTTGCGTAATGGACAGGCTGTATTCACGATCTGTAGTTTCTTACGGCCTTAGGCCGAGCAGTTGCCATACCAGGCTGTAAAAATTGTTAAGAGTCAATGTGGACATGCTGAATCTCCATAGCTTTCTGAGGAAGTAAAGGTGCTGTTGTGCTTTCTTGGTCCACAGGACTTCTCGAATACTTCCCTGGGGCAAACAGAAACAATGCCATCGCCAGCGCCCACAATAGGAATAACCTTTTATTAGTGTCACAAGTAGCTTACGTCCTCACGACGCTGAGGTCCCAGATTCGATCCTGGGTGGCCCAGGACAGACTACTGGTGATGTGCACACCTAGGAATTTGAAGCTGTCAACCATCTCCACCTCTGCACCATTGATGTGTGTACGATACTTTGCTTCCTGAAGTCCATGACCAGCTCCTTAGTTTTGCTGACGTTGAGGGAGAGATTGTTGTTGTTATACCATGCCACTAGGTTCTCTGTCTCCCTCCTGTACTCTGACCCATTGTTCGAGATCCTACTACGGCCGTGTTATCAACAAACGTGTAGATGAAGTTGGAGCCAAATTTTGCCCCACAGTCATGTGTGTATAGAGAGTATAGTAGTTTTAGCCTTTGATCACTCACAGGTGGGTTCTGTTGGGGTGGAGGTCAGCTTCTCCACCCTGTGCCTCAACGTGGAGTTCTTACATCTGGAGAAGGTGAAATTTGTCCTAAGCGGGACAAATGAGGAGTTCCACAAGAGATGGGATTTGTTAATTTTGCATTTCAGAACTATTTACTGTCAGCTGTCCGGGGGGGGGGCGGGGAGAGGCGTAGTTGTGTAGGGGTTGCGGTGGTGGGGCTGAGTTTGGGGGGGTGTTGGTGCAGGGTTTATTGTATTTGAGGGTGTAATGTTTTTGTTTTGTAAAATGTTAAAAATTAAAATAAAAATACTTCTCTTCAAAAAAAAGCCAGCATTCCATTTGCTTTCCCTATTACTGTCTGCACCGGTTTGCTAGCTTTCTGGGTTTCATAAACAAAAACCCCCAGTCCCTTTGTGCTACAGGTTCCTGAAGTCTCTCCATTTATGTAATTTGCATTTTCATTCTTCCATAATGAACAATCTTGCATTTTCCCACATTGAATTCCAGTTGGCAATTTTCTGCCCACTTAACTTGTCAATATCTCTTTAAGCTATTTATATCCTCCTTACAACCTGCCTCCCTCCCACCTTTATATCATTTTTAAATCTGGCCACAGTACACTCTGTTCCTTCCTCCAAATAATTAATATATATTGTGAAGAGCTGTGGTCCCAGCACTGATCCCTGTGGCACACCACTGGTTACTGTTCTCCAACCTGAGAAAGACCCTCTTATTGCTATTGGCTGCTTCTAGCTAATTATCCAATCCTCTTTCTAAACCCACCTCTGGATAATAGAGCCACTGTTTGTTTTTTGCCTTTTATTCCCATGTCTTCCTCCTTTGCTTTCACTTTTTTTGCCTTGTTTGTCACCCAGCTCCCATCTCCTCTAACTCCCTGCTCAGGTAATTGACTTCAGGAAGCAAAGTACTGTACACACCCCTGTCAGCATCAACGGGGCTGAGGTGGAGATGGTTAGCAGTTTCAAATTCCTAGGGGTGCACATCTCCAAAAATCTGTCCTGGTCCACCCACGTCGACACTACCACCAAGAAAGCACAACAGCGCCTATACTTCCTCAGGAAACTAAGGAAATTCGGCATGTCCACATTAACCCTTACCAACTTTTACTGATGCACCATAGAAAGCATCCTATCGGGCTGCATCACAGCCTGGTGTGGCAACTGCTCGGCCCAGGACCGCAAGAAACTTCAGAGAGTCGTGAACACTGCCCAGTCCATCACATGAACCTGCCTCCCATCCATTGACTCCATCTACACCTCCCGCTGCCTGGGGAAAGCGGGCAGTATAATCAAAGATCCCTCCCACCCGGCTTACTCACTCTTCCAACTTCTTCCATCGGGCAGGATATACAGAAGTCTGAGAACATGCACGAACAGACTCAAAAACAGCTGCTTCCCCACTGTCACCAGACTCCTAAATGACCCTCTTATGGACTGACCTCATTAACACTACACCCTGTATGCTTCATCCGATGTCAGTGCTTATGTAGTTACATTGTATATGTTGTGTTCCCTATTATGTATTTTCTTTTATTCCCTTTTCTTCTCATGTACTTAATGATCTGTTGAGCTGCTCGCAGAAAAATACTTTTCACTGTACCTCGGTACACGTGACAATAAACAAATCCAATCCAATCCATCCCCCACCATACTAGTTTAAAGCCTCCCCAACAGTAAACATCCCTGCAAGGATATTGGTCCCATTCCAGCTGGGGTGTATCCCATCCAGTTTGTATAGGGCCCACTTTCTCCAATACCTCAGGAATCTGGAACTCATCCTCATACGTTATCCCTACCTATCCTCTTATTTCTACTCTCACCAGTGCATAGCACTAGAAATAACCCTGCGATTACTACCTTCGAGGTCCTGCTTCTTAATATATCACCAACTCCCTGTATCCTACTTTCAGGACTTCATCCCTTTTTAAACTCGTCATTGGTACCAATGTGTACTACGATTTTGCCCTCTTAAATGTTCTGCAGCTGCTCTGTGATACCTTGGACTCTAGCACCAGGGAGGCAACATACCATCCTGGGATCACTTCTGTGGTCACGGAAATGCCTATCTGTTCCCCTAATTAAATCCCCTATCGGTCTCGCCGGACCCCTCGTTTTCCATCTCAAATCATAGAAGATTTTATGATTCAATTGGAATGATTTTGTCTAAATTTTACAGTGATAATGAAGGTCAACCCAACTTTTGGGGTCATAGAACATACAGTGCAGAAGGACGCCATTCGGCCCATCGAGTCTGCACCGACCCACTTAAGCCCTCACTTCCACCCTATCCCCATAACCCTTCCTAACCTTTTTGTTTGGTCACTAAGGGCAGTTTATCATGTCCAATCCACTTAACCTGAATTTCTTTGGACTGTGGGAGGAAACCAGAGCACCCGGAGGAAACACAGGGAGAATGTGCAGACTCCGCACAGTGACCCAGCGGGAAATCGAACCTGGGACCCTGGTGCTGTGAAGCCACAGTGCTAGCCACTTGTGCTACCGTGCTGCATTATTACTCCACTGAAACTGACAGCAAAATCTGGAGTTGCTTGTATGCAGAATAACGTGGAAACCAGCCGATGTTGTCAATGTTTCCTCAGGGTGTGCTGTTGTGGTAAGACCAGACTGCAGTCAGTGACTGAATTGAGAACTTCCAGTATTCAGTTAGTGCCACTTTAAAAGCAAATCCTTGGAAAAGTTACCCTCTTGCTGAATGAGATCTTGTGAAATTGTAGATTTAAACTGTCATGGGACAGGGGAAAACCACGTCAAACAGATCTTTGTGGACCGCTTTCTTCAAGGGCCATTAATGCTGTTCTCATTTATTACTATAAATGGTATAATTATTTCTGAAGCTGGTTTGCCAGTTTCTAATGATGTTTACATAGGTATTCTACACTTATACACTTGTATGTTGGAACAGTCATTTCTTTGTAACCTTCTTGTCTGAGTTTATATTTTCTATTCCTCTCTTGTGGCCCATTGGCTCTGTATCACAAAACTGGGTATTTTACAGAATTTTTCTTTCACATGGTCATTTGCATCATAAAGGCTATCCTACTGTCTGTCATTCCTGTCATGTCATGTTACATACTCATCAACCCAAGGTAAATTTTGGCATACAATCTTAGTTCATAACCTAACTCGGGTTGTAACATGCCTTATTCCAATTATTATCTGTATAACAGAGGATATATGCAATGAGCCATATGATACATGTCACCTGATAAATGACCAGCAATGAACTGAGTGGATTGATAGCTCATCGTTACCCCATATCTTGGGTAGGTATTTTAATGTAACTCTTAAAATGGGGGCAGTGCCATGCGGTCTGTTTCTCATGACATCACTAAACCAATGCTCTGTCTTTCTAATTATGACATCATTATGAAATGTGCTCAAAGGTACCGGACACAATGATGTGCTATGAAAAGGCTTGGGCATGGTCAATAATTTGGATTTGTTAATGTCCAAGAGTGAAGTTCATATGATTAAATTGTAACACTGCTATTTATAATAGGTCCAGTAAGAATTTGGCTTCCTTATTGAGTCTTTATTTAAAAAAAATGTTAGATTACCCAATTCATTTTTTCCAATTAAGGGGCGATTAGCATGGCCAATCCACCTACCCTGCACATCTTTGAGTTGTGGGGGCTAAACCCACGCAAACACTGGGAGAATGTGCAAACTCCACACAGACAGTGACCCAGAGCCGGGATCGAACCTGGAACCTTGGCGCCGTGAGGCAACAGTGCTAACCAATGCTGCCTGATTCAGTCTTTTATGATTAGTAACTATTATATCAATGTGACAAAGATAACTGCCTTTATGATACAAGTATATGGCAAGTTGGTATTGTAACCAAGTTTGTTATCGTGTAGAATAGCGAGAGACGAGCAGATTTTTAAAAAATCTAATGTTTTGTGTATCTATTTTACAAGTATTAATTCCCAATGTGGAGCTTTGTCCCATCTGGAGTTCACACTGGAATGTTGCGGGCATGTTGCCCAGGATGTTTGTCATTTTGGGAGATCAACCTTGATTTCCTAATATGTGCTCACGATCGATGAAGCTCCATGTTTAGCGCACACATTCATAAAATTGTCTCAATAATTTACATAATGCACACCTAAGATTCCCTTTCTGAGGTTATGTTCCGGCCCGTGACACACTTCTTCTTTAATTTCTATGTATCTGACTTTTTTGTCAAAAATATTTATCTAAATGGAAAACTTGAGTTTCTGATAGAAACATGACCAGAACAAAGAATAATACAACACAGGAACAGGCCCTTTGGCCCTCCAAGCCTGTGCTGGTCATGATACCAACCTTGGCCAAAACCCTCAGCACATCCTTGTGCTGTATCCCTCATACCCATCCTATCCATGTATTTGTCAAGATGTCTTCTGCTTCCACAACATCCCCAGGCAATGCGTTCCAGGCACTCGCCACGCCCTGCATAAAAAATCTGCCTCACACATCTCCTCTAAACTTTGCCCCATGGACCTTAAACCTCTGCCCCCTGGTGACTGACTCCTCCATCCTGGGAAAGAGTACTTGCCCCTCAATCTTGTAGACGTCTATAAGGTCACCCCTCAACACCTAGGAAGTGATTTAGAATTTGCAGAAGATACTGGTTTTGCAATAGTTGGATCACTTTTTGTGTGGTTTTGGACATGACCAGAGGAATGATTTTCAAATCATGGAAAGATATTGTGAAGGTGTTAAAATGATTCTAGGAATGCGAGGTTACCGTTATGAAGAAAGGTTGGGAAGATTGGGCAATTTTCAATTGAATAGAGTAGGTTTGGAGGAGAACTAATTAAAGTTTTTGTAAAACTGAGAGGCTGGTTGACGTTTTACTGCTTTGTGAATTGGTAACAACGTCATACATTGAGGATTGCTGTGAAATACAAAATTATTTGTGAAACTTGGTATGCTTGACAAGTGGCTACTTGGGTACAGACTATAACATTGTTTAAAAGCTAATTGGATACATAAAAGAAGAGTATATATCAAAAGGGGATATTCTCTAAGTTCAGTGAGGTAGCATAAAATGTTTCAATGCGATTCTAAGACACTTTCTAACCAGCATTACCTTTGTATTAGCAACTGTTGGAAACTGGGCGGGCACCAAGCAAGACGAGGAGATGAAATGTTTTCACTAAATTCTTAGAACAATCTGCCACACAAACGTTTGAGTGGTCAGTGTTGCATTTGTTTTTTCTTCATTTGCCTGAATAGGATATGCAAACATGCCATGAAAGTTGGTACAATTAGAGATGTATCAAAATTGGGGCTATTCTAGGACCATTGGGAATAAGTACTGATCAGTCAGTACTGTACTAGGATACATACTTTTTGGGACCCTAGGCTTTAGCACTGGGGAAGGGTGAATTAGGGAGAGATCTTTGGACTCCGCCAAAAGTTCCATTCCCTGACCGTCATTTCCATCTTTTCCAACTGTCAGAAGCTGAGCTAGACCGTTCCTGGTGTTGCGTTCAAGACTCTGGTGAGGTCCTGACCACTTATCCAAGCCATCATCAATACTGTCTACGTCGAATCCTGTTGCATCATTTCACTCGATGGGCCAAATGGTCTCCTTCTGCACTGTAAGGATTCAATGGTTCACTCTACCCCTGTTTCAGCTTATCTACTGCTGAAACCATAGAATTCCTAGAGGCCATTTGGCCCATCGAGTCTACACTGACCCTTTGAATGAGCACCGTACCTAGGCTAATCCACCCTAATCTGCACATCTTGGATACAAAGAGGCAATTTAGCCTGGCCAATCCACCTAGCCTGCACATCTTTGGACTGGGAGGAAACCCACGCATGCATGGGGAGAAAGTGCAAGCACCATGCACATAGTAACCCAAGGCCGGAATTGAACCCGGGTTCCCTGGCGCTGTGAGGCAGCACTGCTAACCACTGTACCACCGTGCCGCCCCAGCCCTAATCAATGCTTTTATTAACTCGAAAATTGACTATTCCAATGCTTCTCTGGCTGGCCACCCTCCTAACCTGCACATCTTTGGACTGTGGGAGAAATCGGAGCACCCGGAGGAAACCCACGCAGACACTGGGATAATGTGCAAACTCCAAACAGACAGTCACCTGAGGCTGGACTTGAACCCGGGTCCCTGGCCCTGTGAAGCAGCAGTGCCAACCACTGCCAACATGTTTTCAGTGCCTCAGCCTGAATCTCTGAAATTCCCTATCTTAACTTCTGCCCTTCTGCTTCTCTCCTCCTCCAATGTGTTCCTCAATATGTACCTCGTTGGCCAAGCTTTTGTTCGTCTGGTTGATATCTCTCTTTGTGGCTCTGTGCCTGTGTTTTTAATAGCAATATTCTTACTAAATGTCTTCACTAGCAATGCTAGTGGCGCTAAAGTAATGTAGATTGTTGATGGGCTAAATGGCCTGTTTTTGTGTTATAAATGCAATATTCCTGTATCTAATTTTCCCTCTTATGTGACAAAGATAATCTGGTTTAAAAATCATATTTTCTACTATACTATATTAAAACTGAGAGTTAGAACTTTCACAGTTTTCTTTGGTTAAAATGTAAACTTATCCAGATATTAAGACTGTAGAGGCAATCAATGCTCAGAAGCCCTGTTGTGGGTCTCCCACTGGCTGTTCAATTCAGCTTGCATCTTTTTATTGTTTTTTGACAAATGTGCAGTAATTTGAATTTGTCATTTGATTTCCAATTTTGGCTGCAAAAATAGTCCCTTTTGCTGTAGTCCTGTCTCCGCCACTCACTGTGGTATCAACAAATTTGACAAGCTTGCATTTTATTTCAAATTCAAGCCTTCAGTGTAAATTGGAACATGTAGGGACTCCACTTGGCATCTGCCCTGCTTCCCATGCCTCCATCCATTCAGATCTGAAATTATGACGTATCGATTATTATATAGTTCACATTTCCTACTCTAAATTCATACAGATTCAATTTGGTTAATCATATCAAGCTTTCTCAGAAACTTTCGAAGAGTTCAAAAATGTTCTCGCCTGCCGATAAAATGTTTAAATTCATGACGTATGTCAGACAGAAAGAGCTTTTTTAGTTGGTGTCGGCAGTAAGTTAGTTCTTTCAGCCTAGCTTTTAAAATAGTTGCAATTACTTTATTGATTAACTTTATCGATGGACTGATGTGTCATTAAAAATAAGACTTCCTGTATATGCATCGATTTCTCTTGATAAACATGCAGAATCGATGCTTGATTCACAGTGCTTAATATGAAATTGGCTGAGACTTATGATAGATATTTAGTTAGGAGTGTAATTCATGAGTGACCAGTTATGGCCAACTTCAGAAGTGGGTCTTGCTGCTTGCATCTCATTAATGCCATGATGCATTTATATACGCCATATTTTAACTAAAGATAATGTTAACTTCACTGTGTTCCACTTTTAATGTAATATATAGATACTGTTGCTCTCCAACAACCCAACAGGTGAAGGAAAAAACAGCCAGCCATCTTTATATATTTTATAAAGCATTTTTGTGCAAGCGATACACGTTACAAACATAGATGCACCTCCTAAACGCAAACCCTATTTTCAGTCTGCTTCTATTTGTAGAAGCCCAAGTGAATCCCTAGCTAATACCCACCACCTACAGCCAATTAAACACAATATGCAACTAGCATCTTTATCTCTTTTAGGGATTTTAATACTAAATATTAAGATGCTCATTGTAATTCTGAAAGCAGACCTTACGTTTTCTGTGCTTTGCCTATTTTCTGCAGTCTTGCACCACATATTAGTTACTGAAATACAATGCATTGTGCCATGAAAATGCTCCTCTGTTTATAAAAGGTAAATTATAATAGTATTTATTGAGGCACAGCTTCAAGACCACCATCTGGCTTATGTATAGAAAATGCATCCATGAAAGAGTAGTACCCTGCATATAATTTTTGATCTTGAGAACAAATCAATGTCTCTTTTTCTTGGATGTGGAAAATAATAATGATGCTGGTTAGTGTCTCTCATCTTACCTAACTAAGTTACTAAAATGAAAAAAGAATTCTTCATGGCTGCTGCCAGAGCACTCACCACACTAAGTTGGAGGGTAATATTATTCCCTTGATGAGATTGAGGACCTTAACCACAGAGTTGTGGATCATAGTTACTCCCCTGAAGTGAAAGCCCTACATTTGATATGTAGATAGGATCTGATTAGTGACTGCAATGGAATAGCCCATAGACACCACAAGGAGTGCTTGTTTCTGACTAATGTGAAATGTTTGAGTTTATATGAACCAGTGTTTTCTGAGTGGTGATGCAGGCAGCATGTTGAGTGATTTGGAGTTTTATGTTCAGCTCAATTTTGGGGCACATATTTATGGAAGTGCGAGTCAATAATGACATGATGAGATCAATGAGACATCTGGGAACGTGGTGAATGATGGGACCAACAGTCATTGTAACCAATGTGATTTAAGAAGAGAGAAAGAAACAGCAAAGAAGGTCATAGGAAAAATTAATCAAATGAGAAACCGCAGGGGCGGCGCAATGGTTAGCACTGGGACTGCCGCCCTGAGAATCCGGGTTCGAATCCTGGCCCTGGATCACTGTCCGTGTGGAGTTTGCGCATTCTCCCCATGTCTGCGTGGGTTTCACTCCCACAACCCAAAGATGTGCAGGCCACACTAATTGCCCCTAAATTGGAAAAAAAATAACAGGGTACTCTTAAAAATTTATTTAAAAACCTAGAAACAGTAGACTATATAAAGGCGAAGGACATTCTGGAATAGGAGAGAGGACGATATAAAGGGGAAGGACATTCTGGAATAAGAGAGAGGAAAGCAAGAGAAAAAGGATGTACTCCCTGCAGCAATAAGATTCCACAATTTCATTTATTCTCTTTCGCTGCCTCGGAGATTGAATGACATTGCAGAAACCTAAAATGCGTCCTTGCAGAAACTTGGTTGGTATTTAATAGTGGAACGAGTGAGAATAGTTTTAACAGTGTAGGTGTAGCAATTTCTTGTCATTCTTCAGTGGACTGAAGGCAAGGTTCAGTTTTTCTGAGGTTGATGGCAGAGCTGCGCGAATCACCCAGCAACACATGGCAATTCGCAACTCACAGCACATCTTCCTCATTTACATTTGTTGCTTTCCTAGACATTTGTGACTATATTTAACAATCCTTTTGAACGATTAAGTACCACTTCAAATTCCCAATATTAACACTGGCAAAATTAAATGTGCTACAGTTTATGGATTAGGTTCTATTTAAAATATTCTCCCAGTTGTATTGATGCCATACATTTGTTCAAAATTGTACTTTTAAGTATTTAATATGTGGCATTATTTTGTTAGCACCCCAGGGACCTAATATGATGTCATCAAATAGCATCAATGATTGATGACAGCATGGACTGAACAAGCTTTACAGGGTTTGCTATAAACTGAGATCAAATTAACCTGTTAGCTATGGTGCTTATATTTTAAAACTTGCTAGTTGCTGCTAGCTGGCATCAATTTGGTTCACAAAATGTTACGAATTTCATATTTTGAATGCACAATATTGTCATCATAAGCAGGTATAAAAATTCTGTTTTAAAGAATAGAATAGAATTGAGAAAAATATACCGTTGTAATCTGAAATATACAAACATTCAGATATTTTTCTTACTTGAAACTGTTATTTTTGTTACAGGTTGGATGAGGTACTGTCCGTCTGATCAATTCTGGAGGAAGTAAAATTCATTGGCAGTTAACAGCAAAAAGTTGAAAGGTGTCGATACTGCTACATCTCATGGAGGCATAGCTTGATTACTTGTGAACTTTGCTGTCGAAAACTAAAAGGAAAACAGAAAATGTCATCAAACAAGAGCCAAAACCCCCATGGGCTTAAGCAGATAGGCCTGGATCAAATATGGGATGATCTTCGAGCAGGCATTCAACAGGTTTACACCAGACAAAGCATGGCAAAATCAAGATACATGGAACTATACACGTATCCTGCTACATGTTCAGCATTTTTGATAGCTGGCATCAGTTTATAACCTACTGCTTGCTTATTGTCCCAAGAGGTCAAGTGTAAGCAGCAGATTGCCTTGAGGTAGAGTACTGGAAATATCTTGATTTGTAGAGTTCAAGAATCCATTTGTATAATAGAAAACCTACTAGTGAAGTAAGATGTTTTAATCTAGGTTAGGTTAAGTTTCATAGTCAGTAAAAATAAAATAATGTGTGGTTTTGAGTATTGCTGAAAGGAGAGAATGCTGTTGCAGCATTTCATCTTGCACTCATCAGGATCGATGCAGGAACATTTCAAAAGCAGCAACGGTGTATACCGCATGAGGATAAAGTTGCTGTTTGTTTGAGGCGTTGACATGGAAAGTACTGGGGAAATATGATCCCCCATGCTTTTGTTTAATTCAGAAGTGGGGCGATGTGCCTCCATGACAATGTCTCAACCAATTTGTCTTGCCAGCTAATCATCATCCTTTTTCTTATGTGGCATAAACTGTTCCATTCCTTTGAATTTTGGCTTACTTACATCTATTGTGATGAGTGCAAGATGAATGCTTCAGTGTTATGCCTATTTTATCTATCAGCAATGTGTGGATTGTTTGGTAGGAAACAAAGACTAACAGCAGCTTTCCAGAGCTGTCCTTCAGTTTATTTTATGCAAGAAAATGGCTTTCTTTGGCTCTCAGAAATGTGAAAATGTCACCTTTTCTTGAATCTGGGGCTGATGGTGGTGCTGTTGGTGGTCGGGGTGCATATTACAGGACGGGAAATTTTATACTGCTAACCTGGATTGGGGTTGCTATGAGCTTTAAAGAGTACTCGAGAGTACTATAGTGTTATGGCCCTTGCTGTTTACTTTGGAGTTACATGGAAATTTTCTCTGTGAGATCAGTGAATTGGTTTACATTTCTGTAATTTTAAAGTTCTGTTAATATGCTTGAAGCTAAAAGTTCATTGTGAAATTGGTGAATATTTTGAACAAAAGAAATTGCCCTTGTCTGACTTGCCCTCTTTTAAGTATAGTTTAAAAACTGTAATGTCATTCTTATTTAAGAGAATCTGTTCCAGGTTGTTAAAGGTGTAAAAGTTTATAATATTTTTAAAAATTGAACTTAAAGTATAATGCCTCTAATCTGGTGATCCGAAAATCGGATATTTTCTGAAACCGGCATTATGAACTTGAATTACTATTAATGAGTAAAATAGTACTGAATGGATAAACTGGATGTTGCATTGATATGGTGGCATGCTGTCCTGTTGTTGCCTTCGTGTGGTTGTCTTCTCCCATGTTCCAAGTGGTTTACCCAATCCTAAAACCATCAAGATCCAAAATTCGCCATGGAGTTTGTTCTGAGGTTGCCAGTTTTTGAGACATTGTACTGGGAAATTGTCATTTCCATTTTATCATTATGATCAAAAGCAGACACCAAAGCAGAACAAAGTGAGTTGTGCTCGCATATACTTTAATCCTAACCTCTGAAGCCCATACTGCGTTGATACGGCATTTTCAATATTTGATTTTGGCTATCCTTTTTACTAGCTGAAAGTAGCAGTTCAAAATGGAATCAGATGAGTGGCACAGTAGCACAACGGTTAACACTGCTACCTCATAGCGCAAGGGACCCGGGTTTGATTTTGGCCTTGGGTGACTGACTGTGTGGAGTTTGCATTTTTCCTCATTTGTCTGTGTGGGTTTCCTCCCACAGTCTAAAGATGCGTTGGCTATGCTAAAAATGTCCTTTGGTGCACAAAGCTGTGTAGGTTAGTTGGGGTTGCGGGAATGGGGCGTGGGAGTAGGCTTAGGTAGGGTACTCGATGGGTCGAATGGCCTCCTGTGCTGTAGGGATTCTATGGATTTGACCTATGAACATTGTTCATCCCATTTCCTTGTAGGTGTGAATGCAAGTCGCATCAGAAGTTACACCCAACAATGCAGATGTAACCTCTTTTGCGCATCAACTAGTCATGTGATCAACTTGTTGGAAATTGGATAGCTGCCATGGGAAATTTACATTATTCTAGTGCAATTATAATAATCTTTATTAGTGTCACAAGTAGGCTTACATTAACACTGCAATGAAGTTACTGTGAAAAGCCCCTAGTCGCCACACACCGGCGCCTGTTCAGGTACACGGAGGAAGAATTCAGAATGTCCCATTCACCTAACAAGCACATCTTTCGGGACTTGTGGGAGGAAACTGGAGCACCCGGAGGAAATCCACGCAGACACGGGGAGAACGTGCAGACTCCGCACAGACCGTGACCCAAGCCGGGAATCGAACCTGGGACCCTGGCGCTGTGAAGCAACAATGCTAACCACTGTGCTACCATGCCACCCTTTAGAGGGTGCCTTTTCAAGTTTGGTCTTTAGCTGAACCGTGATGGGACCAGTGTTCTGGTGAGTCACACGAGTGGGATGGTAGTGAGCTCTTTAAATAGTGAGGGTAAGGGATCAAATGTGGGAAGATGTGATTAGAACAGAATCGAATCACAGAATCGCTACAGTGTAGAAGGAGGTCATTCAGCCCATCGGGTCTGCACTTACCTTCTGACAGAGCACTCTACCTAGGCCCAGTCCCCCACCCTATCCCTGTAACCCCACCTAACTGTTGGACACCAAGGGGCAATTTAGCATGACCAATCTACCTAACCTGCACATCATTGGAGCAAAAAGGGCAAGAAAATAAGATAGTAATAGGGAAGTGATAATCCGAGTGTGGCAGGAAGGGAGAGAGCGCACAAACTTGAGGGTTGACAGAAGATAAAGCTAGAGGTTATAAAAGTAATAATGAGACAGAACTAAATGCTTCGCATCTGAATGCTGGCAGCATTCATAACAAAACAATGAATTCACAGCTGAAATAGAAGTAAATGTGTATGACCTGATTGCCATTAGAGAAGCCTGGGTGCAGTATGACAAAGGATGGGACTTTAATATTCTAGAATGCATGAAATTTCAGGACAGGAAGCTAAGAAAGGATGGAAGATGGCTTTGTTAATTAAGGGTGACCATTAATACAATAGGGAGAGATAACCTAAGGATCAATATGTAGAAACAGTTTGCGTAAAAATAAGAAATGGGAAAGGTAGGAAGTCCAGTTGAGGGAGTAGTTTGTAGGCCCCTGACAGTAACCAACTGTCGGGAGGAGTTTACAATAAGAAATAATTGGGGTCTTGTGAGAACGGTACTGCAGTAGTCATGAGTTATTTTAATCTACTATAGATTGGGTGAGTCTGGGGAATTAATAATGAAAAATGAGGACATGGAGGTCAATTGAACAAATCTTGTGCCTGTGTTCATTGTAAACAATACAAATATCCGAGAACTATTTGTGCAAGAGGGAGTAACTTAAGACCATTACAATCTCCTGGGAAAGAGTACTTGAGAAAATGTTTGGGTTAGCAAGGTGTAATGAGTACCACAGGGATCAGTGCTGGCCATCAACTATTTGCAATCTGTATCATGCCTTGGATGATGGGATCAAATGTGTTGGTAAATTTTGCTGATGACATGAAGATAGGTGGGAAAGTAAGTTGTGAAGAGGACATAAGGGAATCTGCAAAGGTGTATAGATAGGTTAAGTAAGTGAATGAAAATTTGGCAGATAGAATATAATGTGAGGAAGAGGTGAACGTGTTCACTTTGGCAGGAAGAATAGAAAAGCGGCATATTTATTTAAATGGGGCGAGATTGCAGAACTCTATGGTACAGAGAGATGTGGGTGTTCTGATACATGAATCGCAAAGTTAGTATAATCTTTATCGTCACATGTAGGCTTACATTAACACTGCAATGAAGTTACTGTGAAAGGCCCCTAGTTGCCACATTCCGGCGCCTGTTTGGGTACATGGAGGGAGAATTCAGAATGTCCAAATTACCTAATAGCATGTCTTTCGGGACTTGTGGGAGGAAACCGGATTCCGGTACTCTGAGGAAACCCACGCAGACACGGAGAATGTGCAGACTCCCCACAGGAGGTGACCCAAGCCAGTAATCGAACCTGTGACCATGGCACTGTGAAGCCACAGTGCTAAACACTATGCTATGATGCTGCCCACGGCAGGTACATGTATGCAGGTACAGCAAGTGATTCAAAGGCAAATGGAATGTTTTTTGAAACATACAAAATCCTGAGGGAACTTAACAGAATGGATGATGAGAGGGTGTTTCTCCTTGTAGGAAATACGTAAAACTCGGGGACGCAGTTTTTAAAAAAAAAAAGGGTGTTTTCCACTTAAGTTGAAGATGAGAAGAAAGGTCAAGTCTGTGAGCAGAGGGGGGAGGTGGTGGCATAGTAGTAATGTCACTGGACTAGTAAACCAGAGACCCAGAGTAACGCTCTGGAGATCAAGGTTCAAATCCCATCACTGCAGATGGTGAAATTTGAACTCAATAAAAAGAATCTGGAATTAAAAGTCTAATGATGACCATTAAATCACTGTCAGTTTTCGTAAAAATACATCACTAATGTCCTTTTGGGAAGGAAAGCTGCCGTCCTTACCTGGTCTCGCCTTCATGTGACTCTAGATCCGCAGCAATGTGGGTGACTTTTAACTGCCCACTCAGGCCCATTTAGGAATGGGCAATAAATGTTGGCACAGCCTGCGATGCCCACGTCCCATGAACTAATTTAAAAAAGCAGTGGCGGTCGAGTTATTGAATATTTTAAATGTAGAGTTTGTTTCTTTACACAGGAATCAAACGGTATCAATCGGGTAGGATGGAAAGTGGAGGGAGGCCACATTCAGATCAGCCGTTATTGTATTGAATGGTAGAGCAGGCTTGTGGAGCTGAATGGTTTACTCCTCATTGATATGAGTATATGAGCGTTTCAAGGACACGTTAGATTTAAGAAAAGAAAATTGGAAGAAAAGTTGGTCCTTTAATGAGCAAGGTTGACATTGTTCTTCAATCGTAGCTACTGTAACTGCCAACCTCAACGTCATGAAGGATAAAATCATAATTTAAGAACGGCTTTTCAGGAAAGGTCTCCATCCAAAACTTTTATTTATTTATTTTGGATGCTGATGGGCCTACTGTGCGTTTTCAGAATTTTTTGTTTTTATTTGAGGCAAATGGTATTCCTTTTGGCAATTCGTGAGGTTGAGGATGATTCTTGTGGATGGTTTGTTGGAAGGGAGATGTCCGTGTTGGCTGTGGGTTCGCAGATGAACTCTATCTTAGCCTTGCAGGTGGATTGTTGGCATGAGCAGTTGCCCTGTCTGTTTTATTCTCTCTGTTCTCTTTCAGTGGCTGTTCTCTCTCGGTGGCTTTTCTTGTTGAAGGTCTAGACATTTTTGAGGATGAATCTCTATTTTGATTGCGATTTGGTATCTGCTTTCCATGTGTTGATGTGAATAGAAGACCTTCATTGAAGCTTCCAGATTGTCATTGAAATGTTGCTTTAGCCCCTTGTTGAAGTTCTGAGTAAATCACTTGGTTTGGGCAATCATGAGTTTGTCATCTCTGCCAATCTCAGTTGATGTGAGATTATCAGGACCTCCATAACTGGCATACAGTGTGTTGGATATTGATCTTTGTTCTTTGTCCTCCCACTTTATGCTCAAGGCTGTCCGTATTGATGCTGTTCCAGGACCTTGATATCCCATCCATATGTTTTTTAAAAATATATATATGTTTATTCAAAATTTTTCCAATAAATTTTTACAAAACATTCCAGAAAGGAAAGAAAATATACAAAAGAGAAATACAAAGGGCATTACGCCAACACACAAAGCAACTTAATCCTCTAACCATTAAACTATAACAAACTAAGAACAAAAATGGGGCAAATGCCTGGAGAACCCTTGCACAGACCCTCTCAAGGCAAACTTTATCTTCTCCAACCTGAGAAACCCCGCCATGTCATTGATCCAAGCCTCCACACTTGGGAGCTTCGCGTCCCTCCACATTAATAAGATCCTTCTCCGGGCTACCAAAGAGGCAAAGGCCAAATCTCCGGCCTCTTTCGGCTCCTGCACTTTCGGCTCGTCTGACACCCCAAATATTGCTATCTCCCAGCTCGGTTTTGCCCGAGTATCCAAGACTCTGGACATAGCCCTTGCGAAGCCCCTCCAAAACACCTTCAGCGCCGGACATGCCTAGAACATATGGGTGTGATTTGCTGGGCTCCCTGAACACCTCGCACACCTGTCCTCGACCCCAAAAGACTTCCACATCCTCACCCCTGTCATATGCGCTCTGTGCACCACTTTAAACTGGATCATGCTGAGCCTGGCACAAGACGAGGAGGAATTAACCCTGCCCAGGGTATCAGCCCACAGGCTCTCATCCAGCTCCTCACCCAGCATCTCCTCCCTCTTGCCCTTCAGCTCCTCCACCGAGGCTTCCTCCACCTCCTGCAGCTCCTGGTAAATCGCCGAGACCTTACCCTCTCATACCCACACACCCGAAATCATCGTGTTTGTATCCTCCGGGCCGGCAGCAGCTGAAATTCCCCTACCTGCCTCCTCACAAACGCCCTGACCTGCATATACCTGAAGGCATTTCCCAGGGGTAACCCAAATTACTCCTCCAGCGCCCTCAGACTGGCAAAAGCCCTGTCAATGAATAGGTCCCCCATCCTTTTAATTCCCGATGCTAACTTAGAAATCCGCCATCCATCCTGCCCGGTGCAAACCTATGGCTGTTCCGTATCGGGGACCAAACCGGGGCTCCCACCTCCCCCCTGTGCCGTCTCCACTGCCCCCAAATCCTCAGTGTCGCCGCCACCACCGGGCTCGTGGTGTACCGCGGCGGCGGTAGCGACAACAGTGCTGTCATCAGTGCCCCCCAGACTAGTACCCACACATGACGCCGCCTCCAGTCTCACCCCCCACTCTCCCTCCATTACCCATTTCCGAATCATTGCCACATTAGCTGCCTGCCCCCCCCCCCCCCCCCCCCCTGGTGACTGCGCTCCAAGAACAGTCTCTTAACCCTTGGGGTCTTACTTGCCCATACGAACCCCATAATGCTCTTGCTCACTCGCTTGAAAAAGGCCTTGGGGATGAGAATAGGTAGGCACTGGAACACGAACAAGAACCTAGGGAGGACCATCATCTTATTAAATATGTTTTATTGAAATTTTTTTTCCCCAAACAACGATTTTTCCCCTCTTACAAAGCAAACGCAACAATAACAATACAGAAATTTTTAACAATACACAAGTAACAAAACCCCTTTATCTTTGACCTAAACTAAACTAAACCCCCCCCTCCCCCCTCCCCTCCCCTTCCCCCTGGGTTGCTGCTGCTGCTGGTCATCTGTCTTCCCTCTAACGTTCCCCTAGGTAGTCGAGAAATGGCTGCCACCGCCTGGTGAACCCTTGAGCCGATCCTCTCAGGGCAAACTTTATCTGCTCCAGTTTAATGAACCCCGCCATATCATTTACCCAGGCCTCCAGTCCGGGGGGTTTCGCCTCCTTCCACATGAGTAGGATCCTGTGCCGGGCTACTAGGGACGCAAAGGCCACAACGTCGGCCTCTTTCGCCTCCTGCACTCCCGGCTCTTCCGCAACTCCAAATAGAGCTAACCCCCAGCCTGGTTTGACCCGGGCCTTCACCACCCGCGAAATCACTCCCGTCACTCCCTTCCAATACCCTTCCAGTGCCGGGCACGCCCAAAACATATGTGCGTGGTTTGCCGGGCTCCCGCCACACCTCCCACATTTGTCTTCCACTCCAAAGAACCTGCTCAATCTTGCTCCCGTTATGTGTGCTCTATGTAGCACCTTAAATTGAATCAGGCTAAGCCTGGCGCATGAGGAAGAGGAATTTACCCTGCTTAGGGCATCAGCCCACATACCCTCCTCTATCTCCTCCCCTAGTTCTTCTTCCCACTTTCCTTTTAGTTCGCCCACCGACTCCTCCCCCTCTTCCCTCATCTCTCGGTAAATCTCTGACACCTTGCCCTCTCCGACCCACACCCCTGAAAGCACCCTGTCCTGTATCCCCTGTGTCGGGAGCAACGGAAATTCCCTCACCTGTTGTCTAGTAAACGCCCTCACCTGCATATATCTCAAGAAATTTCCCCGGGGCAACTTATACTTTTCCTCCAATGCTCCCAAGCTCGCAAAAATCCCATCTATAAATAAATCTCCCACCCTCCTAATTCCCAACTGGTACCAGCTCTGAAATCCTCCATCCATTCTTCCTGGGGCGAACCTATGGTTGTTCCTGATTGGGGACCCCACCAGGGCTCCCCGCACCCCTCTCTGTCGCCTCTTCTGTCCCCAGATATTCAATGTTGCCGCCACCACCGGGTTTGTGGTAAACTTTTTAGGTGAGATCGGTAGCGGCGCCGTCACCAGCGCCTCTAAACTCGTCCCTTTACAGGACTTTCTCTCCAGTCTTTTCCACGCTGCTCCCTCACCCTCCATCATCCATTTACGTATCATTGCCACATTGGCGGCCCAATAGTAATCGCCCAAGTTCGGTAGTGCCAATCCTCCTCTGTCCCTACTACACTGAAGGAACCCCCTCCTTACTCTCGGAACTTTCCCTGCCCACACGAAGCTCGTGATGCTCCTGTCTATTTTATTAAAAAGGTCTTGGTGATTAGTATAGGGAGACATTGAAATACAAATAAGAACCTCGGGAGGACCATCATCTTAATTGCTTGCACCCTGCCCGCCAGCGATAGAGGCTGCATGTCCCACCTCTTGAAGTCCTCCTCCATTTGTTCTACCAACCGTGTCAGATTAAGTCTGTGCAAGGTTCCCCAGCTCCTAGCGATCTGAATCCCCAGGTATTGGAAGTTTCTTTCCACTTTCCTTAGAGGCAAGCCTTCTATCTCTCTACTCTGGTCCCCTGGATGTATCACAAATAATTCACTCTTCCCCATGTTTAGCCTATACCCCGAGAAATCCCCGAGCCCCCTCAAAATTCGCATAACCTCTATCATCCCCCCCGCTGGGTCCGACACGTATAACAATAGGTCATCCGCGTATAACGAGACTCTGTGTTCTTCTCCCCCTCTAATCACCCCTCTCCATTTCCTGGAGTCTCTCAACGCCATGGCCAGAGGTTCAATTGCCAACGCGAACAACAATGGAGACAGCGGGCATCCCTGTCTTGTTCCCCTATATAGTCGGAAATACTCCGATCTATGTCGACCTGTAACTACGCTTGCCGTTGGAGCCCCATAAAGAAGTCTAACCCAGCTAATAAACCCGTTCCCAAACCCAAACCTCCTTAACACTTCCCATAAATACTCCCACTCCACCCTATCAAATGCCTTCTCTGCGTCCATTGCCGCCACTATCCCTGCCTCCCCCTCCACTGGGGGCATCATTATCACCCCTAATAGTCGTCGCACGTTAACATTCAGTTGTCTCCCTTTTACGAACCCTGCCTGGTCTTCGTGCACCACCCCCGGGACTCAGTCCTCTATCCTCGATGCCAGTACCTTTGCCAACAATTTGGCGTCCACGTTCAATAATGAAATGGGTCTATAGGACCCGCACTGCAACGGATCTTTATCCCTCTTCAAAATTAACGATATCGTCGCCTCCGACATCGTCGGGGGTAGAGTCCCCCCCTTCCCTGGCCTCATTGAACGTCCTCACCATCAACGGGGCCAACAAGTCCACATATTTTCTGTAATACTCCACCGGGAACCCGTTTGGTCCTGGGGTCTTCCCTGCTTGCATGCTTCCCAGTCCCTTAATAACCTCGTCCACCCCAATCGGTGCCCCCAGGCCTACCACCTCCCCGCTCTTCCACTTTCGGGAACCTCAATTGGTCCAGGAACTGCCGCATCCCCTCCTCTTGGAGGACCATCATCTTAACGGACTGCACCCTACCCGCCAGGGAGAGTGGCAACACATACCATCTCCTAAAGTCCTCCTCCATCTGGTCTACCAACCACGCCAACTTGAGCTTGTGCAGGACCCCCTAACTCCTGGCCACCTGGATACCCAAGTACCGGAAACTCCTCTCCACCCTCTTGAGCGGCAGCACCTCCAGCCTCTTCCCCTGACCCCTCGCATGCACCACAAAGAGCTCACTCTTCCCAACATTGAGCTTGTATCCTGAGAAGTCCCCAAACTCCCGAAGGGTCTGCATGACCTTTGCCATCCCCTCCACTGGATCTGCAATATACAAAAGCAGGTCATCTGCATATAACGAGACCCGATGCTCTTCCCCTCCCCGGACCAACCCCCTCCAGTTTCTAGACTCCCTTTGTGCCATAGCCAGCGGCTCAATTGCCAGGGCAAACAGCAGGGGGGGACAGGGGGCACCCCTACCTCGTCCCACGGTACAACCCAAAGTATTCTAACCTCAGCCGATTCGTCGATACGCTCGCCACCGAGGCCTGGTGTAACAATTTTACCCATCCTATGAACCCCTCCCCGAACCCAAACCTGCCCAGCACTTCCCACAGGTACTCCCACTCCACCCGATCAAAGGCCTTCACTCACGGGACACAATCCTCAATCCTAGTGGCCAGGACCTTCGCCAACAACTTGGCATCCACATTAAGGAGCAAAATCGGCCTATACAAGCCACACTGCAGCGGGTCCTTATCCCGCTTGAGTATAAGCGAGATCAGAGCCCGAGACATCGTCGGGGGAAGAATCCTTTTCTCCTTCGCCCTTCAAGCACGGAGAACAGCCCCTCCAAATCGATACACATGCCCAGAAAACACACACACCAAATCAAATCACCCTTCCCACTCCCCAGCATCCCCACAACATGCAGCAAACCATTGATTCAAGTCCAGCTTTTCATTTTGGATGAAGGTCCACGCCTCGTCCGGCGTATCGAAATAATGGTGTCCCAATGCTGAAAAGTGACCCATAGCCGCGCTGGCTGCAGCAGCCCAAATTTCACCCCCTTTCGATGGAGAACCGCCTTGGCCCGGTTGAATCCTGCCCTCTTCTTGGCCAGCTCTGCACACCAGTCCTGGTAGATGCGGATTTTAGTGTTCTCCCACCTGCTGCTCCGCTCCTTCGCCCACCTCGGGACACACACTCTGTCAGTAAACCGGTGAAACCGCACCACCACAGCCCTCGATGGCTCATTCGCCCTCAGCCTCTTAGCCAGGACACTGTGTGCCCCATCCAGCTCCAGGGGCCTCGAGAAGGCTCCCGCGCCCATTAGCGTGCCCAGCATTGTGGCTACATACGTCCCGACATCCGACCCCTCCACGCCTTCGGAGACCCAGAATCAGCAGATTCTTCCTCCTCGACCGGTTCTCCCGGTCCTCGAACATCTGCCACTTTTTGTGCAGCGCCTCGTGCACCTCCACTTTAACCGCCAGGCCCAGGATCTCATCCTCGTTGTTCGAGGCTTTCTGCTGCACCTTTTTAATCGCCGTCCCCTGCGCCCTCTGGGTCTCCACCAGCCTCTTGATCGACGCCTTCATAGGGGCCAACATCTCGCCTTCAACTCTGCAATGCAGCTTTTCAAAAATTCCTGCTGCTCCCGAGACCACTGAGCCCACGCTGCCTGGTCTCCATTCGCCGCCATCTTGCTTTTCCGCCCTTGCTGTCCTCTCTTTTCCAGTGCTGCTTTTTTGACCACTCTGCTCCTGGTCCACTCCATACAGTGCTGGGGGAACCTCTCTGCTGCCTTCCCACACCAGGAATCGTCATCCAAGTGCCGCTGGGTCTCCTTAAAAGGGCCCAAAAGTCCGTTCACGGCAGGTGCTGCCGAACTTGCGACCTACCCAGGCATAGCCGCAACCGGAAGTCCCCCATCCATCTGTTTTACAAGCTTCTGCACCACGGAGTGTTTGGACTTGTGAGTATCGTGTTGGGTCTGATATCACGATTCTTGAACTTGAGTAAGCATTTACTGTAGACTGAGCTGGCATATTGGGTTCAATGAGGTGTAAGCCTCATTGTTGGAAGCTATATCGGAAGTGAGGGACATTTTCCAATACCTCACCATGAATCTCGATTTGAATGCATTGGATTTGATATATTTGTGTGGATTGGTAGAGAACTTTGGTCTTGATGCTCAGGGAAAATTATATGTTTTCATGAACTTTGGTTAATACTTTGGCTGGGATCTTATTGAATTTGTGGTGAACTTTCAGACATTTGCTGTTGTTTATTTAAATATAAATTTAGAGTACCCAATTCTTTTTTTTCCAATTAAGGGGCAATGTAGAATGGCCAATCCACCTACCCTGCGCATCTTTGGGTTGTGGAGGTGAAACCCACGCAAACACGCGGAGAATGTACAAACTCCACACGGACAGTGACCCGGGCTGGGATCGAACCCGGGTCCTCGTTGCCATGAGGCAGTAGTGCTAACCACTGTTCCTCCGTGCCATTTGACATTTGCTGCTGTTGACCGTTGGGGCCCAGAGAAATTGCTGAAATACAATTCCTGAAGCATGCGTATGCATGCTCCTTAACCTGGGAATTTCAAACTTCTTAATGGTCTACGATAGGTTGACTGGAAATCAGCATGGATGCATCTGACATTGACTCCGACATTGTGGACCTGGACCTGATACCCTGAATTTTCCTAGAAATGTACTCCAGGATACTTGTCCTTTTAATCATAATGTGGAGATGCAGGTGTTGGACTGGGGTGAGCACCGTAAGAAGTCTTACAGCACCAGGTTAAAGAACCCACTACTTGCCTTCAAACAATCATGGAACCTCAAACAAACCATTCTTTGCAGCAAACTACAGTCTTCAGAACAGCGACCACGGCACCACACAACCCTGCCATGGCAATCTTTGCAAGACGTGCCAGATCATCGACATGGGTACCACCATTACACGTGAGAACACCACCTACCAGGTACACAGTACATGCACGTGCGACTTGACCAACGTTGTCTACCTCATACGCTGCAGGAAAGGATGTCCCAAAGTGTGGTACATTGGCGAGACCATGCAGGCGCTACGACAACGGATGAACGGTCATCACGCGACAATCGCAAGGCAGGAATGTTCCCTTCCAGTCAGGGAACACTTCAGCAGTCAAGGGCATTCAGCCTCTGATCTTCGGGTAAGCGTTCTCCAAGGCAGCCTTCAGGATGCGCGACAACGCAGAATCGCCGAGCAGAAATTTATAGCCAAGTTCCGCACATATGAGTACGGCCTCAACCGGGACCTTGGATTCATGTCGCATTACATTCACCCCCCACCATCTGGTCTGCGAAATCCTGCCAACTGTCCTGACTTGACACAATTCACACCTCTTTAACCTGTATTTACCCCATCTCTGGATCTGTAAAGATTTAATCACCTGCTAATGGTCGCATTCCAAGCATTGTCTGGCATCTTTGAATTTGTCTATATATATATATATATATATGGAGCAGTGCTCCGAAAGCTAGTGATTTGAAACAAACCAGTTGGACTTTAACCTGGTGTTGTAAGACTTCTTACTTTTAATCATAGACATAGGATTTGGGTTGAAAATGATGAACAGCAGAAGCTATTTCAGGAAGACCTCAATGCATTTAAAAGTAAATGTAGAACAATCTACCATCAATATGACTCCACCCATCTGCCTTGAACACTCTACCCCACTTGTAAACAGCCTTGCCCACTGCTGATCCATCCCTCGTGTCTATCAATACACTCAAGTCCTAATAATTTTGGGAATAGCATTGTCCACTCCTAATCTATAGGATAAACTTTAAAAAAAAATAATGCACTTGGAGACTTAGTGTTTTTAGGAGCAGCTGTGTCCATTTATATTTCATAGACTAAACAATAAGATATTTGAATAAATCAATGCACTTGACCATTTCTTTCCGCAAAATAACTTTTAACTCAATTCAAAACTTTTCCATGTTTACTTGAAAGGCTACACAACCTCAGCATCACCGCTGGCTGAAAGATCTGGACTATCAACTATTGTTGCGCCCCTTCAAAGTCAGCAGTGATTTCTGCATTTGCAACATACTGTAGTTTTATTGCAGAAGTAGTTGTCATCTTGTAGTTTTATTTGTGCAATAATTTTGCACTGCACCTTGGTGGAGCCTTTCAGTAGCAAGTTGCAGGGTTGCTGCGAGAAAGATTAAGAATCCTGTTGGTGCAATTTCACACCTGTTTGCTTGTTTTAATAGAGAAGGGGTATATATTGGAATCATTACTTAGTACTGTTCATTGTATGTTGTATAGGGGATGGCTGATGTTTGTAAGCTTAACTGATCATCCATATCACTAGTATATTCCAAAAGGTGGATCAACTCTCAGAGATGAAGGCTTTTGTGAAGTAGGCCATGTACAAATTGTTGTCCTGGTCTCTGAGCTTTTCTTGAAGTTGGCATGCTGTGAAAGTCATGAGAGTTGTTGGAAGTCACATTGTGACTCTGGAAGGGCTTCCTTTGCAACTAGGTGGGCAGTTATGAAGTAACCTAGCTAAGACTTTGCAACAGCTGACAGCTTGACTTTGCCACCTTTCTTGAAGATTGTGATCACCATGTTGTGCCGAAGGTAATTTTGAAATTCTTCATTCTGCTAGAACTTCACAATAGGGCAGGTATCTGAAAGATCTGTGTTTCAGTACTTCTGCAGGGATATTGTCAGGACCAGAAGCTTTGTTGTTTTTCATCTGGTTGACAGCAGTTATCACCTTTAACTTTGGATCATCATAACGCTTGTTTATTGCGCATTACTCCCAACAGATGCATTACTCCCAACAGATGCATTACTCCCAACAGATGCATTACTCCCAACAGATGCATGTCCACCATGGAATTCTGGGTGGTTTCCCAGTGCTCTTTCCAGTGGACATTGGTACTTTTTCATTTCTTCGAGAATAGTTTTGCCATCTTTGATATTACAATCAAGAGATTTATAAGATTGTTTTGGGACAGTCTATTTGAGATAAAATGAAGGTCATGTGGCCTGACAGCAAGCCTGGGTGGTTTGATTGCTGGGGTTTAAAGGGGGCCCAGATTTACTGGGAAGTAGGTGCAAGGTGTTTATGCTGGGAGACGATGGCAACAGCATGTGCTACAGTGACTTGGCTAAATCTCCTAAATCCCAGAAAAGTGTTGAGAAACATCTGTGTTATTTACTTCCATGGGGTATGCAATTTGGGGTCTAAAGGATAAGTAATGAGTATTTCCATATGGATACAAGGCCCATGTGATTTATTTGGTCATGGAATTGGGCTTTGAGAAGAGAAGCGTTTCTAAAATACCCTGAAAACTCTGACTGTTAATCTGCCCTAGCCTGGGAGGGAGGAAGAGAGAGGCTAAAAGTCTTTATGGTTCGCCATGCATTAATGCAAGTGGGAGCGTGCACTCTGGACAGACCAAAATCGTGGGGAGTTAAAACGAGAAGATTTGTCTAGCTTTGGCTGGAGTCCCCAGGAAAATTTGCATTGTGAAAGATAGTTTGGGAGGTGGAAGTTTCTAGACTGGGAAAGTAAACGATCAGAAGTAAACCCCCAGGAGCATGTCGACTTAAGGGGCAGTGTGACGTGTATACTTGTGTGAAGTGTGTTTTTTGAGTTGCGCTAAAAGTAAAAAGGGAAATGTTTTGATGTGTGGTTTAAATTATAAGCTGGCTACAAAAGAAAAATCATGTTTAGCCAATAGTGCTTTTATTCTGGTGTCACAGTAAAAGTCTTTAAAAAGCGATATTTTGTCTTATCCTTTCAGCCATCAAGTGGAAATTCAAATTTCTTTTTAAAAAAAATGATCAGCCTCTGTGGATTGTAACATTAGATCTTTTTAAAATTTGTATTGAGGGTTCGTAGATCTATTTGTTGCCTTGAAAAATACGCATATGTCATGCACGTCAGCATAGAGTTCATTTTCCTTCGCCTTTTCTGATCACCATTTGTTCTTCAAATCGAGGGTTCTTCTTGGAACTTCAACTTTGGAAGTCTAGTGAGTGAATTTTTGTTTTGTTGCTAGGTTTGGGATAGAGTCTGCTTATGATCGATGAATTTGCATATCTATGATTGTGTTGTTGGAGGTGCACTCATCCAGGCAACTCCAGAGTATTCTATTACACTCCTGACTTGTGCCATGCAGATGGTGGACAGGCTTGGGGGAAGTAGGAGGTGAGTTACTTGCTGCAGGATTCCTAGCTGTTGACCTGCTCTGGTAGCCACGGTATTTATATGGCTGGTCCAGTTCAGTTTCTGGTCAATGGTAACCCCCAAGATGTTGATAGTGGGGGAATTCAGCAATGGTAATGCCATTGAATGTCATGGGGCAATGGTTCGATCCTCTCTTGATGGTCATTGCCTGGCGCCTGCGTGGCATAATTGCTACTTGCCACTTGTCAAATTGTCCAGGTCTTGCTGCATTTGGACATGGATTGCTTTCAGTATGAGTGGTGAATGATACTGAACACTGCAGTCAACAGCCAACATCCTCACTTCTGACCTCATGGTGAAAGGGAGGTAATTGATGAAGCAGCTGAAGATGGGTGGGCCTAGGACACTACCCTGAGGAACTCCTGTGCTGATGTCCTGGACCTGAAATGATTAACCTCCAACAACCGCAACCATCTTCCTTTGTGTCAGGCTGTAATGAGGTCAGGAGCTGAGCGGCCCTGGTGAGACCCAAACTGAGTGTCCGTGAGCAGGTTATTGCTGAGTAAATATATTTGATACTGCTTCCATCACTTTACTGATTGCGACTGGAGTGATGGGATGGTACTTGGCCAAGTTGTCCTGCTTGTTTGCTTGATTTGATATACCTGGGCAATTTTCCACATTGCTGGGTCGATGCCAGGATTGGATGACTGGGCGAAAACCTGGTAAATGGTGTTTAATATTGGGAGGTAGGAGGAATCAAAAGTCGATTATTATCTAAATGGAGAGAGACTACAGGTGAGTGAGGTGCAGAGGTATCTAGGTGTTCTAGTGCATGAATCACAAAAAGCTAATAGGCTAACTGCTTAAGAAGCAAATGGCATTTTGGCCTTTATTGCAAAGGGGTTAGAATTTAAAGATAGGAAGGTTTTGATGGAATTGTATAGGATGAACCATCACATTGAATACAGCATACAGTTTTGGTCCCCTTACCTAAAAAAGGATATTGTAACATTGAACCATAGAATCCCTACAGTGCAGAAGGAGACCATCCAGCCCATTGTGTCTGCAACCTTTGAAAGGGCACACTACCCAGGCCCGCTCTCCCGTCTTATCCCCGTAACCCTATCTAACCTACACATTCCTGGACTCTTCAGGGGCAATTTTATCTTGGCCAATCCACTTAACATGCACATCTTTGGACTATGGGAGGAGACCGGCGCACCTGGAGGAGCCCCATGTAGACATGGGGAGAACATGCAAACTCCACACAGACCAAAGGAGATTCACCAGGCTAATTCAAGAGAGACTAAATAGTCTTGATCTGTATTCCTTGGAGTTTAGACGAGTGAGGAGTGACCTTATTCAAACATCTAAGTTCCAGAGGCGGCTTGACAGGGTAGATGGTGAGAACAAAGGGTCATAGCTACAAATCATTCAAAGCTGATGTGCGTAGAAATTTATTCTCGCTGAGGGTGGTCAATCTCTGTAATTCTTTCCACCAGAGGGTGGAAGAGGCTGGATCATTAGAAGTATTTAAAGCGGAGGTGGATAAATATTTGATTGATCGAGGAGGAAATAGCACAGAAAAGGAGTTTCGGCCGGCATAGATTAGCCATGATGGTATTTAATGGCAGGGCAGGCTTGAAGGGCCTGGTGGCCTACTCCTTCTATTTTGTGTGCTCTTGTGAAAAGCTTGGCGAGGGGCACGGCAAGTTCTGGAGCACAAGTCTTCAGTACTATTGCTGGAATATTGTCGGGGCCTATAGCCGTTGCAGTATTGCTTGCTGTGCTCAGTCTATTACTTGCTACTTATGCTGTTTGGCACACGGGTAGTCCTGTGTTGTAACCTAATTTTTAGGTTTACCTGATGCTACTAGCATGCTCTCCTGCGCTTTCATCGAAACCAGGTTGATCTGCTGGCTTGGTAATGATAGTGTGTGGGATATGACGGGCAAAGAGGTTACAGATAGTGTACATTCGTCATTCAGCCCACAGGTCTTTTTGTTCCTGCACCTGCTTTATAAACTCTTTAGTTTATTTTGCCTCTTGTTCTCTTACCAAAATGTTTCACTTCATGGTTTCCTGCATTAAATTTCACCTGTCAAGTATCTGCCCATTCCACCAGCCTGTCTGTGTTCTCTTGAAGTCTGCCACAATCATTGTTTCCTGTACTTCCAAGTTCTGTGTCGTCTGCAAATTTTGAAATTGTGCCCTGTACGAGCCAGGTAAAGCAATGGTCCTAGTATTGACCCATTGACAGCCTTACTGATTGTATGGGTGGCATGGTAGCACAGTGGTTAGCGCTGTTCTTTCACAGCTGCAGGGTCCCAGGTTCGATTCCTGGCTTGGGTCACTGTGCGCAGTCTGCACGTTTTCCCCATGTCTGCATGGGTTTTCCCCGGGTGCTCTGGTTTCCTCCCACAGTCCAAAGCTGTTCAGGTTAGGTGGATTGACCATGTTAAATTGCCCTTAGTGTCCAAAAGGGTTAGTTGGAGCTGTGGGCTTAAGTCGGGTGATTTTTCCAAGGGCTGGTGCAACTTAATGGGCTGAATGGCCTTCTGCACTATAAATTCCATGATTCTATATCTTCCTCTGTCCAAAAAACAACCAGTCACCGAACCCTAATCCTTCCCCAACTAAGTATCTATCATGTAAGCTGTTGCATCAAACCTTATACCCATCACATCTGTAGCAGTTTTCTAGTTCTGAGGAAAGGTCAGCCTGAAATGTTAAATCATGTGGCAATGATGAAGAAGCTATCGTTATTAATTGTAATTCCTCCACTGAAACTGATTTCGGGAGTTCGGATACGCCCAAAATCCAGTGATGTGGAATTTGCTGTTAGCGAGCCTATGTATCTCCATAGGGTGTGCTTTGGAGGTGTTCTACAATTATGAGTTGACAAGAATTTCACTCTGTTAATGTTGGTCTTATTGTGAAAGCCCTTGGGGGAAAAAATTGCACCTTTGTAGGTATAACTAGGTGTTGAATGCTTAGTAACTTCATGATCACTGCCAATCCATCTTACTGTATCTATAAATTTATGGAATATCAAATTTATTCAATTTTTAAAAATCACATATTTTCTTTTAAAAAAAGTAAATTTATTTTGGCTTTGCTATCTGAAAATTAAATTAAAAGTCAAAGATTTTATAACGTCCTGGTTTGTTGTGTGTGAATATTTCAATTTGATTAGTTGTCTATCTGCTTGGTGTACAACTCAAATTGACGCATCTGCTGGGGGGGCGGGGAATGAAGAAGCAGGAAGCCTCTGGTAATACCCACTCCTGCCCCTGTAAAAAAAAATCTGACTGAGATGAACAAGCATTCCAAATTAATAATCCTACTGATAATCCAAATACAAAGATTGTAAAAACGAATATCTTTAAAAAGGCAACTTGAGAAAGGATTGGATTTCTTTGTGAATTGAGGTTAAAATGATACTAATTGACCTACTTTATTGGAAACTCAAACCACTCGTTTTGTGACTCTACATGTCCAAACATTAATTTTCTCTTTCAGCTTAGGTTACATCTGTGAACGAATTGCATTGTTCCATGAATGTTTTGGGACTCATTGAAATCACATGTACAATATTAAATGTATTTTACAAAGCTAAAATAGGAAGGTTGTGAAATAAGCAGAAGACTTTAGTGGCTGTTTTAAAGACTAACATGTTCTTGGAAATCAATTGAAAGACCTGATGCGTTTTTTCTTTGGAGCTTATTGAATCATAGAATTTACAGTGCAGAAGGAGGCCATTCGGCCCATCGAGTCTGCACCGGCTCTTGGAAAGAGCACCCTACCCAAGGTCAACACCTCCACCCTATCCCCATAACCCAGTAACCCCACCCAACACTAAGGGCAATTTTGGACACTAAGGGCAATTTATCATGGCCAATCCACCAAACCTGCACATCTTTGGACTGTGGGAGGAAACCGGAGCACCCGGAGGAAACCCACGCACACTGGGAGGATGTGCAGACTCCGCACAGACAGTGACCCAAGCCGGAATCGAACCTGGGACCCTGGAGCTGTGAAGCAATTGTGCTATCCACAATGCTACCGTGCTGCCCTTTTCGGTTTTGTAGTAAACACTTGTATTCCTATAATTGAATAGGAACTGTGTCCTCAATGGACAAGAGCAAAGGGTGTTTTTAATATGAACTACTTTAAAAGATGCTTTAATAAAAGGACGGAAAAAAAATCAATGTAGGACTTGGACATCGACTTGTTTGGAAGATATATCCATCATATGTGGCTGTTGGATGGTGTTCGCCTGAGCAAATTTTGAACATTTGTTGTGGTGAAATACATTACTTGCACTGACAAATGGACTCGCTCATAGACCTTGTTTTAGTAGTAAATTACAAGTTAAATATGCTGTTGAATATCAAGAAAGGAATTTTAAATGCAAACTTCTATGAATGGAGTATTTCAAACTATAAAAGCAAATTACTGCGGATGCTGGAACCTGAAACAAAAACAGAAAATACTGGACAATCTCAGTAGGTCTGACAGCATCTGTGGAGAGAGGAGGGATTTTTCAAATTGTGATTACTAGGTGTTACATATGTAAATCATTTGTTTTCAGTGTATTGTTCAGATTGATGTGCATTTATGTGGTTAATAGAAAGTAAATAGCTGTTTGATTTTCCATATTATTTAATCTGTGCTGAATTTGTGTTTAGACAACCCAAGGGAGTGTGAGAAAACCTCAATGTTGCAATGCTGAAAACTCTCAGCAGATTAGTCAATCATGTTTGAACCTTTCTTCAGAACTGAAGAATGACGTACAATTAAATTAATAGAATCAGGGAAAAAGGAAAAGGAAAAAAGCAACAAGGGAGTATTGGTAAATTGCAAAGTTCATTTCAGTCAACCAAGGAAAAGAAAAGAATGTTTAAGGGACTAACAGACACACAACAAAATGGGAGAAATCCAAACTGTAGAAATCTGCAGGTCTGAAATAAAATGGTAACAAACCGGATACTGGCACTCTTTGGGATAGCTAAATATGCTGGCTGGGTTTTTGCACTTCTTTGTGCCTTGAGTTCCTGTCTATGGCCTTTTATTTTTTGACCTATAAAACAGGCGTCATGCGTTAGAGATACTGGGCTTCCTGATGTGCTCTAGAGAGCTTAGGGGTTAAGTAGTCCTATTTATTGTGTCTTGACAGCAGTTTTTCCTGTTGCATGCTTTCAGTGTTTAATGTTTTCTTTTTCAACTTTTCCTTTCTTGTCACTGTCATGCTATTTTTCTAAAGGATTTGATTTTGAATTTTGTTGCTCTCCGTTGCATGGTACATCATTTTATTCATTCTTCTGTCTTTTTCACTCTGCCCTTTGTTGATTTTATTAAAATACTTGTTCAATTCATTTCTGTTGTGAAAAATTGCTCAACCTGAAATAGTCCTGACATACTTTGATGTGTGCTGTTTCCAGCATTTTGAAAATAATTTGCTTAACTGTTTCATGAAATTGGTTAATTATGTATATTTTTAAACTTCATTTTGAAAATTTGCAGTATTTAGGATTGAAACATAAGGAATTTGTTATACATTTATCACATTGTATCTTTCTCTGTACTTTGGTTCACATATCATACTTGCTATAATTTGATCCCATGATATTTATGTTAAAGACTGAACATTGATGCGCATGAAAGAATTTGAGCTCTGTTGACTTTCTGAAGGTTAACCTGAACAGCTTTTGTTTTATTTGCCCTCCATGACGTAAAGTTTTAACACAACAGTCATTTAGAAATTACTTTTTGTGCTTTAATGTATAAATGCATATCAATGATTTATTTTTCTGAAAAGATAATCTGTTTGATACAAGATGGCTAATATATCTATTAAATAATGGCCAACATATTGTATACAATATACAATGCATATAATGCATTTTATTTTAAATTGGAGTTTGAAAAATTGCAGTATCGGCTATTGCAACATAAGGAATTTGTGACACAATTAGAATTTCACCAGATCACATCTCTGTTCTTCGAGTTGGTGCCTTTGAAATCATCTTGTACAGTCAGTCACCTGTAGTTTTTCCTGGTTATATTTCTTGAGGTTTGTTGGATGCTTTAATTTCACCCTTGCATTTCATAGAGAACAATTTCTCAATTTGGTTATGGAATTGTAAGGATCTTTGAGTTGGCGTTTTTGTTCAGCAACATAATAGATCTATAATTGTATTAATGGATATTATATGTTGGTTAATAAGAATATCTGTTGGCTTGCCATTTTGCTTAAATATAAATATATATATATATAGATAGATAAATTATATAGATATATAGAGAGGGAGAGCGAGGTGGAGAGAGAAATAAAATTATAGATAATATTTGGGCTCTCAATGTTTCTCTGCCAACCCATCTGGTGGACTGTTTTGGGAATACACAATGTAAACACACTGTCCAATTAACTTGGGTTTACTGGCTTAAGATCTTTGAAAATTAGCTATCTTTAGCAATTGTTCAGTGATGTCGGAATACTATAATCTGTCATTTGATCACAATGTAATAGATACAAGTGAAAGAGAGGATCTGCTATTTACACATTCCGAGCTTTGTAAGCCATAATCTATGAATATATGTTTAGTATAAGATTATTAATGAATAAAATATTAAACTGGAATGAATGCAGCTATACACAAATAAAGCTATAGGGGGTCAATCTTGGCTGGTTAAAGTTGTATTTTTTATTAAGATGTAACCACTTCACTTGTTCTACTGCCCTTAACTTCTACTACAGTCACGTTTATAACTACTGTACCAGTGTCCACCAGTCAAATCAAGCGCGAGGAGGAGGAACAGCTGCTGCCAAAAAACAGAAGGGTCAAACCCCAGGGGGAGCCCAGTTTGTAGGGCTGGAACTCTACAAACGCCTAAAAGAGTTTCTGAAAAATTATTTGACAAATCTTCTTAAGGTAAGACTACTGCTTTCTATGAAAATCTATTTTAAAAGAAAAGTTCATGTAAATAATTTGTAATTATATCCTTTTTTTTTAACCTAATGTTCAAAACCATATTTTTAAAACTGAACCCAAATTTATAGATGGGACTCCTTGATTTATTTTTAATCCCGTAGTGAATTTGGGAGGGTGCTCCAGCTTTTTGTGTGATTTGATTTGATTCATTATTGTCACATGTATTAGTATACAGTGAAAAGTATTGTTTCTTGCATGCTGTACAAACAATGCATACCGTACATAGGGAAGGAAGGAGAGACTGCAGAATATAATGTTACAGTTATAGCAAGGTGTAGAGAAAAGATCAACTTAATACGAGGTAGGTCCATTCAAAAGTCTGATGGCAGTAGGGAAGAAGCTGTTCTTGAGTCCGTTGGCACGTGACCTCCAACTTTGGTATCTTTTTCTTGATGGAAGAAGGTGGAAGAGAGTATGTCCGGGGTGCGTGGGGTCCTTAATTATGCTGGCTGCCTTTCCGAGGCAGTGGGAGTTGTAGACAGTCGATGGATGGGAGGCTGGTTTGCGTGATGGATTGGGCTACATTCACGACCGTTTGTAATTTCCTGGGGTTTGGCAGAGCAGGATCCATACCAAGCTGTGCTACAACCAGAAATAATGCTTTTTATGGTGCATCTGTAGAAGTTGGTGAGGGTCGTAGGTGACATGCCAAATTTCCTTAGTCTTCTGAGAAAGTAGAGTCGTTGGTGGGCTTTTTTAACTATAGTGTCGTCATGGGGGGACTAGGACAGGTTGGTGATCTGGACACCTAAGAACTTGAAGCTCTCGACCCTTTCAACTTTGTTCCCATTGATGTAGACAGGGGCATGTTCTCCACTATGCTTCCTGAAGTCGATGACAATCTCCTTCGTTTTGTTCACATTGAGGGAAAGATTATTGTCGTCGCACCAGTTCACCAGATTCTCTATCTCATTCCTGTACCCTGTCTCGTCATAGTTTGAAATCCGACCTACTACTGTGGTGTCATCAGCAAATTTGAAAATCGAGTTGGAAGGGAATTTGGCCACACAGTTATAGGTGTACAAGGATCATAGTAGGGGGCTGAGGACACAGCCTTGTGGGGCACCGGTGTTGAGGATGATCGTGGAGGAGGTGCTGTTGCCTATCCTTACTGATTGTGGCCTGTTGGTTAGAAAGTTCAGGATCCAGTCGCAGAGGGAGGAGCTGAAGCCAAGGCCACGGAGTTTGGAGATGAGTTTCGTAGGAATGATGGTGTTGAAGGCTGAGCTGTAGTCGATAAATCGGAGTCTGACATAGGTGTCTTTGTTATCTAGGTGTTCCAGGGTAGAGTGCAGGGCCATGGAGATGGCGTCTGCTGTGGACCTATTGCAGCGGTAGGCGAACTGTAGTGGATCAAGGCAATCCGGGAGGCTGGAGTTGATTTGTGCCATGACTAACCATTCGAAGCACTTCATGATGATGGATGTCAGAGCCACTGGACGATAGTCATTAAGGCACGCTGCTTGGCTTTTATTTGGTACAGGGATGATGGTTGTCTTCTTGAATCAAATAGGGACTTCAGATTGTTGTAAAGAGAGGTTGAAGATGTCTGTGAATACCCCTGCCAGTTGATCCGCGCAAGACCTGAGTGCCGGTCCGGGTACTCCATCCGGGCCAGTGGCTTTCTGAGGGTTGACTTTCGAGAAGGCTGCTCTGACATCTGCAATGGTGATCTCAGATACAAGTTCATCCAAGGCGTCTGGGGTGGAGGGTTTGTTCTCGCTGACCTCTTGTTCAAAGCGTGCATAGAATGCGTTGAGCTCATCAGGGAGGGGTGCGTTGGAGCCAGTGATTTTACATGCCTCCATCTTGTAGCCCGTTATGTCTTACAGACCTTGCCATAGTCGGCGGGGATCCGTGTGGGACTCGAGCTTGGCCCCGTACGGTCTTTTGGCATCTTTTGATGGATCTCCTTAGATCAAATCTGGCTTTCTTGTATATGTCAGGGTCACCTGACTTGAATGCCTCAGACCTAGACTTCAGCAAGCAGTGGATAGCCCTGTTCATCCAGGGTTTCCGGTTGGGAAACACACGGATTTGTTTCTTTGGCACACAGCCTTTTGCACACTTACTAATGAAGTCAGTTACTGTAGTGGCGTACTCGTTCAGGCTGAAGGCAGAGTTTTTAAATACTGACCAGAAGTTTTGGAAGTTCATACTGACTAATGAGGCTGTTGTTGCATGCAGCTTATTTTGTAATGTTTACAACAATTATAAGGAGCAATTGTATTTGTATAGCACTTCTAACATAATCAAACATCCCAAAGATGTAAAAACCAAAACTTGATAATGAACCACATAAGGCGATATTAGTTCACATAGCCAGACCAAAGTGTCAGGTTTCAAGGAGTGACTTAAAAGAGGAAATAAAGGTTTAGGAGGGAATTCCAGAACTTGCAGCTGAAGGTACGACTACAGTGGTGGAGTGCTTAAAACCAGGGATACTCAAACAGGCTAGAATAAGAGGAGCGCAAATATCTTGGGTCGTCAGACTGGAGAAGATTGTAGAGTGGAGAGTCTGCCGAGTCATGGAGGAATTTGAAAATAAAAATTGGGAGCTTTAATATTGCTTCATGGTAAAGCATGTCTCAAAGTAGGTCAGCATCTACAGGGGTGATGGATTCATGGGACCTGATGTTAGTAATTATGGTAGGTAGTGGTGCAGTGGTATTGTTGCTGGACTAGTAATCCAGAGTAAGATCTGGGGACCCATGTTCAAATGCAGCCATGGCAGATGGTGAAATTTGAATTCAATAAAAAGCTGGAATTAAAAGTCAAATGGTGACCATCATTGTCGATGGTTGTCAAAACCCATCTTGGTTCACTAATGTCCTAGTAGCTGGTCTGGTTTACATGTGACTCCAGGTCCATAGCAATGCCCTCTGGAATGGAAGGCAGTTGGGGACGGGGAATAAATACTGGTCCAGATAATGACGCTCATATCCCATAAAATTAATTTTTTAAGAAGTTGCAGACAATTTATGTGGGAGGCTGGCTTAGGAGTACATTGGAGTAGTCCAGTCTTGAAGTAACAGGCCTGGATGAGGATTTCGGCAGTATGTGAACTGAAGCCTTGGTCTTCCTGATATTGAGAAGGGATTTTAGCTCATCCAGTATAAGATCTTGGGCAAACAGTCTGATAATTTAGCAGCTGAGATGTCCTCAGAGTACATGTGAAAACTGAAGCTATTGTTCGATAATGTCACCAGTATATAGCTGGTGATACCCTGGCTGCGATTAGATAAGAATAAACCAGGCAAGCGTGGTCCCTCTTAACTGGATGAAGGTAGAAAGACTTTGGAGGAGGATGGTGTGTGATCAATCCAGTTAAAAGGCTACAGAAAGGGATAAGGGGTAATTTGCCTTTGTCACAGTTGCATAGGATGCCATTTGCAACTTAAAGCCATTTTAGTGCATTGGCAGGGCAGCAACTTGCTTGGAGAGATTCAAACATGGGGAGTTCCAAGAAAGATGGACATAGATTTGGAGCTGACAACACCTTCAAGACTGTTGGACTTCAGTGCTCACCAAAATCTGCAAGGAGTCATTAGTCCCTTTCAGAGTCTTGGGTTCGAAGCTGTGCTGCAGACGTAACAGGAATGAGTGGCTGTGATAAGTATTGTGTTAAACCAAGAATTTTATTGAATAATGATGGTAATTATGAGACCATTATCATTGATAACCTATATGAGAAGAAAATATAGGAAAGATATACATCAAAAGGAAGAAAGATAATTTATTGAAAGGAGAAAGCACTTGTTTTCTTCAGATATTTACACAGATGTTTGTTTAAAGACTAACAGTAACCCCCTAATTTAGTCTATTCCCCCAAATTGGTGTACACGTTACCATCCCCATGGTACATATATTACCAAGTGGCTAAGTAACTCCAAAGGGTGGGCAGTTCAGCTAGTACTCCGTTCCTGGCCCTTCCAGCCAACATCTGTGATTGGCTGCAGCAGCCCCGAGTCCGTAAGCAGCGTCCCTTTAAACTGAATTTCTACCTGCATTGCACCCTCTAAAAGCATGGTACATGGTCTTTCCCGAAACAAATCTCAACTCTTATCAGCTCTTGCCCCAGGGACCACAAGGCTAAGCAGACTTTGCAAAATTTGGGTTGTTTACATAGTTCTTGATGGTGTCTTCTCATCTGCAATCAGGTATTATATCCATCAATTAATGTACATCTTCTAATGCTTCAGATGACCACATCAGGTATGGTTACTCAGTGACTTGGTCTGTAGTCTAAGGGTCACAGAATGCAGTAGAATAGTACCTCTGACACAAAAACAACTTATTTTCGTAGTCTACCTTGAGAAAGTGGAAAAACAAAAGATTTTGTCTCAACACCAGCTGTGTTGGCCTGTATGGAAAACAAACAAGGTCTAGGAAAGCGGGTTATTACTGATTATTATTGATTATTCAATGCACAACCATAGCTGGGTTTTAAGATCAATAATAATCTTTTATCATGTCACAAGTAGGCTTACATTCACACTGCAATGAAGTTACTGTGAAAATCCCCTCGATCAATGTCTACCAAGTGAGAAAATGCAAAATTACTTTAAATTCCTACTAAAGTCTTAAAATTAAAGTAAAGCAGAAATAAAATGCAAATTACAAATTGAAAAATTGGTGGCTGCAGGTCTCTGGTCTACAGAGAGAAAAGGGAGGTTGGTGATGGGGTATTTTGCAAGAATGATGGTTTGACCTTTTGTTTTCTGAGTAGAGGGGTAATGGCTGATTTGGAGGACAAAATGCTGTTTGGGAACTAACGTTGAAGAAAACAAGAAAAGTAAAGGATGTTTTTAGCGCTATGATGAGTGGAAGCCCGTTAAAACTATTTTTGGGAGTTGGATTTTCTTGGCTTGCCTATTATTGCTTCTTCCAATTCAGGCATTCAATTGGAGCAGCAACAGAGGAAGCTATAATAAAAATAGAAAATGTTACCTAATACCTTGCCCAAAACACTGGAGAGAGAAACAAACAAAACAATTTAGCTCCGTGATCTGAAAGACGGAGGCAGAGAAAGGAAACCAGGAACGAATAAAAAGGAAGGTCTGTGACAGGTTGGAAGGTAGTGGTAATCTGTTCAAGGGCATGTTCTCCCCTCCCATTTGTCTATCCTGCAGTCCTGCACTTACCTCTTCAGTTGCGAGTAAAAGCATCCTATTTTCAACATTGAGCAATATGACCTGCAAAAAGAATACATGAGATGGTTTCCCATCGCCTTCCTCGTTTGGCACAGTAGTTAGCACTGCTAATCCAACGATCTGGCCCAACAGCTTTCTGTGGTAGAGAATTCCACAAATTCATAACTCTGAGAGAAGAAGTTCTTCCTCTTCTCGGTCCTTCATGATTTGCCCCTTATTCTTAGGCTGTGATCCCGAGTTCTGGATGTTCCCAACATCCGGAACATTCTTCCCGCATATAGCCTGTCCAGTCCCATCAGGACTTTATATGTTTCGATGACATCCCCTCTCAAGTGAGTACAAGCCCAAGTCGATCAGTCTTTCTTCATGTCAGTCCTGCCATCCCAGAAATTAGTCTGGTGAACCTTCGCTGGACACCCTCAATAGCAAGAATGTCCTCCCTCGAACTGGGAGCTCAAAACTGCACACAATACTCCAGCTGTGGCCTCACCAAGGCCCTGTATAACTGCAGCAAGACATCCCTACTCCTATACTCCAATCCCCTCGCTATGAAGGCGAGCATGCCATGAGCTTTCCTCACCGCCTGTTGTACCTGCATGCCAACCTTCAGTGACTGTTCCACCATGACACCCAGGTCTCATTGCACTTCCCCTTTTCCTAAACTGTCAACACTCCGATAAGCTGCCTCCCTGTTTTTTCCACCAGAGTGGGTAACCTCACATTTATCCACGTTTTATTGTATCTGCCCACTCAGCCAGCCTGTCCAAGTCATGCTGCAGCCTCTTTGCATTCTCCTCACAGCACACACTGCCAGTCAGCTTTATGTTGTCTGCAAATTTGGAGATATTGCATGTGCCAGGTGATGCTAGAGTGGCACCATATGGACTGGGAGGCCCTTAAATTATGCTGCTCTGAATGTCTATGCCAGCAGCTTGTTTCAGGGCAGCATTGGTGACCTGTGTGGTCATCCGTGCATAACATGCACGGCTGACCACACAGATGTGCTATTTGTGAGAGCCCACATGTACATCAACTTGGACTGGCTTCAGATGAGCCAGGATGCCAGGGCCATCAGGTTCACCCAGATAGGCATGCCCCAAGCATAGGGAGTCATCGACTCGCCCATATGGTTTTGCGGTCTCCATGATTGCATGGGACACCATTTGTGTACGTCTCAATGTCCACTGGTCTGTGACAACTCGATGTGCATCATGCAGGTGTGTGCCCAATTCTTGGGGATCGTCCAAGTGTGTGCACATTTCCTGGGGATCGTCCATGATAGTTACATCTTAGGGGCGGCATGGTGACGCATTGGTTTGCACTGCTGCCTCACTGCACTGAGGACCCGGGTTCAATCCCGGCCCCGGGTCACTGTCGGTGTGGAATTTGCACATTCTCCCCAGGTCTCGCCCCACGAAACCCAAAGACGAGCAAGGTAGATGGATTGAACACGTTAAATTGTCCCTTAATTGGAATTTAAAAAAAAAAAAAAATGATAGTTATATCTTGCCACGCTTCCAGATCCCAGCCATCTTTGAGGGAGAGCAGTGGCTGGAACGATGGCTCCTTGGGGACAAAGGGTACCCACAAAGGGATGCTCCTCTCATCCTCAGCTATATGTCTGACTCCTGCTTGACAGAGAGCTGAATGGGCTTATCAACGTGTTCAGAGATGCTGGATGATGAATCTGAGCTATTACTGCCCCTTCTGAGGTCAGAATTGCTTATCTCCACCTTCCATGAGGTGGGCAGGCTCTCAACACTGTCTGTCTTTGACAATGTCATCATTAGAGAAGAGTGGCAGACATCAGAAGCATTGATGTTGTGAGAGGATGGGGTGTTACCTTTCTTGGATGAAGGTTGGATGGAGTTGCTGGCACTGCAGGAACCCCGGCCAGTGCTTCTTTATTGCCTCGTCAGTGTGCGAGATGGGAGAGACGTAACGCTGCCACTCTCGCACTCCACAGGGATGAAATGTGTGGTGTTTGTGGAGCATGACTCCATGAAATGGCAGCATTGAAGATTTGTATTGGTGAATAAAGTGCTGTTTGCATTGGTGAACAAGAGCGATATTACAATGGTGATTTATCTCTGATATCCCCTCCTAGGGTCACACGTGCTTACGAGGTGACTCTGGTTTCTTACTCTTTCCTCAGCCTCCTACGTCTAGATGTATCCCTAGGATCCATAGCTGAGGCCAAGGTGGCCTGCTGCCTTCCATGTCCTTGCCTGTGATTGCCTTGGTGGTTGTCCTCTGGAGGGCCTGGACCTTGAGGATCCGGGCCTACCTTTGGGCCGCACCGATGTTACAATGCTGCCTTCCTCAGTACTGGGGCTGGAGGTGTCGCTGGCGGGGGGGGGGGGGGGGGGGGGGTGGTGTTGGGGTGTTGGTTGATGGAGCATCAATTGATCCAGCACGATATACGCTGGCAGCTTGGGAAATCCGCTCCATTCCTTCCGCGCAATGTCCCTCACTTGCAAAAGCCTAAATTTGCTTCCCGTCGGCAGCTCCACCCTCTCCCGCAGCTCTTCCAGACCTGCAAATCTCTCATCCAGGTACAAATCCCTCACTCTCACCAGCCCCACCTGCCTTCACTTCCTTTACATTCCATCTGTCTCCCCCAGCTTAAACCCATGGTTCCCGCACAACGGTGTCGGCATTGAATATCCCCTCCATCCTAGAGTGTCTCCTCAACGGGTTCCACATCCTAATCGTGGACTGAACCACCAGGCTCCACGTGTACCTCCCTGGCGCATGTGGAAGCAAAGCCGTCACCATGGCCCTCAGGCTGGACCCTCTACAGGACTCCTCAATCCTTTAAAAAAAAATTTTTTTTTAAATTTAGAGTACCCAATTAATTTTTTCCAATTAATTTAGCGTGGCCAATCCACCTACCCTGCACATCTTTGGGTTGTGGGGGCGAAACGCAACACTGGGAGAATGTGCAAACTCCACACGGACAGTGACCTGGGGCCGGGATTGAACCTGGAACCTTGGCGCCGTGAGGCAGCAGTGCTAACCACTGCACCACCGTGCTGCCCTAGAACTCCTCCATCCTAACCGACTCTCACCCCTCTCCTTCACACCACCACCTCACCTTCTCTGCAGGGAGGGAAACAGAATTAAGAACGTGAAGTATTAACTCTGTTTTTTCGCAAATGCTGCTGTTGAGTTTCCCCAGCACTTTTTTATTTAAAATCTCTAGCTCTACAGTATTTTGCTTCTATTATGCCAATTTTGAAATGTGGAAAAGACCACACTTATTCAATCTATTCAATCTCAGAAACTAAAAGTAGATTGTCTTTATTTGATTTTGGTAAACTTTAGTTTGAAAGGAATGAAAGGCTGTGATACCAACTCACCTGTGATATCTTCTCTTTGGTCAGCACCTTGATATTAGAATAAGCTTGCAATGCTTTTAGTTTTCTGGAGAAGAATATTGACTCTCATTGTTTAGCATAAATACCATGCAATAATATTCAGTATCTCTGGAGCACTACCAAAGGCATGATATTTTCATTGCAAGATTGACATCTAGTGATGAGTTATTGAATAGAGTAAATGGCCTTATCACTATTTACATTTGCATCTTATTGCAAAGTTTGTTGGGACCTTGGGAAAATGTTCTTCACCTCAGCATCTGTGACCAAAACTATGCTCTCTTCTAACGCCACCTCCACTGGCCACCGTACCCGAGTTATTATATAAGTGCTTATTCTATATCATTATTTACTTGCGTGATAATGATGAAAAAATTACATTTTAATCGCTACTTGCTAAAATGAAGTTGTTTAAATAGTGTTAGGAAAGGTGCGATAGGTATTTCAGATGGAATAAGCGATTTCATTTTTTTTTTGCCTTGATGTAGTTTATGAAAGTTTTTAAAATTGTCAACTGAGTAAGGTAACAGACTTCGTTTTCTGTGAGATGCAGCAATGTGATCTAACAAATTTAATTTGTAAAAAAAAAAATTCTATTTGATAAATGCTTCCTGACTGAATCATGTGGCAGATGGTTTACAAAAGAGAAAATGTTGTTTTTCTCCTATAGGATGGTGAAGATTTGATGGATGAGAGTGTATTGAAATTTTATACCCAGCAGTGGGAAGATTACAGGTTTTCTAGTAAGGTATTAAATGGAATCTGCGCCTACCTCAATCGACACTGGGTCCGACGTGAATGTGATGAAGGACGTAAAGGAATTTACGAAATATATTCAGTGAGAAACTATTCTTTTTTTTGTAAAATATTTTTATTCTCCATTTTCACATTTTCTTCAGAATTTATATCCCACCAACAAGCAGTAAATGGTAAAAAATACAAAGTCAATCCCCTTATCAACAACAACTATCCCATTCACCCACCACCCCAAACAACGGCCCGCCTGACAATATAAGCATCAAATAAAACAAACCCTCCCACGATGGGAAAAATAAAGGGAACAAAAAAGAAAAAGGAATCATGAATCGCCTATGGTCACCATTGCCCTGTAGAGTCCACCCCCCTCTCCTAACATTCAATGCCATCCAATCCCTGAAGGAGTACCGTAAATGACATCCATGAATTGTAAACACCCCCCCCAAACTCCTCCCCTCCACTTCCTCTTATAAAACTCCTCCCCCAACCTCTGTTCCTTCCCCCCCCCCCCCCCCCCCCCCAACTTTCCACCCCGGCTAGACTCATTGGAACCTGTTCTGCCAGGCTCCGATGGCCGCAGCCCCTCCCTCCACCTCACTCCCGTTCACTGGCCGGCTTAAACCGGCCAGCGTGGAGGCCCCCGCCCGGATCTCTTTCCCCTTACCCTGTCCCAGGAAAACCAAGAAATTTCCGTTAGCACACAAACCCTTCATACATACCCAAGCCCCAAAGAACCGTCATTGCAAGTGAAAGTCCCATCTCTTCCCTTGTCCAAATATATACAACGTTGGCACATTTAGCACATACATCAGCACGCAGTGAAAAAATACAGTTACATGAGGCTACATCAGTACATGACCATTTCTCAATTCAGCCACAGTCCTTCTGCCTTCGCAAACTCTTCCGCTGCTTCCGCCGTCCCAAAATAAAAGTGTAAGAAACCATTTTTGAGGGCATTTATTATTGATGAACAGGTTGTATTGCTTTTGTCTGTTGCGATAAGTCTTGAAATAAGTAGTTGTGATATTGTAATGGCATTGCCCTTGTAGATAGTGTTGAACCTAAGACTTTATCTGTTAGGGCACTCTCGAGCATTGTGAAAATGTGCTATAACGTTGCACTCTTCTTTCAGAAACCCAGAAGTGCAGTTTATCCCTGTTTAATAAAAAACTTTTCTCTAATATTCTTGGATGCTCACTAACAAGCATAAATAAACTTAATTGCACCAGCAGGAATCAAAAATCTGTGATGTCCCTGAATTTAGCTTTCTGCTTCAAACCGCTCCAAGGCCTTCACACCTTTCTAATGTGCTCAGGTTTAAAAAGTAATTCTACTAGAGAATTTTGTGCATGGTGGGGCAAGAAAAAAGTACTATGTTGCTATGCGATTCCGCTTGCAACATAGTACTTTTTTCTTGCCCCACCATGCATCAAATAGGATAACATAGTTTGTTCCTTGAAATCTAAGCTCTCTCCCATTGTGGGTAACTTCTGCCCTTCTCCCCCCACCATCGGTGAGCATTTTATGGTGATACATACAATAACCATTTCCCTCTCCACCTGCTTAATCTAAATACTGTATTTAGGGCTGGGTCCATGTCAGCATTACCACCAATGATTAAATAAAATACACTCTACTGTATGCTCTCTCCAAGTGAGCTTTATTAAACTAGAAATATCAGAAGAATTTGAAGGTTAGGGATATGAAAAATTGCTTTTTCCCATCCATTTTAGAAATGCTGAGTGTTAAACCATTTTGTGTGTTACGAAACTCTGCTGATCTGTGTGAGTGTTCCAACCTGAAACACTGGTTTTGCATGTATTTCTTTTGGCTATTAATGCGAAACGTCTGCGGAAACGGTGAGAACTCAAACCTCTTTCATTAAACAACAATAAAAGTATTCATTAAAGTAGAAGGAAGATAATGAAACGCTGCAAAGAACAATCTTGTACTTTGGTGCATTAACGCTAGGCACATAGTCCCTCAGAGACTGCAAACACAAAAGCATCCGTTCCCACATAATCCTAAACTGCTAAGATCTCTCCGTTTCCCAACAACCATAAATCTGTTCGTCAAATCTAACCAGTGACTACCAGTACGGCCAGGACTTGGGAATGGTCTTTGGTTTAGTGAAGAAAATGATCTTTTGCACTAAATTGCTTTTGTCTTCAGCACTTCATCTCTAGTTGAGCTGTTTCCTGAGGTTGTCTGCCTCTCTCTCTCTCTCTCTCTCTCGATATTGTTTCAACAGCTCATTTGTGATGCTGGTTTCCTGACTCACAGCACTCTGACTATACTATATGTATCAATTGCAAAGAACACCCTGTGCCCTATTTCTTTCTCTTGCTGCCCAGATATAGCTTGATTTTACTTGTGCAAAAGATAATATATTCATTTCAATAACATACTACCATTTTGTGACAATGTTTTAACATAACTATAGAGCAGGTAGACTAAAAAAGTAATTCTTCAAATATAATAGCTTGTATGTATTTCCCATTTTGCGGAATTGAGTAAAATTGATATTTAGTCATTATGGCAAGATTTCTCCCCATTGACATGGGATTTCTAGGGAATCCCCAGGCATAGATAGGAAATTTCTACCTGAAGTGTCATAATATCGCCTGTCATTTCCCTGGATTTTCCAATGTTAATGCCTGGCATTTGAATCTTGGGGATGGTGGCCTTACATGGCAGATTGCAAGGTCTGTAAAGGGGCTGCTAACATCCCAATAGACACACCAAACCTGATGGACATCATTCTTGATTTCGAGGGACAGCTAATAAACATCTTCAGATGGGTAAGTTTTAAATTGTAATGGGGCCAGCAAAGAGTAGCAGTGGAATGGGTGCCCATCTGACCATTCATGACAGAAGGCACTAAAGATTGTGGGAATTAAATACCTCCATAGTGGAACCCCTTCCCACCCAGATACTGGGTATCTATCCTTGAAGAAAATTCATGCATGTGCGACAGCACTGAATTGCAAATGGAATGTTTTCACTTTTACTGTTGCAGAATGTAGTAATTTAGATTTTCTGTGCTGATGCTCATTCTGAGAGTATTGGGCAGTATACATCACCATAGAATTCTTGCGAATTGATGGAGTGCATTTAACAGGTGGCAAGTATAAGTGAAATGTAATACAGAACTTGAATGAATCGTCATTGGGTTAACCCATGAGCTTCTTCAGCTCTGAAGTAATGGGCAGTCTACAAATTTTATTTTTGCATCTTTCTTCCTCCTGTTACTCAGAAGTATCTTTGATGCCTGAGACAGGGTAGATGCAGGAAGGATGTTCCCGATGGTGGGTGTGTCCCGAACTAGGGGTCACAGCCTGAGGACACGAGGTAGACCATTTAGGACAGAGGTGAGGAGAAATTTCTTCACCCAGAGTGGTGAGCATGTGTTGTAGCTTCATCAGGTTAACACCTCATGTTTAGGTGTGCCTGGTTATGTTCTTGGCATGTCCTCCTGTCCTGTTCATTTGACCAGTCTTCATTGCTATATTGATTTGTCAAATAATTTTGCATCACATACAAGCCCAATTGCCTTATTGTATCTATATTTTACTTCCATTCACCGGGCTTTCCACAAAAGCCTCAACTCAATTTTTCGATATCTTTTAGAAGCCAATGTGTTTCTGCTACTCTTTTGGGTAGGCATCTACCTACCCAAGAAGATCCTGACAATCTTCTCCATTTAAAAAAAATCTTCTGCCCTCACCTTTTTTCTTGTGCTAATTTTTCAATGTCCTCAAGATATGAACTCGCCACCGATGGAAATAAAGAAATTTAAACAAATGTTGAGCATCTCTAAGATTTTGACTTAAACCTTTGCTCTAATGGAAAAATTAATCCTCATAACTAAGATCTTATTCCTCCTGTTATAGTGAATCTCTTCTGAAACCTAGGGCACAATTTGGTGGTCTCTCACCTGAATTGGTGTCAGTATGAGGCTGTTGAATCTCGGAGAGGTGTCTTACAAGATTCGCAACGATCCACATTTCGTGAGATTCCATTGAATCTTGTGAGACGTCGCATCTGGTGGGCGAGATCTAGATATGCACACACAATGGCTTATTTAAATTGAGTTTGCTGGATTTTCCTGGTGCCCTGGATTCACTGGCTGTGTCTGGAAGACCTCACAGGGGCTCTGCCAGACTGCCCATGCCAGGGATCGGGCCCCCTGAAGTGGTAAGTTGTGTGAATTGGGCGGGGGCTGTCCGGGGAGGCTCTCGTGCGGCCACTGAGGGGGACGACAAAAGATCAGGGCTGTCTTTTAAAAATGGCGCCCTGATCGACGAGTAGAAATGACTAAAGTGTGGCCTTGACAGGGAGTTCCTCACCGAGGGCAAAAAAATGGCAAAGTGTCATTCAATAGCGGGGTCTAGCGCTGAGAAACACCCTGCTAAACGTGGCCAAAACTGGACATAGAAATGTTTTATTTGAATCACGTCCCCACTTTCAATTTTCAACATCTCAAGAGTGCCGTTGGGTATTTATTAAACCTTTATTAAAGGAGGTTTAAAAAAATATTATATTGTAAATCTCTGGTCTTCAATGAATAAATATTAAACAGATCATTGTTTCTAATTTTGGGATATTTTCAGATTAGGCTTCTTACCATTTAGTGATCATGATTAATCCATTTATTAGTATGCAATATTTACATTAAACCTTTTTAAAATTCTTACAGCTTGCTTTGGTGACATGGCGCGATTGCTTGTTTCGACCGTTAAATAAACAGGCAAGTATTTTTCCTTGGCTATTTTAAAATGATTAAAAATTCATTATTTTGGGGCTGCACAGTGGCGCAGTTGTTAGTGCTGCTGCCTCACAATGCGAAGGGCCAGGCCCTGAGTCACTGTCCGTGTGGAGTTTGCACATTCTCCCCTTGTCTGCATGGGTCTCACCCCCACAACTAAAGATGTGCAGGGTAGGTAGATTGGCCATGCTAAATTTCCCCTTCATTGGAGAAAAAAAAAGAATTGGATACTCTAAACTTATTTTTAAAACTTCATTATTTTGTCCATAAGCGTTTTATCAAGGTGTGCCTTAATTGTAAATTTATTTCAAAATTTAAAACGAGACTTCAATTGTTTGTATTTAACATCTGATTTTGCAGCATTTTTGCAGCCATAGAAGTGTTTTGGCTGCAAAGTTGCTGGATCATTGCTTACAAGATGTGCATGGAACAGAAGTAGGTTGTTTGCTCCTTGAGCCTGTTCTGCCATTTAATGACATCATGACTGATCTGTGACCTAACTCCATATATTGGTCTTTTTTCTAATCCCTCAGTACCTTAGACTTAACAGAAATCTATCAATCTCGGATCTAAAATTAACAATTGATCCAGCATCCATTGCCAATTGTTTCCAAACTTCTACCACATTGTGTAGAAGTATTTCCTAATTTCACTCCTGCGAAGTCTCGCTCTAAACTTTACAGCTGCCCTCTGGTTCTCTATCTTATCTATCCTCATCTGTTCTCATTAATATTTTGAAAATATCAATCAAATTGCTCTTTGTAACCATCTAATTTCAGACTAGAAGCCTAATTTGCATAATCACTCCTCTTAATTTAAGCTTAGTCCAAATCTATTCAGCACTCCCTCCAGGCTCAATTTATCCTTCCTAAGTACTCACTGCCCAAGACTGCTCACAGTACTTCAGGTGTGGTCTAAGCAAGGCATATAACTGAAGTATGATATCCTCCAGATATAAAGGCCAGCATTCCATTAATAATCATTTCTGCATTTATTCACAACATTTTAATAACCTATGTACCATTTAAGTACTCAGTTATGGAAATAGGAGGCCATATAGGAGGATTTGCAATAGTATTCAGATGGCACACCCATTGGTGTGAGTGCTGCTGGAGAAAAGGAAGACTTAGGAGGTGTACCAAAATGGAGATGGTTAGAAAGATGGCAAAATACCATCGGGATAGAGGTTGACCCTCCAGCCCCTATGGCCACTCATGGTCTGTGAACCTCCCAGTGAGAGGCAGTCCCTGAACTGTTTCCAGCATTCCACCATATAAGCATGTAGGTAGGTGTACATCACCAGGAAAATTGGGAGAAAATGGCCCATGATTCGGGCCCTAATTAGTTCTGTCGCTTGTCCATTTCTGTGGAGCGGGCTACGATTTCCAATGGTGGCCCAGCCCTGGAAAATTCACCCAGAGGTGGAACAGTTTGGGGAGCTGTCCTGACGGGCTTTCCCAAACCAGTTTGTTTCCAAAGGGTCAGTAAAATTCACGCTGCTACCTGTTTTCTGCTTCTATCTGCACTGCTTACAGTGCTGCCTATCTTTGTTAAAGTTGTGTATGTGGGCTTTCTATCCCAGCATCTGAGTCATTGATAAATAATGTGAATAATTCTGGCCCCAAAACCATTCCTTCCAGGTAATCACTAGCTGCATCCTGCCTTTCTCTGATCAGCTGAAAATGTTCAAGGTGTTCAGTCACCTTATCCTTAATTGCAGTGTCTAGTAATTTCTTGACAGCAGATATTGGGCTACTGATCTATAATTCCCTGGTTTCCCTCTAACCTTCCTTAAATAGTGGCATGATGTTTAGTTTTCCAATCTGAAGGAGTGGTGCCTAAATCTACAGACCGGTGGAAGATTACAGTTAGAGCATCTGCAATTTATTTTAAAACCGTGGGATGGAAACTGTCTGGTCTTTTAAGATATTTGTCTGTCCCTGATTCAATATTAATTTTGTGAGGATTTTAATTCTAATAATAAAATAAATCTGGAATTGAAAGCTAGTCTCAGACCATGGGAAATTATCATTGATTGTTGTAAAAGTGTAGTTCACTCATGTCCTTTAGGAAAGGATATATGACATCCTTGCTTGGTGTGGCCTCTGTATGACTTCAGACCAACAACAATGTGGTTGACTCCTAACTGTCCTCTGAAATGGCCTGGCAAATCCCTCATTTGAAGGAGAAATTAGGGGTGGGCAACAAATGCTGATATGTGGCCTACAAGGGCACAGGGCAAGCACGGATAAGGGATAGGCCAAGGGATAAGGGCAGCACCGTAGCATTGTGGACAGCACAATTGCTTCACAGCTCCAGGGTCCCAGGCTCGATTCCCTGCTGGGTCACTGTGCGGACGGTCTGCACATCCTCCCCGTGTGTGCGTGGGTTTCCTCCGCGTGCTCCGGTTTCCTCCCACAGTCCAAAGATGTGCAGGTTAGGTGGATTGGCCATGATAAATTGCCCTTAGTGTCCAAAATTGCCCTTAGTGTTGGGTGGGGTTACTGGATTATGGGGATAGGGTGGAGGTGTTGACCTTGGGTAGGGTGCTCTTTCCAAGAGCCGGTGCAGACTCGATGGCCTGAATGGCCTCCTTCTGCACTAAATTCTATGATAATGATAATCTATTCCATATACCTGCTTTTGGCTCATTTTGCTTAATATCGTTGCTTGACAAAACTCCATCTATCTCCGATTTAAAATGAACAACTGTTCTAGCTTCAACCACTGCTTATGAGAGAGAGTTCCAAACCTCTGCCACCCTTTGTGTGAAGAAGTGCGTCCTAGCCCCTCTCTTGAACAGTCTGGCCCTAATTTTTAGACTCTGCCTCCTATTTTGAGAATTTCCAATCAGTGGAAATGGTTTATCTTTATCTGCCCTGTCTTTCCCTGTTAATATCTTGAATTGTTCCATCAAAGAATTGTAAAAACATCATTACCTATTTTCAAGGTGCCCACATTGCATTTTGACAACTCTGTTTTTTCCCAATACAAAACATGTCTGTTAATTTTAATATCCTTTGGAAGTTTCCTTTCTTATTGTTTTTGTAACTCTGTTACCTTTTGCTGTTTTGTATCTTTCCCATTTGCTCGGATTTGTGCTTTTTCCCATGTTTGTATGCTTTTTGTTTAAAGCTAGATGTAGTCTCCTTATCTCTTTAATTGTCCGTGCTATCTGTCTTGGCAAGTAAAGTGGGTATAAACTGATTCTGTACTGTTTTATCCATTAACAGATTTGCCCAGTTAACTGAGTTGTTTTTGCAACAGGTGCAAGAGCATATACGTGCTTCTAGTTTGCATGCTTGCATCTGACTATTTTGAGTTCGGGCACTTCATTTAATGCCTCTTTAGTAATGTTTGTCATTGTGAATGGAATAGCCCTATGTACCAGAGAGCTCATACTCTAACTGCTGTCAAGTTTCTGGATTTCAGCTGGGGAAATTGGCTTGAACTAAGGATGGCTAAAGATTTGAGTTTGTGTTTCTAATTTCTTTAAACAGACGTCAGCAGCTCTGACCAGCAGGTCAAGTGGCCCTCGTTACAGTCTGCACGTGTATAAGTGAAGTTAGATCTACACAACTAGAGCTTTTAAGAGAGCAGTAAATATTTACATTAATGAATTATTGGTATTGGGTAACCAAAATACCGTTTTTCTTTCCTGTCAGGTTACAAATGCAGTTTTGAAACTCATTGAAAAGGAGCGAAATGGTGAAACCATCAACACCAGGCTGATCAGTGGTGTGGTTCAGTCGTATGGTAATTTTGAAGTTCTTGTACTTCCTTAAATATAATACTCTGATATTTGTGGTCAGGGTGTGTCAGATGAACCTACGACCTGAAAATTTATCAAGCTGTATGTTTTTGTTCATTGCTTTTATTTTGCTCACAGTGGAACTTGGGCTGAATGAAGATGATGCTTTTGCAAAGGGACCCACATTGACAGTGTATAAAGAATCATTTGAGTCACAATTTTTGGCTGACACAGAGAGATTTTACACAAGGGAAAGCACTGAATTCCTGCAGCAAAACCCTGTAACAGAATACATGAAAAAGGTAAGTAACTGCAGATTGCATAAGTGGATAGTATATAGTAAAAAAGGAATAAGGGGGGAGAAGATGAACTATGAGTGTAAGCTAGCTAGTAATATAAAAGAAGACCGGTAGAGTTTTTTTCAATATATAAAGATAAGAGAGAGGCAAAAAAATAGACATTGGACACTGGAAAATGAGGCTGGAGAAGTAATAATAGGAAACAAAGAAATGGCAGGAGAACTGAATAGTTATTTTGCATCAGTCTTCACGGTGGAAGACACCAGTGGGATGCCAGAGCTCCAGGAGAATCAGGGGGCACAGGTTGAGTGTAGTGGTCATCACAAAAGTAGAAGGTTCTGGGGAAACTGAAAGGTCTGAAGGTGGATAAATCACCTGGACCGGATGAACCAAACCCCAGGGTTCTAAAGGAGATAGCTGAGGAGATTGTGGCGGCATTGATGGTGATCTTTCAGGAATCGCTGGAGGCAGGGAGGGTCCCCAAGGACTGGAAAGTGGCTAATGTAACACCGCTGTTTAAGAAGGGAGAGAGGCAGAAGATGGGAAATTAGAGGCCGGTCAGCCTGTCATTGGTAAGATTTTAGAGTCCATTATTAGAGATGAGACTGCGGAGTACTTGGAAGTGCATGATAGGACTGAGTCAGCATGGCTTCGTCAAGAAGACGTCATGTCTCTCAAATCTGTTCGAGTTCTTTGAGGAGGTAACAAGAAAGTTAGACAAAGGAGAACCAGTGGGCATGATATAAATTGATTTCCAGAAGGCCTTTGACATGGTGACGTATAGGAGACTGTTAAATAAGTTAAGAACCCATGGTGTTAAGGGTAAGATCCTGGCATGGATAGAGGATTGGCTGACTGGGAGAAGGCAGAGAGTGGGCAGCACAGTAGCGCAGTGCTTAACACTGTTGCTTCACAGCGCCAGGGTCCCATATTCGATTCCCGGCTTGGGTCACTGTCTATGCTGAGTCTGCACGTTCTCCCTGTGTCTGCATGGGTTTCCTCCGGGTGCTCCGGTTTCCTCCCATAAGTCCCGAAACACGTGCTTTTTGGTAATTTGGGCATTCTGAATTCACCCTCCATGTACCAAACAGGTGGCGGGATGTGGCGACTTGGGGCGTTTCACATTAACTTCATTGTAGTGTTAATGTACGCCTACTTTTGACAAAGATTAAATTAAAGAGGTCTTTTTCAGGATGGCAGCCGGTGACTACTGGTGTGCCTCCGGGGTCGGTGCTGGGGCCACAACTTTTCACAATATACATTAACGATCTTAAAGAAGGAACTGAAGGCAGTGTTGCTAAGTTTTCAGATGATACATCGATATGTAGAGGGACAGGTAGTATTGAGGAAACAGAGGATCTGCAGAATGACTTGGAAAGTCTAGGAGAGTGGGCAAAGATGTAGCAGATGGAATACAATGTGGAAAAGTGTGGGGTTATGAACTTTGGAAGGAGGAATAGAGGCACAGACTACTTTCTAAATGGGAAAATGCTTAGGAAGCACAATGGGACCTGGGAGTCCTTGTTCAAGATTCTCTTAAAGTTAACGTGCAGGTTCAGTCCGCAGTAAGGAAGGCAACTGCTTGTTAGCATTCATGTTGAGAGGGCTAGAATACAAGAGCAGAAATGTATGTGTGAGGCTGTATAAGGCTCTGGTCATACCCCATTTTGAGTATTGTGAGCAATTTTGGGCCCCGTATCTAAGGAAGGATGTGCTGGCTTTGGAAAGGATCCAGAGGAGGTTCACAAGAATGATCCCTGGAATAAAGAGCTTGTCGTATGAGAAACGGTTGAGGACTCTGGGTCTGTACTCTGAGTTTAGAAGGATGAGGGAGGATATTATTGAAACTTACAGGATACTTCAAGGCCTCGGTCGAGTAGACATGGAGCGGATGTTTCCACTTGCAGGAAAAGCTAGAAGCAGAGGACACAATCTCAAATTAAAGGGACAATCCTTTAAAACTGAGATGGAGGAATTTCTTCAGCCAGAGGGTGGTGAATCCGTGGAACTCGCTGCCACAGAAGGCTGTGGAGGCCAAATCACTGAGTGTCTTTCAGACAGTGATAGATAGGTTCTTGATTAATAAGGGCATTAGGGGTTAACGGGAGAAGGCAGGAGAATGGGGATGAGAAAATATCAGCCATGATTGAATGGCGGCGCAGACTTGATGGGCCGAGTGGCCTAACTCTGCTCTTATGGAGTCTCTGTTTTAAACAATTATTGATTTGAACATTTACAAGCTTAGCTGTCTGGAAATCTCTTTTTTTTCCAAAATATATATTTTTTTAAATTTAGATTACCGAATTAATTTTTTCCAATTAAGGGGCAATTTAGCATGGCCAATCCACCTATTCTACACACCTTTGGGGATGAGACCCACGCAAGACACTGGGAGAACATGCAAACTCCACATGGACAGTGACCCAGAGTCAGGACTCTAACCCGGGTCCTTGGCGCCGTAGGCAGCAGTGCTAACCACTGCACCACCATGCCGCCCCTAGGAAATCTCTTTTTAGAAGACCTTCTGCTATAAATTATTTTCCGGAAAGGGGGGGGTCTGCGCACTTTTCCTCAATATTACTGTTTCCCCCTCCCAATATTGGTCTTGACCCTCCTCTCACACACACATACATGTATGATTCCAGGTACTTATTTTGTCAGTTGAACTTTGTAGATCAAACATTGTTGGAAGCATTCTTGCGGATGACAACAAATTTTGTTTTGCAGGCGGAAGCTCGGCTGCTAGAGGAACAACGCCGCGTACAGGTTTATCTTCATGAAAGTACACAAGATGAGCTGGCTCGTAAATGTGAACAAGTACTTATTGAAAAACATTTAGAAATTTTTCATACAGAGTTCCAGAACTTATTAGATGCTGATAAAAATGAAGGTAAGGCTCTTGTTTATTTGTATAATGAGGGACATCTATGAGATTGAATGGATTACCATTCATCTTTGCTTAGTATCTATCCTTGTAGAACAAAAGTATGAGCCCAGTTCCCGGGCTGCCAGTTACTGACAGCAGTAATTGGAATTTTTGCTAGTATGACTGCAGGAGGCTTTTGCTAACACATGGCATAAGTAGCATGGAGTCCAGTTCTACAGCACGCTGAACTTGGGGGAATTTGATGAAAAAACAAGAAACAAGAGGAGAGGGAATGAGAGATGATGGGAGTCCAAAATGTGTTGCCTGCCTGGTGTCAGGATTAAAGACATCCCCTCGGACTAAAGAGGAACTAGAGTGGGAGGGAAAGGATCCTAGTTATCGAGATTCATGGGGGTACCAAAGATATAGGTAAAACAGAGATTATGCTGAGGGAATATGAGCGGCAGGGGGCTAAATTTAAAAAGTATAGTCACAAATGTAATAATCTCTGGATTACTACCCGAGTCAGGAGCACAGATTTGAATAAAATATCATAGACAGTGGATTGGTGGGGGAGAAATGGGTTTCAATTCATGGTACACTGGCACCAGCACGGGGAAGGATGGAACTGTGCCATTGGGACGGTCTTCATTTGAACTGTGCTGGGACTGGGACCTGTGCATTAGTGAATCGCATAACTAGGGCTGTTGAGAAGGCTTTGAACTAAATGTGGTTGGTTCATGTGGGGGATGATTTAGAATGTTCGAGAAAAGGCAACTTCAGGGTAGTGATATGGAGAATGACAAACCAGCGTTCTAGGAAGGGATAGAGTATACAAACGTACCAGTGAATAGGGTCAGAGTATTGAAAAATGTTGGAAAAACAGAATTAAAGGTTATTGTCTGAATGTATGCGTGGAGATAAATAGCAAGTGGAAGAAGTTAACTGGTGGGTGTAGTTTATAGGCCTACTAACAGGAGCTACACTGTAGGACATAGGACAGAGTATTAATCAATAAATGATGAGGGGGCTTGTGAGAAAGATTCTGAAATAATCGTGTGCAATTTAAACCATGAAATTTGGACAAATCAGTTTGGCAGAGGTAGGCTTGAGGGTGAGTTCATCGTGTATTTGGACAGTTTCTCCGGACAATACTTTCTGGAACTAATCAGGGAGATGTCTACTTTATTGATATCATAGTATGTGATACAATAGGCAAAAGTGATAGCGTAATAGAATTTCGCATCTGGTTTGATAACCTTCCACCTCAGAGAGCCATTTCACATCAACTGTGCCAGTTTTCACAGCTTGCGGATCTGAGAGCCAGTCATCGCTGCTTGCCACTTAACCCCAATCGGTGTTTTGGTTGTGTTCAGCAGCATGCAACTGTCTCTTGACTTTTTTTGAACAATTTTTTTAAAACACAAATTTATTTTTATCCAATTAAGGGGCAATTTTAGTATGGCTAATCCACCGAACCTGCACATCTTTGGGTTGTGGGGGTGAACCCCACGCAGACATGGGGAGAATTTGCAAACTCCACACAGCCAGTGACCCGGGGCCGGGATTGAACCTGTGTTCTCGGTGCCACGGGCTGCAGTGCTAACCACTGTGCCACCGTGCTGCCCCTTTTTTAACAATCTTTTTTCCCCTTAAATTTAGAGTACCCAATTCATTTTTCCAATTAAGGGGCAATTTAGCATGTTCAATCCACCTAACCTGCACATCTTTGGGTTGTGGGGGCGAAACCCACGCAAACACTGGGAGAATGTGCAAACTCCACACAGACAGTGACCCAGAGCCGGGATCGAACCTGGGACCTCGGTGCCGTGAGACTGTAGTGCTACCACTGCGCCATCGTGCTGCCCTTTTTTAACAATCTTAATTGGCCTCACGCCACATTCATGTGGGTTTGCTGCATTCCCACCGGCTGTTTCATTCTAACATTAGCTTCTGTCGTTAGCTTCTGTCGACTGCTCCCAACGATTCTTTGGCCTGCTTCTCCACAAATCTTGCTTTGGTGGGTTAAATTCCACCCAAAGTATAGGAAAAAGATGTATTATGGCTAGATAAGGAATATGAAGGTGGTATTAAATTGAAAGAAAAGGCTACAAAGATTAGTGGTAGGCTAAAGGATTGGGCAAATTTTAGAGACCAGCAAAGGTTGACTTAAAAAAGGGAAAAAATAGAATGAGTAAAAAGCAAGAAATATAAAAACAGACAGCGAGAACTTGCGCAGTGTATAAAAAGAGAGTAGGGGGAAGTGAACTTGGTCTTTTAGAGGATTAGACTGGGGAATTTGTAATGGGAAATTAAATGACAGGCTTTGAACAAGTGTTTTACATCTATCTCATGGTAGAAGACAAAAAGCATCCCACTAATGATAGTAGAAAATCAAGAGGCAAAAAGGAGGGTGGAACTTAAAGCAATCGTAATTACTGGAGACAAGGTACTAGGTAAACTAAGACTGCCCAATCCCCAGTCTTTTCTGTCAAATTCCCTAAAATCTGGAAAGAAAAAGAACAAAGAACGATACAGCACAGGAACAGGCCCTATGGCCCTCCAACCCTGCGCCGATCATGTGTCCTATCTAGACCAACTGCCTGTATTCTTCTATACCCTCTCTGTTCATGTGCCTATCCAGATAAGTCTTAAAGGTCGCTAACGTATCTGCCTCAATCACCCTCTGTATAAAAAAAGAAACTCCCCCCACACATCTCCACTGAACCTATCCCCCATACCTTGTAATTTTCAATTCCGCCCTCCAACTGTTCATCCTTCACCCCTATCTATACCTTTAATAATTTCATAAACTTAGAGGCAGCGCGGTGGCACAGTGGTTAGCATTGCTTCCTCACGGTGCCGAGATCCCATGTTTGATCCTGGCTCTGGGTCACTGTCCGTGTGGAGTTTGCACATTCTCCCCGCGTTTGCATGGGTTTTGCCCACACAACCCAAAGATGTGCAGGGTAGGTGGATTGGCCACGCTAAATTGCCCCATAATTGGAAAAAATGAATTGTGTACTCTAAATTTATTTTAAAAAATAATACTTTTATAAACTTCTATCAGGTCGCCCCTCGGCCTCTGTCTTTCTAGGGAGAAACATCCCAGTTTATTCAATCTCTCCTCATAGCTAATACCCTCCATACCAGGCAATCCTGGTAAACCTTTTCTGTACTCTCTCCAAAGCCTCCATGTCCTTCTGGTAGTGCGGTGACCAGAATTGGAGAGGGTATTCCAAATGTGACCTCACCAAAGTTCTATATAGCTTTTCACATAATTTTTGAGCTTTTATACTCGATGCCCTGTCCTATAAAGGCAAGCATGCCATATGCTTTCTTTACCACCATTTCCACCTGTGCTGCCACTGTGGACTTGTACGCCCAGATCTTTGTGTCTCTATGCTCCTGATGGGTCTGCCATTTATTTTATAGCTCCCACCTGAATTGCATCTACCAAAATGCATCACCTCGCATTTGTCCAGGTTAAATTCCATGTGCCATTTCTCCGCCCAATTTTGCAGCCTCAATTTTGCAGCCTATCTATATCCTGTTGTATTCTCTGACAATCTTCATCACTATCCGCAACTCCTGCAATCTTGGTATCATCCTCAAACTTGCTAATCAGACCGCTGTTTTGTTATGCTCTTGATGTAGCATAAACTGCTTCCTTGATGTGCACTCTGACAAAGGAAGGTTCAAACTTGGAGATAGCTTTAACACATTTATTAATTAACAATTCTCCTACTTGGATTCGACTCTCCTGTTAATCCTGCTATAGCTACTCAGACTAACTAACCAGTCTGCTACAATCCACGTGGTGGGTGTGATGTGTTTCAATCAACCCTGTCTGTACTCGCTAAGTGTCTCCACTGGAAAGAGGAAGATCATGTGTGCTGTGTCCTTATGTATGGGTGTGTGTAATGCCCCCCTGTGGTAGTGTCACCTCTGGGTGTGTCTTGACTGCCCATTGGTCGTGTCCTATCTTACTGACCTATTGGTTGAATGTCTGTGTGTCATAATGTCTCTGGTGCTCCCTCTAGTGTCTAGCTAGGTGTAGTGTGTTCGCATTAACCCCTTGTGTATTTACAGTGATGCATATCACCACAACCGCTACGTTTCCTTCCAAGTCATTTATATATATATATATATTACAAACAACAGTGGTCCCAGTACTGATCCCTGCGGAACACCACTAGTTACAGACCTCCATTCGGAAAAACACCCTTCCACTGCTACTCTCCGTCTTCTATGGCTAAGCCAGTTCTGAATCCATCCAGCTAGTTGACCCCTGACCCCCATGTGATTTAATCTTTTGCGCCAGCTGCCATGATGGACCTTATCAAATGCTTTACTAAAGTCCATGTAGACAGCATCCACAGCCCTTCCCTCGTCAATCATTTTTGTCACCTCAAAAGATTGGAAAACTGCAAATGTAAACTTCTAGCAGGGAGATCGGAAGCAGGAAATTACAGACCAGTCAGCCTGTCGTTGGGGAAATTATTGGAATCCATTATTCAGAAAGTAGTAGCAGGGCATTATGAAAATCGGTACAATCAAACCGAGTTATCGTGGTTTTATGAAAGGGAAATCTTGTATGACACGTGTGCTGAGTTCTTTCATTGGATGTCGCGCAGGGTGAGATAATCATAAAGAGAGAGGAAGTACTCGAAGGATTGAAATCCTTGAAAGTTGATAAGTCGCCAGGGGAAGATGGATTATTTCCGAGGCTACTGAAGGAGGTCATTGAGGAGATAGCAGATGCTCTAAGGCTGATTTTCTAAACCTCACTAGACACGGGGGAGGTACTGGAGAAATGCAAATGTGGTACCATTGTTTAAAAAGGGATCGAAGGAAATGCCAAACAAGTATAGGCCAGTTACTCTTGTATCAGTGGTGGGGAAATTAGTAGAATCAGTTCTGAGAGATATGATTAACTGTCACATAGAAAGGCATGGACTAGTCAGGGATAGTCAGCATGGACTTGTTAAAGGAAGGTCTTGCCTGACAAATTTGATCAAATCCTTTGAGGAAGTGACAAGAAAGGTTGATGAAGGTAGTGCAGTGGACGTTCATAGATTTTAGCAAGGCTTTTGACAAAGTCCCACATGGCAGATTAGTCAAGAAAGTGAAAGCCCATGAGATACAGTACAATGTGGCAAACTGGATAAAAAGTTGGCGCAGTAACAGGAAACAAAAGGTAATGGTTGATGGTTCCTCTTGCAAGTGGAAAGTTGTTTCGAGTGGTGTTCCACAGGGCTCGGTGTTGATGAAGTGACAGAAACAGTTGATTGAAGTGAAGGCGGTGAATGGTGTCCAGATGGGTTTTAAGAAAGTCTTTGATGAAATAGTTTTAAAGAAAAAGATTTCACTGGATGTAGATGTTGCCGGACAGACCAGCATTTATTGCCCATTCCTAATGGTGGTGGCGGTTAACAAAATTGAGGACCATGGAATAGGAAGATCAATGTTAGCTTGAATGTAAAATTGGCGTAAGAACAGAAAATAGCGTGCATATGCTTTGGTGTTCCTAAAGTGCTAGGGTCACTGCTTTAAATGACTTGGATATTACAATACAAAGCAAAATTTCAAAATTTATTGTTTAAACCAAACTTCAGAGGTGATGCAAACAGTGCGGATGATATCAATCGACTGCAATAAGACATAGGCCAGCTGAATGGGTAGATAAGTGGCAGATGTAAATTGATTGAGAGAAGTGAGAGGTGATACATTTGAAATGAAAATCGCTTATTGTCACAAGTAGACATCAATGAAGTTACTGTGAAAAGCCCCTAGTCGCCACATTCCGGCACCTGTTCGGGGAGGCTGGTACGGGAATTGAACCGTGACATTTTAAACTTAATGGCACAATTCTAAATCTTGTGCAGGTAGAGAGACCTGAGGGTTCATGTATATGGATCTTTCAAGGTAATGGGACATATTGAGAGTATTAAAAAGCGTGTTCATCTAGGGCTTCATAAACCGAGGAATTGAATTAAAAACAGTGAGGTTGAACCTTTATAAAGCTCTGGTTAGACCACAAAGAGAGTATTGTGGTCTGTTCTGGTCACTACATTTTAGAAAAGATGTGAAGGTCCTTGAGAGGATACAGAGGAGAATTACCAGAATGGTTCTAGAGGGAATTTAGTTGGGACATAGGTTGAGAAACTGGAGTTCTCCTTGGAACAAAGAGATTGCGGGGAGATATAATAGAGGTGTACAAGATAATTGGTTTAGCAAGATAGACAAAGAAAGACTGCTCCCATTAGATGATGGTTCAAGGTTTGGGGGATACTGAGTTAAGGTTTTAGGCCAGAGGTATTTAAGGTTTTAGGCGAGATAAACCAAAAGCATGGAAGGCTCTATGTGTGGAATCACCAACAGAAAAATGTTTGTAATGAAAATAAGTATTAAGAATAGTATAAAGTGCTATTGTAGAGAAAGAGTGGAGCAAAGTAATAAAGGAAACTCTAGATGAGGTTTGTAAATGTAATAATTGGAGACTAGGAGTTGAGGTAAAGATTTCCAAAGAGCATAGTGATGGGTGAATAGGTTTTGCTATAGAATAAGATGTATGCAACAAACCTTTGGATAAGCAGAAAGTTTGCGGAAGGGGAAACACCCTTCCTGTGTCTACTTTGTCGAGCCCTGTAGGAATTTCATGTTATATCTTTCCTTCGGTAAGGAGACCAAACCTGCGAACATGTTCCAAGTGCAGTCACACCAAGTCATATACAATTGCAGAAAGACATTGTTACTCAAAAGTCCCTTTTAAAGTTCAGCTCTTCACAATTTTAAAAATACTCTGTAGCTCTGTTTTTCCTACTTCAGAATATAATCTCATATTTCTCCACATTGTGAGGATCATTATCAGAATTCTCTTTGCCCACTCGTGTAGCCTCTCCAAATCCCTTTAAAAGTGTTTTTGCATCCTCCACACTAATCACACGTTCATCTAGTTTTGAGTCATCTGCAAACATGGAAATATGACCTTTTATCCTGATAACCAAATCATTTATATCGGTTGTGAATAGCTGGGGCCCAAGCACTGTTCCTTGCTCTACCCAACTAGTCACAAGCTGCCAACCTGAAAATGACCCATTTATTTATACTGTGTTCCGTCCGTTAACCAGTTCTTCCATGCCAATGTATTCAACTCTGGAACGTTCTCAAAAGCTTACTGAAAATCTAAATATACCACATCCACCATTTCCCCCTTCTGTATTTTGCTAGTTACATCCTCATAAAACTTCAGATTTGTTAAAATTGATATCCATGTTGACCCTGCCCAACTTGCTATTTATTTTCTGAATGCCATGTTATCGCACCCCTTATAGATTGTAGCATTTTCACTACTATTGATGTCAGGCTGGCAGGTGCCCTGTTTTCTCTTGAGTACTGGGGTTCTATTTTGCCACCTTCCAATCTGAAGGAAGCATTCCAGACTTCTATAGAGTTTTGAAAGATGCCACCAATTCATCTATCATTGTATGTGGCACAGTGGTTAGCACTGCTGCCTCACAGCATCAGGGAGTCGGGTTCAATTCCAGCCTCGGGGTGATTGTGTGGAGTGTACTTTCCTCCCTCAGTCCAAAGATGTGTAGGTTAGGTGGATTGGCCATGCTGCATTTCCCCTTAGTGTCCAAAAGGTTAGGTGGGATTACTGGGTTACAGGGATAGGGCTGGAGTGTGGGACTTGGTAGTCCCAGCCTCTCTCTAAGGGTCAGTGCAGACTCGATGGGCCAAATGGTCTCCTTCTGCACTTCAGAGATTCGATTATTCCACCTTTTTCAAAACTTCCAGGGAATTTCTGTCCCGTTGATTTGTCTCGATTTTTGGAACTAACAACTCTCCATTCCACATTTGCACTAGTCCCTTGATTCTCCATTAGTTCTTGGAGGTTTCAGTATTTTCTTCCATGAAGAAATGCAAATATTTGTTTAGCTTCTCTGCAACTTCCTTATTCCCCATTATAAATTCTCCTTACACCGCTAATCTATTTGTCTTTCCATACCTAATAGAGGTTTTTACAGTCTGTTTTTATGTTTCTCAGCTATTTCACTTATGTCCTATTTTTCCCTTCTTAATTTTTTTCTTGATCCTTCTTTACAGAATTCTAAAATGCTCCCAATTCTCACTTTGGGCAACTTTATCCCAATTTCTCCCAATTACTTTGGGCAACTATAGGCCTTTTCCTTTGATCTAATATAATCATTGGTTTATTTTGTTAGCCATAGTTGGAAGACTTGTCTTTCTGGGATTATATGCATTAAATGAATGTATTTTGTTGTAAAATATGTATTAGCTCATTAAATGTCAGCTATTTTTGATCTACTGCCATACCTTTTAACATTCCCTATCATAACCAATTTTTCCCCTCATAGGTTTCTTTGTTTAGGCTTAAGACCCGAGTCTCTGATTGAACTGCATTGCTTTCAAAGTTGATGTAAAATTCGATCATCATATGGTCACTCTTTCCTAAAGGCTCCTTCACAAGATCATTAATTAGCCCTTTTTCATTGTACAATACTAAATCTAAAATATCCCGTTCCTGAGTTGGTTCCTCGACGTACTGCTCCAGAAAACCATCTATATGCATTCCAAGAGTTCGTCCTCCACAGCATTAGTACTAATTAGGCTTACCCAGTCTATATGTGGGTCGAAATCCCCCATAATTACTGTAATACCGTTGTTACTGGCACCTCTATTTTTCTGATTTATATTGTGATTTGCATTAATGCGGCTTATAAACCGCTCCCACCAATGGTTTTTGACCATTACTGTTCCTTACTTCCACTCAAATTGATTTTATGTCTCTACCTTTAGAACTAAGATTATGAGTGGGATTCTCCAGCTACGTCGCCCAGCGACTGGAGAATCCCGCTGGAGGTCAATGGACTTCTCCAATGTCTCACCCTTGGCGTACTTGTGGCGGTCACGGCGGAAGAATCCAGCCCTATCTCTCACTACATTACCTTTTTAAAAAAACTTAGAGTACCCAACTCATTTTTCCAATTAAAGGGCAATTTAGCATGGCCAATGCACCTACCCTGCACATTTTTTTGGATTGTGGGGGCAAAATCCACGCAAACGGGGAGAATGTGCAAACTCCACATGGGCAGTGACCCAGAGCCGGGATCGAACCTGGGACTTCAGCGCCGTGAGGCCGCAGCGCTAACCACTGCGCCACCGTGCTGCCCTACTCTCACTACATTACTAATATCCTCTTTCATAACAGCTATCCCACAACCTTTTCACAGCTGCCTGTCTTTCCTTGGATATATCTGTCTCATATCCTTGGATATTCAGGCCCCAGCGTTGGTTTCTTTGTAGCCATATTTCTGTAATGGCTATATAGGCCATGCATATGAATTTTTATTTGAGCTGTGTTCTCATCTGTTTTATTGTGAATGCTGCGGGTATTTAGATACAGCCTTCAATTGAGTTTCTCTCCCCCCACGCCCCCCACTGTTTTTGTAAACTCTGGCCCTATCCACTGGAACATACTTGTGTTTACAATCACTATTTGTGTGTGCCATTCTCTGATTATCAGATCAGTACCATTACTGCAGCCATGAACTCTTGTCATTTCCCTTTAATTTACTCAACCTGCCCATTTTTTACTTAGTTTAAAGCCCTCTCTACTTCCCTAGTTGTATGACCTTGTTAGAACACTGATGCCATCACCGTTCAGGTGAAGTCCATCCCAACAGTACAACTCCCAATTTCCCCAGTACTGGTGCCAGTGTCCCACAAACTAGAACCCACTACCCCACACTAGTCTTTGAGCCACTCATTCATCTCTCTAATCTTATTTACTTTATGCTAATATGCACTTGGCTCTTGTAATAATCCAGAGATTATTACTTTAGAGGTCTTGCTTTTTAAATTAGTGCTAGTTCTTTGTACTCACTTCCATGTACTCACTGTGCAGAATATCTATTTCCGTTATATGTATGCTGTTAGCTGCATGGACCACAATAACTGGGTCCTCTCCCTCCCTGCAAGTTCCCCTCCAGCCTTGAGCAAATATCCCAAACCCTGGCACCGGCCAGACAACACAGCCGTCTGGATTCTTGCTCTCCATTGCAGACGACAGTGGAGGTAGCAGCATAGTGGTATTGTCGCTGGGCCTGTAATCCAGAGACCTGTGGTAATGATCTGGGGACCTGGGTTTGAATCCCATCCCTAAAATATCTCAAATTAAAAATCGAATGATGACCATGAAATTGTCAATTTGTCGAAAAAACCCATCTGGTTCACTAATGTCCTTTAAGGAAGGAAATATGCCATCCTTGCCTGGCCTACATGTGACTCCAGGCCCACAGCAATGTGATTGACTCTTAAATGTCCTCTGAAATGGGCCAGCACGCCACTCAGTTTGTATTCAACTGCTACCGACTTGGAAATATAACACTGTTCCTTCACCATTCTTGGGTCAAAGTCCTGGAACTCCCTCCCTAACAGCACTGTGGGTGTAGCTACATCTGAGAGACTACAGTGGTTCAAGAAGGCAATTCACCACCACCATCTTAAGGGCTTCTAGGGATTGGCAATAACTTCTGGCCTAACCAGCCCACATCCTGCAAATGGATTTTTAAAAAAGCACACTGTCCCCTATTGCTACGACATTCTTTTAACTCCCTTCACTTGAATGACTTCCAGTACCATGTACCATGGCCTACATGCCGATCTACACTGCGACCCTCACTCTTGTTTGTAAAAGCTGTGAGACCCTCAAACTTATTGCTCAATTATAAGAACTGAGTCTCCTCCACTCCCACCTTTTCAATCCCCTGACCTGCCTGCCTCGCAGTAACATTTTCTTGATCCTGACCACTGACCAAGTCACACAAAGCTAACCTAAGGGTGTCACTGCCTTCTCGAACAAAGCTCCTTGGAAACTTCCTGCCTCATTTTTGCATTGCCTCCAACTCCGTATCTCTGACCTGAAACTCAAGCTGCAAACAATTACTGTGGATGTAGTTGCCACGGACTGCAGTGGCTCCAGAAGCTCCCACGTGTTCTGCCAGTTTTATTGCATTAATTTAATTTATTTTCTTAATTTATAGTTCCTGTCTTCACCTGTCTCACTCACCAAACTCCCAGCTTGATATTCTTGTGACATTTTATGAAGAACAGAAAGGTACAATTAAGAGTGATAAATTAGATCTGTGTTCATTTGGTTCAGTTTATTGGTTCATTTGGTTCAGGGCTTGAACACAAATCAAGACTGCCGCTCTAATGTGTTACTGAGGGGGTACTGCACTTTTGGAGGTGTCTTTCTATAATATTTGAAAGTGAAGCCATTTCAGCCCCCCTCAGATGGACTCAAAACCCAAAGGCATTATTTTGAAGAAGAACAGGTAGTTATCCGTGGTACCCTCGCCAATATTTATCCCACAAAGAACATCTCAGAAATCAATCATTTGGTCAATATCACATTACTGTTTGTTGGAATTTGCTGTGAACAAATTGGCTGCTGCCTTTCCTACGGGCAAGACTGACTGCATTTCTTCAAAAAACTTAATTAAATGTAAAGCATTTTAACATTCTAATGTTGTGAAAGGCGGAAATCTTACGCCTTCTAACTTTCAAGCATGGTATCCAAATATTACCATTGTTGGTTAAATTATTTAACAGATATTGAATTTAAAGCTGAGCCACTCCGTAATGGAGAAACCAGCATTGTAGAAAAAATAATTTTCTCCATAACTAGATACTGTGAAATATAGTTAAAGGTCAGTTTCTTTAACTATTTGGTATGCATTTTTCTGAGCTTACTATTTGTTTTCTAATATTTGCACCCATTCCTGATGTATAATTTCTTTAAGGATAGCTAGTGGCCAATGCATGATTGCAGATTCTGGTGTGTAATTTTTCTTTTGAGATACAATGATTTTTATTTATTATTCTGAAGAGTCAAATAACATGTCCCAGGTTTTGGATAAACGGAATGTTGAAGTCTCTCTTTTTTTTTTTGACGTTTTGATCAAATTTGTTTTTTCGATTTGGCAGATCTGGGTAGGATGTACAACCTAGTTTCTCGAATCCAAGATGGCCTTGGGGAGCTGAAGAAGCTTCTAGAAACGCACATTCACAACCAGGGTTTGGCTGCCATTGAGAAGTGTGGAGAAGCTGCTTTAAATGTGAGTTATAGAATGTTAACTGCAATCCCCTTGTTACATTTCCCTCTGGACCACTATCTTATGTTTACAAATATTGCTGACATCTGATAACTTATAGCGTTCATGCTTTTTAGAAACTCATTACTTCGTAAGTTTCTCTCGTTTTCCTCCCCCATGCACCCCTCGCACTACGATATCATCCTTTCTGGGGACAGCGAGGATTTTGGTTTCTTAGACAATCTGTAATAATGTGGGTGGGAAGAAAAGAGCACCAAAACGTGTAGTTTCAAATGGTGGCAATGTCTATAGTTATTTTGGTTGTGATTGGATTGTGTTTTAAAACTCAAAAAATTCTTCAAATTTATGGTGCTTGCTGAATGAGTTCCTTTTCTTGTGATTGTAAGCTTTTTCTTTTGCTTGGTGTAGTTATCCATTTTTTGAGGAGCAACTCAATTATTTACTGTCATGAATCTGAACAGTTGCCCATCAGATTCTTCTGGTGAGAGACAGAAGACGATGGACCCATCCAAAATTCTGGGTGTAGCACTGAAGACTTGTGCAGCAGAACTAGCTGCACTGATATGCATGCCATTCCAGTACAGTTGCAACCATCCAACAAGGACAATTAATAATGTGTTCTGGCGACAAAAAGCAGGACAAATTCAATCCAGCCAATGACAGTCCTGTCAGCCTACTCTCAATCATCAGCAAAGTGATGAAAGGTGTTTTGACATTGCTGTCAAGTGGCATTTACTTGCCTGTAATTACTTATTGATGCTCATTTTGGGTTCTGCCAGGGCTACTCTGCTCCCCACTTCAATTTAGCCTGTGTCCAAACATGGAAGAAAGCTGCATTGTGTGACATGACCTTGACAACAAGGTAGCATTTGACTGAGTGAGGCTCAGGGTCCTAACAAAACCAAAATTGTTGGATATTGTGGCGAATACTCTCTAATGGTTGGAGTTATGCATAACACAAAGGAAGATGGTGGTGGTATTGAAGGTCAATCATTTCAGCCCAGGATCTCGTTGTGGGAGTTCCTCAGGGTAGTGTTCTCGGCCCAACCATCTTCAGATGCTTTATCAATCACCTCGCTATAAAGTCAGAAGTGTAGATGTTTGCTGATGATTGCATTGTTCAGCCGGATACTGAAGCAGTCGTACCCATATGCAGCAAGACCTGGACAACATTCAAACTTGGGTTAATAAATAGCAAGTAACATTTATGCTACGCAAGTGCCAAACAATACCCATCTCCAACAAGCGCAAATCTAACCATCTCCCCGTGACATTCAAAGGCATTACCATTGATGAACATCTAGGGGTTGCAATTGACCAGAAAATTAGCTGGACCAGCCATGTAAGTATTGTGGCTACAAGAGCAAGTCAAAGGTTGTGAATTCTGCAGCGAGTAATTCACCTCCTGATTCTCCAAGGTCTGTACTGTATTCACAAGGCACTTGTTGGTCTAAGAAGGAAACTCCCCACCCGTTTGTGGGCAATTATGGATGGACAACAAATGCTGGCCTTGCCAACGACATTTATCCCGTGGAATTCTGAATAAGTTGGATGTGTGATTCAACTTCCCTGGATGAGTGTTACTCAAGAAGCTTGATAACACCCAGGTCAAAGTATCCACTTGATCGGCACCCCATCCATCACCTTAAGCATTCACTCCTTTACCAGCAGCACACCGTGGCAGCAGTTTCACCCAAAGGGTTATGAATCTGTGGAATTTCCTGCCCAGTGAAGCAGTTGACGCTACCTTGTTGAATGTTTTTAAGGCAAAGATAGATAGATTTTTGAACATTAAAGGAATTAAGGGTTACGGTGAGCAGGCGGGTAAGTGGAGCTGAACCCACAAAGATCAGCCATGATCTTGTATATTGGCAGAGCAGGCTCGAGGGGCCAGAAAGCCTACTCCTCCTAATTCTTATGTTCTATACGAGATGTATGCACTGCAACAAACCGCCAAGCCTCCTTCAACTGAATTTGCCAAACTCAAATCCTTGATCATCTGGAAGGACAAGAGCAGTAGAAATGTAAACGCCACCGCCTGCAAGTTCCCCTCCCAAGTCTCTTGACATGGAACTATATCATCGTTTCTGCACTTTTGCTGGAACAGAATCCTGGAACTCTTTATCTTTAACACATAGATTGCTTGCAGCAGTTCACCACCTAAGGGCAATTATGATTGGGCAACAAATGTTGGCATTAGCAGTGCTGCTCACAATCCAAGAACAAATAAAAAAGACAATTAATTAATACAAACTAAACAAAATTTCTGTAATTTTATTTTGAATTGTTGGAGAAAGTCTGCCTGCAAAATAACCAAATTTAGGTTTGCTTGGCTTAAATTATGAACAATGTGAATGTTAAAGATTTTGTTGGTTAATTACGGAGCCTTGGTCTTGTTATCACAGTTCAACAACATGTTCACGCATGCAGCATGACCATTATGTTCATACTACCAAATTGATGTTAAGGGACCCATTGCAGTTTAGCACTTATGATCTTAAAATATAGGGATTAACTTTACAGGACTTGGGTTTGCAAGATCCCTATTTGGTGGAGTAAACTAAATAATTTAGATCCTTGGTAATTGTCCTATATAATTTTAATTTGAAAATTAAACATTTTCAGTCCAGTTTATGTTTCAGTATGAGTCACAAAGCAATGGCAATTTTAATTAAAATGTCTAAACAATAAGCTGCAAGTGTAGTTGGCATGTATCACCATACTGATGCTGCCAAACGTCTTTAGCAGCCAGGTTTAAAGAAGTGCGGATTCAATGGTGGAAATGTGTTTTACAAGTGGTAACGTTTTTGCACACATTTGCATTAATCTGCTCATTCGTGTTAATTGTGTTTGTGCGCAGTGGTAACAGCGCATGGAACTATCACCGTATATTTAAAAACAAATTTCCCATTCTTTGGGGCGACTGAAAAGTGGGACTGGGCCAGGAGCAGGTGAGTGTGCTCCCCCAGAGTGAGCTGCAATACCATTCACTGAAATGACTTCTGTGTAAGGCGATGTGCTGCCAACCTCTCATCCCCAACCTGTCCACTTTCAATCTCCCAGCAGTGACCTAAGCTTCTAGACTTGTACTCTGGTATGTCTTGAGTCCATCCAAATAAACTTGAGTTTTGTTTTAATGCTGCTATTCATTATTAAGTTTCAACCTTCACATTTATACAATAAATGTGTTTAGTGTATTCATATCTGTTGTTTTTTTTTGACCCAGGATCCCAAAATGTATGTACAGACAATTCTGGACGTTCATAAGAAGTATAATGCATTAGTCATGTCAGCGTTTAACAATGATGCTGGTTTTGTGGCTGCATTGGATAAGGTAAGGTGTTGCTTTGTAGCAGTTGATCTAACTGTTAATGCTTTCTATTCACAATTACCGTGTAGAAAGGAAATAAATGCAACGTTTGGTGCGGGGGGGAGGGAGGGGGCATGCTAGAAAGCACTGATCAGCAAATAATTAAGTTTAAAACTGAAAATTAAATAGCTGGATGCTGTATTTCCTGTGTCCCAGCTTCTAGACTCATTGATAAGTTGAAGAGAGTCCTGATAATGCTCACTGGGTTGTAACTGATGTAACAATGCAATTATTTTGATCCAGCTAGGTTCACTTGATTTTTTTTTTTTCATTCCCTCAACTTTATAAATTGAACCAAGTGACAGCACAAGCCTATGATCAGTTGTATTGGGGAACAAGTTTGTAGGGGTTAACAGCTTCACGGTGCTATCCTGTCAAAAGTCTCCAGAGGCAAAGATCAAAACTTTCAAAGCTTCAGGAGCCACTCCATCCGGATAATTGATAATCCATTGACTAATTTGCAAATTAAATCAAGTTGATAGGAAGAGACCTGATGCTTTTTAGTCCTCTGAATTCTAGGCACTTGGTCACTGGTGGAAGCTGTGCTGTATAACCAATTTCATTCTTTCAAAGAAAAAGCTTATGACGCTGTTGCCCCTTGCAAACATAGCAGTTGTCATGTGCTTGAAACAGCTATGCAATGCAAAATGTCTGATGTGTAGTGTCCTATGTGGTGGATTGTAAGGATGCAGTGGCATGAAAGCTTTCTGCCATGGTAACCTTCACTTAAGAAGAATCATTCCTTTCCAGATATTGTTTGCAGGTTGCGCTTTAGCAGATGGTTACAACTCTGACAATATTCCTTGTGAAATAGTGACATGTCCAGGTAGGTTTGGTGGGATCTTTAAGCAAGGCCCTGGTGTAGGATTAGTCGACCAAGTGCTGCATTGTACGTGTATTAGTCCATTTGTCTTTTCCCATTACAGCACTTTTTATGCAAAGGTAGTGGAAATCTGGAACTTTCATGTTTAAAAGGTCATGGAAGCTGCGACAACTGAAATTTTCAAGGCTGTGATTAATAGAATTTTGTTACGCAAGGTTATTGAAGGATAAGAAACCAATGTAGTTAAATGCAGTTGAGGTACATGACATAGCTAAATGGTGGAGCAGGCGTAAGGGGCTGAAAGGCTGTTATTGCGTAGCCTGAACAGCAAAGTCTGTTGGGTAGCTTGAGGCTGTTAAAACATTATGTTAATAGATAATAAAAACAGAAAACGCTGGATAAACTCAGCAGGTCTGGCAACATCTGTGGAGAGAGAAACCGTTTTGGATCTAAATGATCCTCCTACAGAACTGTCCTGTAGAAGGGTCATTTAGATCCAAAATGTTAACTCTGTTTCTCTCCACAGATGCTGCCAGACTTGCTGAGTTCATCCAGCGTTTTCTGTTTTATTACTTTTGATAGGTCGAGGAATTTTCTCATTACTCATGGTTCTATTCAAATTCATTAATGAATTAGAATAGAATTAGCATCAAAATCACTGTACAAGGATGGGAAATTCTATATTTGTAATTTTAGTATACAACTGTTTTCAGAAGAATTGTTAAATTTGTGGAAAGTGTGGTACCAGCAGCAATTGATTAAAATTCAGATACAAATTATGAATGTCAAGAATTGAAATTGTTGACTGTCACTTGGTAATGCCCAATTGAAAGTTTTGGTAATGCCCAATTGAAAGTGTGAATACCTAACAGCCTTTTTTCTACTACTGAAAAATGTTGCTTGCTTTTATGCAGGCTTGTGGCCGTTTCATAAATAACAATGCAGTGACAAAAATGGCTCAATCATCAAGTAAATCTCCAGAACTTTTGGCACGATACTGTGACTCGTTACTAAAGAAAAGGTAGGATCTATGTACAAGTGCAACATCCTTTCCAAGTTGGAAAATGTTATTCATTGTTGCCCATAAGTTGAACAGTAATAAATAGTAGAAACATACAGCAGGTCAGGCAGCATCTGTGGAGAGAGCAAAAGGTGACATTTTGTGTTAATGACCATCATCAGAACTGTTCAGTCAGCCTTGTTTCCCTGCTCTATCCCTCTAGCCCCTCATGTTAATTTCCCCCCAGTGTCTCCCAAATTTCCTTTTTAAATTGATTGATCATCTCCACTTTCACCACCCTTGTAGATCATTAATTCCATGTCATTCCCATTTGCTGCATAAAAGAGAAAAGTTCTCCCTCACACTCCTGTACCTCTTGCCCAAAACCTTAAATCTCTATTCCCTAGCCCATAAACCATCAGCTAATGGGAAAAGCGTTTCTTTTTCGTATGTAAACCGTTCATCGTCTTGTACACTGTAACTGATCACCCTTCAATCTCCTTTACGCAAAGATCAATCCCAGCTTCTCCAACCTAATCTTGCAAATACCCTAATTTGTGGAACCATTCTGGTATATCACATTTGCACCCTCCTAAAGGACCGTCACATCCTTTCCTAAACTGTGGTGTCAGAACTCAGCGCAATATTCTAGCTGTAGCCTAACTAAAGCTTTATAAACATTCAGCATAAGTTCCCTACTTTTGTACTTGTTGTCTTTGTTTTTAAACTCAAGATCCTATATGCTTTGCTAATTACTCTCTTATGTCCAGTCGCCTTTGAAGATCTGCATTCTGGAACCTGCAGGCCGTCTGTCCCTGTCCATTTTTTTAGAACTGTGCTATTAAGTCTCTATTGCCTCTGCCAAATGTATTACCTCGCATGTCTCTGTATAGCATTCCAGCTTCCTCTTGTCTACCCATTCTGCTGGACTTTCACGGTCCTGTTGCAATCGATTGACCTTTCATGGAAAATAACACCGTAAACCTGAAAGTTTACTCTGTTGCACTCTGACCTGTTGGATGTTACCTGCAGTTTCTGCTCTTAATTTGGATTTCCAGCATTTGCATTATTTTGCTTTGATATCATCCTCAATTGTTTGTAATGTCTCCCAAGTTTGGAGGTTTGCAAATTTTGAAATTGTACTCTGTATTCCAACGTCCAAGACGTTTACTTCTATCTTTTCAGGCAATGCTTTCTAGATTACAATTCCACATTTCTTAAAAACAAAGAATCCTTGGCTGCCAGCTGGCATTTTGTCAGTCATCTCAAATCTTTCTCCTTTTGTTACTTGACCTCTTGCCAGTGGAAAGAGTTTATCCCTATCTACTCTGATCATATGAGCTATTAAATCTCTGCCTAAACTCCTATGCCCTCATGTTGACAATGCCAGCTTTGCCAATCTTGCCAAATACCTGAAGTCCCTCGTGTCTGATGTCTGTTAAACCTTCTCTGCACCCACACCAAGACCTTGACATCCTTCCCAAAGTGTGGTGCCAAGAAATGGACTGAACAGTGTACAGTTGATATATGACCCATAGTTTATAATATCTAAGTACATCTTCCTTGCTTTCATACTCTTTGCCTCTGTTTATAGAGCCAATGATCTCTTGTATTGTTTCTCTAAATAGTGCCATTGGATCCTTTATATCTATTGGAATTTAACAACTCGACCAACGACTTACAAACACATAATCCAGGTTAACGAGGCACGTTGAGTTCAATAGATCTGAATTCCAGCCTGAGAGATGAAAATGCTTGGGGAGTTATTTAGCTGTAAACAACAGTATAAACAAGGTTATGTCATCCTGAAAAGGAGCGGGATAGCAAAAATGAAGGATTCGTGGTTTTTGATGATTCTTCATAGATTTTCACTGGGTAAAATTGATATTGCAAGTTGGTAAGAATATTGTTATTTTATTAACAATTCATAGCCTTTATGCTCCTTGGGAATGCAAGAAGGCAGTGTGTTACGACACACTGGGCTAGTGAGTGGTCAGTTCCAGCCCCACTTGACCCAGAGTCACAACACCAGTAAAATTAGATTTATTTAAATACCTGAAAATTTGGTTGAGTCCAATAAACTACAGTCACCAGTCTTGTAATTTTACAACAAGACTAACCTATTATGTACCTTTAATTAAACAGACAGAAAATGTAGCTGCCTGTCTAATACCCGTTCTTATGGCCAATCCACCTACCCTGCACCTTCTTGGGTTGTGGGGGCGAAACTCATGCAAACATGGGGAGAATGCAAACTTCACACGGACAGTGACCCAGAGCCAGGATCGAACCTGGGACCTCGGTGCCATGAGGCAGTAGTGTTAACCACTGTGCCACCTTACTGTCCTCTTTATACACATACACATAGACAAAATACATATCGGGGAAAGGGTGGTGAAAAGACAAAGAAAATATTAATTAAATAAAAGGATAGTGCAGGCAAGGTTGTTTACCTTTCCTGCAGATTCCGCATCATTTCAGGTTCACAGCAAAGGAAATGGTAGACATTTACTGCTTTCAAAACAGTAGTTAAGACCAGAAGACATAGAAGCTGATTTAGGGTAGCACAAGTGGATAGCACTGTGGCTTCACAGCACCAGGGTCCCAGGTTCGATTCCCCGCTGGGTCACTGTCTGTGCGGAGTCTGCACGTTCTCCCCGTGTCTGCGTGGGTTTCCTCCGGTTGCCCCGGTTTCCTCCCACAGTCCAAAGATGTGCAGGTTAGGTGGATTGGCCATAATACATTGCCCTTAGTGACCAAAAAGGGGCTGGTTTAGCACAGAGCTAAATCGCTGGCTTTGAAAGCAGACCAAGGCAGGCCAGCAGCAAGGTTCAATTCCCGTACCAGCCTCCCTGAACAGACGCCGGAATGTGGTGACTAGGGGATTTTCACAGTAACTTCATTTGAAGCCGCCTTGTGGCAAGCGATTTTCATTTTTCAAAAGGTTAGGAGGGTTTATTGGGTTACGGGGATAGAGTGTAAGTGAGGGTTTAAGCGTATCGGTGCAGACTTGATGGGCTGAATGGCCTCCTTCTGCACTATGTTAAATGCTCTAGGCCACTCGGCCCATCGAGTCTGCTCTGCCATTCAATCATGGCTGATATTTTTCTCATCCTCATTCTCCTGCCTTTTCCCTTGATCGCCTTATTAATTAAGAACCTATCTGTCTGTCTTAAAGACACTCCGTGATTTGGCCTCCACAGCATTCTGTGGCAAGAAGTTCCACAGATTCACCACCCTCTGGCTGAAGAAAGCCCTCCTCATCTCTGTTTTAAAGGATCGTCTCTTTAGTTTGGCCTTTCCAAGGCCAGCACATCCTTCCTCAGATAGGGGGCCTAAAACTGCTCACAATACTCTAAATGGGGTCTGACCAGAGCCTTGTACAGCCTTGGAGGTACATCCCTGCCCTTGTATTGTAGCCCTCTCGACATGAATGCTAACATTGCAGTTGCCTTCCTAACTGCCGACTGAACTAGCACGTTAACCTTCGGAGTCCTGGTTCAAGATTCTCTCAAGTCCCTTTGTGCTTCTGATTTCCTAAGCCTTTCCCCATTTCGAAAATAGTCTATGCCTCCATTCATCCTTCCAAAGTACATAACCTCACAATTTTCAACATTGTATTCCATCTGCCACTTCTTTGCCCATTCTCCTAGCCTGTCGAAGTCATTCTTCAGCTCCCTGCTTCCTCAATTCTACCTGCCCCTCTGCATATCTTTGTATCATCTGCAAACTTAGCAACGATACCCTCAGTTCCTTCTTCCAGATCATTAATGTATGTTGTGAAAAGTTGTGGTCCCAGCAGCGACCCCTGAGGCACACCGGCTGCTGACCTGATTAATATAAAGATTATTATTGCTTCACCCGATGCTGGTGTCTATGTATTTACATTGAGTACCTTGTGTTGCTCTATTATGTATTTTCTTTTTATTTTCTTTTTCTTTACTTTTCACTGTACTTCGGTACATGTGACAATAAACAATCCAATCCTGAAAAATACCCCATTTATCCTCAGTCCTTTTAGCAACAAGTTGCTGGTTTTGATACACTTAAGATCTTCAGCTTTAAGCATTTCCCAATTATTGATCCACAGAACAAAATAAAAGAAATAGCAGCAAACTAAATAGTCAAAAATTACTCTTACAAGTGTATCGTTGATTCCTACAGTATTTCTAGAGTACTAATTTCCGTTTAGTTGAACATACTTTAATGCTGCCCCAATGTTACATAAAATGGATAAGTGTTGTGTATGGTTTAACAAACATTTTAATTTGTGTTCTATAGTTCCAAGAATCCTGAAGAGGCTGAGCTTGAAGATACACTTAATCAAGTGGTGAGTATTGCTAAACAGTCGCTACTTTTAGAAAGACTTGTTTATCCTTGATGGGTTTGGTTAGTTTTGCTATTTTCCTTCGAGGTTGCTTTATCTTCAGAAGCGGTGCAGCAATTTGAAACTATCCATACAACTTGTAAGGAAAGTCAGTGTTAAAAATCTTCATTATCCCCCCTTACCCAATCTGATCAATCAGCGTTAATTGTTTAGGATACCTGACCTGCATGCAGCAGGATCTCATTAATATCCTGATTGAACCGTCAAGTGGCAAACAATTTTTTTATTTAAAAAAAATAATAATAATTTTGATTAAAGGGTTTTCATAAAATATCAATCACAAAATGAAAAAGAAACCCAACAGGGTTAAGTACAAAACACAGTCCAAAAAAACAACCCTCCATACCCCCCCCCCCCCCCCCTGTACATAAATAATAGATTAACAGTAACACCCCGACTTAATACAACAAGTATATACAACCCCTCAGACCCTCCAGTATAAATAACAAAAACAAAAAAGTAAAGTGACACCCCCCCCCCCCCCCCCCCCCCCCCCCCCCCAAAGTTGCTGCTGCCATTGACCAATGTCTATCGCTCTGCCAGGAAGTCTAAGAACGGTTGCCACTGCCTAAAAAGCCCTTGTACCGACCCTCTCAAGGCGAATTTCACCCTCTTCAACTTAATAAACCCCGCCATATCGTTGATCCAGGATTCCACGCTTGGGGGCCTCGCATCCTTCCACTGAAGAAGAATCCTTTGCCGGGCTATCAGGGACGCAAAGGCCAGAATTCCGGCCTCTTTCGCCTCCTGCACTCCCGGCTCCTCTGCCACCCTAAATATTGCAAGCCCCCAGCCCTGGATCCTACCACCCTCGACACCGTCCTCGCTACGCCCTTCCAAAATTCCTCCAGCGCTGGGCATGCCCAGAACATATGGGTGTGGTTTGCTGGGCTCCCTGAGCGTCTAACACACCTGTCCTCACCCCCAAAAAACCGACTCATCCTTGTCCCGGTCATGTGTGCCCTGTGCAGCACCTTAAACTGTATGAGGCTGAGCCTCACGCACGAAGAGGAAGAGTTCACCCTCCCCAGGGCGTCTGCCCACATCCCTTCCTCAATGTCCTCTCCCGACTCCTCCTCCCACTTACCTTTTACCTCCACCACCGAGGCCTCCTCCTCCTGCATCACCTGGTAAGTTTCCGAGATCTTCCCCACTCCCACCCACCGCCCCGAGAGCACCCTGTCCTGTACAGTGTGGCCGTAGCCGCGGGAATTCCGCCACCTGCCGTCTGGCAAACGCCCTTACCTGTAAGTACCTGAAGGTGTTCCCCGGGGGGAGCCCGTACTTCTCCTCCAGCTCACCCAGGCTCGCGAACTTCCCGTCCACAAACAGGTCCCCCAACTTTCATATCCCTGCCCTGTGCCACCCTGCAAAGCCTCCACCTGTTCTTCCTGGGGCGAACCGGTGGTTTCCCCGTAGTGGGGTCCCCACCGAGGCCCCCACTTCTCCCCTGTGCCGCCTCCACTGCCCCCAAATTTTGAGGGCAGCCACCACCACTGGGCTTGTGGTATACCTCCTTGGAGGGAGCGGCAGCGGCGCCGTTGCCAGCGCCCCCAGACTCGTACCCACACAAGATGCCGTCTCCAGCCTCTTCCATGCAGCCCCCTCCCCTCCGTCACCCATTTGCGCACCATCGTCGCATTGGCGGCCCAGTAGTATCCACGGAGGTTGGGCAGCGCCAGTCCCCCCCCTATCTCTACTCCGCTCCAGGAACACCCTTCTCACCCTCTGAGTCCCTCGCGCCCACACAAACCACATTATACTCCTGTTAACCCGCCTGAAAAAAGCCTTCGGGATAAACACGGGGAGGCACTGGAACAGGAACAAAAACCTTGGGAGCACCGTCATTTTGATTGACTGCACCCTACCCGCCAAGGACAGCAGCAACGCCTCCCACCTCTTGAACTCCTCCAATTGCTCCACCAGCCCTGTGAAATAAGCCTATGCAGGCCCCCCCAGCTTCTGGCCACCTGGACTCCCAGATACCTGAAGCTCCTCTCCGCCATTTTTAGTGGGAGCTCGCCAATCCCCCTCTCCTGGTCCCCTGGATGAACTACGAACAACTCGCTCTTCCCCATGTTGAGCTTGTACCCCGAAAAGTCCCCGAATTCCCTAAGAATCCTCATTACCTCCGGCATTCCTCCCACTGGGTCCGCCACATACAGCAGCAGGTCGTCCGCATAAAGTGACACCCTATGCTCCTCCCCACCACGCACCAACCCCCTCCAGTTCCTTGACTCCCTCAGTGCCATGGCCAGGGGTTCAATCGCCAGTGCGAAGAGCAGGGGGAATAAGGGACACCCCTGTCTCGTCCCTCGGTGCAACCGTAAGTACTCGGACCTCCTCCTGTTTGTGGCCACACTCGCCATCGGGACCTCATACAACAGCCTCACCCACCTGACAAACCCCTCCCCAAACCCGAACCTCTTCAGCACCTCCCACAGGTACCCCCACTCTACTCTATCGAAGGCTTTCTCAGCGTCCATCGAAACCACTATCTCCGCCTCCCCCTCCCTCGCTGGCATCATGATAATGTTCAAAAGCCTCCGCACATTCGCATTCAACTGCCTCCCCTTCACAAACCCCGTCTGGGTCTTCATGGATGATTTGTGGCACACAATCCTCAATCCTCGTGGCTAAGACCTTCGCCAGCACCTTGGCATCTACATTTAGCAAGGAAATCGGTCTGTAAGACCCACACTGCAGGGGATCCTTGTCCTGCTTCAAGATCAAGGAGATCAGTGCCCGGAACATCGTCGGGGGCCCTCTCCCTTGCCTCATTGAAGGTCCTAACTAACAGCGGTCCCAACAGGTCCATATATTTTTTATAGAATTCGACCGGTTAGCCGTCCGGCCCCGGTGCCTTCCCCGCCTGCATGCTTCCTATCCCTTTGATCAGCTCCTCCAGCCCAATTGGGGCCCCCAATCCCGCCACCAGTCCCTCTTCCACCGTTGGAAACCTCAATTGGTCCAGGAAGCAGCCCATCCCTCCCTCCTCCCGTGGGGGCTCGGATCGGTACAATTACTTGTAGAAATCCCTGAAGACCCCATTGATGCCAGCTCCACTCCGCACCACACTCCCTCCCCTGTCCTTAACTCCCCCGATCTCCCTAACTGCGTCCCGCTTCCGAAGCTGATGCGCCAGCATCCGGCTTCCCTTTTCCCCAGACTCTTAAATCGCCCCCTGGGCCTTCCTCCACTGCACCTCCGCCTTCCTGGTCACCAGGTCGAATTCGGCCTGGAGGCTATGCCTCTTCCTCAACAATCCTTCCTCGGGCTCCTCCGCATACCTCCTGTCTACTCTTACCATCTCCCTCACCAGCCTCTCCCTCTACCCTCCGCTCCTTGTGGGCCCTAATGGAGATCAGCTCTCCCCTCACCACCGCCTTCAGTGCCTCCCATACCATCCCCACTCGGACCTCCCCGTTGTCGTTGGTCTCCAAGTACCTCTCTATACTTCCTCGGACCCGCTCGCTCACCTCGTCCGCCAACAGCCCCACCTCCAAGCGTCACAGCGGGTGCTGGTCCTTCTCCTCCCCATCTCCAAGTCCACCCAATGCGGGGCGTGGTCCGAAATGGCTATTGCCAAATACTCAGTATCCTCTACTCTCGCTATCAACGCCCTACTCAAGATGAAAAAGTCGATTCGGGAATAAGCCTTATGGACGTGTGAGAAGAATGAAAATTCCCTAGCCCTCGGCCTTGCAAATCTCCAAGGGTCCACCCCTCCCATCTGGTCCATAAACCCTCTCAGCACTCTAGCCGCCGCCGGCTTCCTACCCGTCCTAGACCTGGAGCGATCCAATGCCGGGTCCAGCACCGTGTTAAAGTCTCCCCCCATTATCAGGCCCCCCACTTCCAAGTCTGGGATCCGACCCAACATACACCGCATAAATCCCGCATTGTCCCAGTTCGGGGCATACACATTGACCAGTACCACTCTCTCTCCCTGCAACTTACCACTTAACATTATGCACCTGCTGCCATTATCTGCCACAATGCTCGACACCTCAAACGACACCTTCTTTCCCACCAAGATCGCCACCCCTCGATTTTTGGCATCCAGCCCCGAGTGAAACACCTGACCTACCCACCCTTTCCTCAATCTTACCCGGTCTGCCACCCTCAGCTGTGTCTCCTGAAGCATAACCACATCCACCTTGAGCCCCTTCAGGTGTGCGAACACTCGGGCCCGCTTAACCGGCCCATTCAGTCCCCTTTCATTGCAGGTTGTCAGCCGGATCAGGGGGCTACCTGCCCCCCTCCCCCGCCGACTAGCCATGACCCCTCCTCGGCCAGCCACGCGCCCACACCCGCCCCGTTCCCCACAGCGGCATACCCCCGTCTCGACCCCCTCCACTTGCTCCAGCTCCTCCTTGACCTTAGCAGCAGCAACTCGACAACCCCCCCCCCCCTGGTTAGGACCCATCCTAGCTGATTTACTCTTTCCCCCCCCCCCCATTGCACTTCCACAAGTCGGCTGACCCCGGCCACTCCCGCCTCTCCGTCGACTCCTCCCATTGTGTGGCACACCCTCCTCTCCCGTCCCCATCCATAGGCTCTCCCCCTCCCCCTTCTGTTCTAAGCGCGGGAAACAACCCTCGCTTCCCCACCCTCTCCAGTCTTCAGTGCGGGAAAAAGCCCCGCTTTCCACCTACCAGGCCCCGCCACCTCTGACGCAGCTCCTTTTACAGGCCCGGTCCCCTCCCCCCTGACTCGGGCCTCCCCCTCCCCCGCGAGGCCCCATCTCCCCTCCAAGAGCTCCCCCGACCAACCCAACCAAAACAGTGCCCAACCTGCTCCAGCCACCCTCACCGCCCCAAAAGGGAAAAAACACAAAGAAAAAGAAACCCGGAGCAATACAAAGGCCCCCCCCTCGAAACAAAAATAAACATAGCAGATCAACCGCAGTCCCCAATCGCCTGTCCCGACCCTCAATCTGTGTCCAACTTCTCGGCCTGAACAAAGGCCCACGCCTCCTCCGGAGACTCAAAATAATGGTGCTGGTCCTTGTAGGCAACCCACAGTCGTGCCGGCTGCAACATGCCAAACTTCATCCCCTGCCTGTGCAGCACCGCCTTCGCTCGATTGTACCCGGCCCTCTTTGCCACCTTCGCACTCCAGTCTTGATATATCCGAACCTCCGCGTTCTCCCACCTGCTGCTCCTCTCCTTCTTGGCCCACCTGAGCACACACTCCCGATCGACGAACCGATGGAACCGCACCAGCACCGCCCGCGGAGGCTCGTTAGCCTTGGGCCTCCTCCGCAGCACTATATGAGCCCCCTCCAGCTCCAGGGGCCCCTGGAAGGACCCCGCTCCCATCAGCGAGTTCAACATGGTGACCACATAGGCCCCTCCGGGAGGCCCAGAATCCGCAGATTCTTCCGCCTTGACCGATTCCCCATCTCGAACCGCTCCTGCCATTTCTTGTGGAGCGCCTCGTGCGCCTCCACCTTTACCGCCAGGCCCAAGATCTCGTCCTCGTTGTCGGAGATCTTTTGTCGAGCCTCGCGGATTGTCACTCCCTGGGCCGTCTGTGTCTCCAGCAGCTTATCAATAGAAGCCTTCATCGGCTCTAGCAGGTCCGTTTTAATCTCTCTGAAGCAGCGCTGGATACCCTCCTGCTGCTCCTCCGCCCACTGCATCTACGCTGCTTGGTCTCCGCCTGCCGCCATTTTGTCCTTCTTCCCTCGCACCTTCTTCGGGTGCACCACCACCTTTTGTGTCGCCCCGCTCCTAGTTGAAGCCATATACTGACGGGGAGCTGTTGTAGACTCCTTCCCACACCGGGAAACGTCGAAAAAGTTCCGTTTGGGGCCCGGAAAAGAGCCCAAAAGTCCGTTTTTGCGGGAGCCGCCGAATGTGCGACCTAGCTCCGCATAGCCGCAACCGGAAGTCTCGGCAAACAACAATTGCACCACAAAGAATGCTCACCACCCTCCCTTGATCTTCAATGGCCTGCTATCATGAATCCCCAGCATAAGCATTCTGGATGTCATCATTGATGAGAAACTCAGCTAAACCAAACACACAAATGCAGTAGCTACTAGAACAGGTCAGAGACCGTATTCTGCAGGCTTTCAACCTGACTCGCCAAAGCCTCTCTACCATCTAAAACCACAAGTTAGGAGTGTGATGGTATGTTTTCCAATTACCTGAATAGGTGTGGCTGTAACAACCCTCAAAAAGCTTGGTACCATCCAAGACAAAGTAGTCCTTTTGATTTGCGCCTGTGGTACATAGAAGCATATATAGAAAAGAGGCAGGAGAAGGCCATTAAGCCCTTCAATCCTGCTCTGTCATTCATTATGATCATGGCTGATCATCAAGTGCAATACCCTGATTCCCTTTAGCCCAGGAGCTATATCTAATTCCTTATTGAGATTACACAACGTTTGGCCCCAACAGCTTTCTGTGGTAATGAATTCCTCAAATTCACCACTCTGGGTGAAGAAATTTCTCCTCACCTTCGTCCTGAAGGTTTACCCCTTATCCTCAAACTATGACCCTAGTTTTGGACTCCCCCACCATCGGGAACATTCTTTCTGAATCTACCCTGTCTAATCCTGTTAGAATTTTGTGGAGATGCCGGCGTTGGACTGGGGTGAGCACAGTACGAAGTCTTACAACACCAGGTTAAAGTCCAACAGGTTTGTTTCGATGTCACTAGCTTTCGGAGCGCTGCTCCTTCCTCAGGTGAATGAAGAGGTCTGTTCCAGAAACACATATATAGACAAATTCAAAGATGCCAAACAATGCTAGGAATGCGAGCATTAGCAGGTGATTAAATCTTTACAGATCCAGAGATGGGGTAACCCCAGGTTAAAGAGGTGTGAATTGTCTCAAGCCCACTTGTAAGTTTCTATGAGATCCCCCCCCCTCACTTTTCTAAATGCCAACGAATATAATCCTAGCGGACTTAGTCTCTCCTCATACATCAATCCGCCACTCCAGGAATCAGTCTGGTAAACCTTCCCTACACTCCCTCCATAGCAAGAACATCTTTCCTCAGATAAGGAGACCAAAATTGCATACACTACTCCAGGTGTGGCCTCACCAATGCCCTATACAATTACAGTAAGACATCTCTATTTGTATACTCCTATCCTCTCACTATGCAGGCAAACATACCATTTGCCTTCTTCACTGCCTGATGTACCTGCACGCTTATTTTCAGCGACTGATGCATGACCCATTCAAATAACAACCTGCCTTCCTATTTTTGCTACCGATGCGGATACCTTCACATTTATCTACCTTATACTGCATCTGCCATGCATATGCCACTCCCGCTGAAGCATCTCTGCATCCTCCTCACAGCTCACCCTCCCACCCAACTTTGTATCATCTGCAAATTTGGAGATAATACATTTAGTTCCCTTGTCCAAATCTTTACTATATCATGTGAACATTTGGGATCCTAGCTCCGATCCCTGTAGGTACCCTACTAGTCACTGCTTGCTAATCAGAAAAGACCCATTTATTCCAATTTTTTTCTTCCTGTTTGCTAACCAGCTTTTTATCCATCACAGGACACTACCCGTAATTCTATGTGCTTTAACTTTACATGGTAATCTGCTATATGAGACTTTATAAACAGAGGCATCGGGTGAAGCATACGGGAGTGGAGTGTTACTCGGTAGAGAAGATGTGTGGCGAGATCAGATCAGCCCATAAGAGGGTCATTTAGGAGTCTGGTCACAGCGGGGAAAAAGCTGTTTTTGAATCTGTTAGTACGTGTTCTCAGACTTTTGTATATCCTGCCCAATGGAAGAAGTTGTGAGAGTGAATAAGCCGGGTGGGAGGGGTCTTTGATTATGCTGCCCACTTTCCCAAGGCAGCAGGAGGTGTAGACAGTCGATGGATGGGAGGTCGGTTTGTGTGATGGACTGGACGATGTTCACGACTCTCTGTAGTTTCTTACTGTCTTGGGCCGAGCAGTTGCCATACCAGGCTGTGATGCAGCCAGATGGGATGCTTTCTGTGGTGCATCTTTAAAAGTTGGTAAGAGTAAATGTGGACATGCCGAATTTCCTTAGTTTCCTGAGGAAGTATAGGCGTTGTTGTGCTTTCTTGGTCGTAGAATTGACGTGGGCGGATCAGGACAGATTTTTGATGATGTGCACACCTAGGAATTTGAAGCTGTCATCCATCTCCACCTCCGCCCCATTGATGCAGGCAGGGGTGCGTATGATACTTTGCTTCCTGAAGTCAATGACCAGCTCTTTAGTATTTAGTCCCATTTTTGTTGAATTTTCACAGCCGCATATCCTTCTATGTATTATCTGGAACTTTTACTGTCTGAGTCATGGCATAGACTGATCTGATCTGGGTGCCTGCGAACAATTCACATTGTTCAATTTCACTACCAAAGATACTGGACCATTTTGGTTGAGAATTACTCCAGGTAAGGGTGACACAATGGGGCAGTGGTTAGCACTGCCGTCTATGGTGCTGAGGACCTGGGTTGGCTCCCGCCCCGGGTCACTCTCTGTGTGAAGTTTGCCCATTCTCCCCGTGTCTGTGTGGGTTTCCCCCACAACCCAAAAGATCTGCAGGTTAGGAGGATTGGCCACGCTAAATTGCCCCATAATTGGGAAAAAAATAATTGGGTACTCTAAATTTATTTAAATAAAGAATAACTCCAGGTAGCCAATGCTGGTTACTACCAAAATTCCTGATTATAAACACAATCATTTGGGTTAAAATATCTCTCCTTAGCATGATAATCATGTCTCTCCTTCTGATTTTCTTGTCTCATCCCCACTTTTGCTTTGACATCTGGATGTAGCGGATCCAGGTGAGACTTTGGCCTTCTACCAATCAATAATTCAGCTGGTGAGAGTCCGGTAGTTGTTAGTGGTGTGATACAATAGTGAAATAAGAACCTCAAGAGGTTAGTCTCTAAAGTATCACCTGCCATCCTCTTCAATCCTTCCTTCAATGTCTGAACGGCTCGCTCTGCCAGACAAACCATTTGAGCGGATGAAAAGGCGCAGTACACAATTCCTTTGCATAAACTCTTGGAACAACTTGCTCATAAATGTTGTACCATTATCAGAACCGAGAAAATCCGGTAACCCATGAGTTGCAAAGACTTGGCGTATCTTCTCTATGATATTAGGAGCTGTGATGCTGCTCATGATGTATACTTCTAACCACTTAGAATCTATTCTTGCAGAGGCCATGGTAGGAATACATTTTGACCACTGAAAAGGCTTATCGATGGTTTGTGGTCAGTACATTTGGTGAATGAAAGATTATAGAGGCACTGATGGAATCTTTTTACTGAAAAAAAGTAGCTGGACCTTCTTTGTCCAACTGTGAACATCCCCTTTCAGCCTTTGTCAGTGTTCTGGGTGCAAAGCCAATGGGTTTTTCAGATCAGTCATCCATTATGTGAGAAAGTCATCGCCGATTGCCCCCATACCAGGACGATGCACCACACAACAGAATAAATTCCCTGTCTGGCTGAAAATTGGCTAGCAGATTTTTCGATTACAGTGGCACTTAAACACCTTTTGAAAGGCTTTTTCTATGCAGACACTTCCATTTTGTTTCTTTGTGCAGAAGTAGGTACAGCAGAGCTAACACTGGACAGGCCTGGCAAAAACTTTCCATAATAGTTTATCAGATCTACAAATGACCTGAGCTTGACCGTATTCCTGGGCTCCAGAGCTTCCTTAATCGCTCGAACCTTCTCTTCCAATAGAAATGAGCCTTGTGCAGTGATTCTGTGGCCGAGATACTGCATGCTCAGTACCTGAAAAATGCTCTTGCTCCATTTCAGACGCAGTCGTGCCTCTGAAAACATTTTAAAACCTTGATCCATGTTGCTGAGATGCTCCTCAGTCTTATCCAAAATTAAAATGTCATTTAAGTCGACTGTGAAGCATGAGAAGCGCCTAGTAACAGGTTATTCATCATCCTTTGGAAGATCGCTAGACTGGAGATACGTCAAAAACCAAATTATTATACTTGAACAGCCCTTTATGCATGTTGCTGGTCACATACTGCTTCACGTTGTCCACCAGCATGAGTTATTGATGGGTCTGGTTCACGTCCAGTTTTGAAAACATCTTGCCTCCTGCAAGGGTTGAAAAATCTTCTACCCTCAACAATGGGTAAGCGTCCAGCTTGGAAACCTGATGAATGATAAGTTTGTAATCCCAACAAGAACATTTAACCACCCAACGTGAAAGCTGACTGGGCTCAATGATTCCTAGCCTTTGCAGCCGCTCCAACTCCTCCACTTTGCATTTCATTGCGTAGAGCACTGTCCTCCGTTTGAAAAAGCAAGAAGTAGCTTGAGGATCTAAGAAACATTTAACTGTAATGCCCCGCATTGTACCCAGTTTATCTTTGAAAACCTCAGGATAGAACATTACAGCGCAGTACAGGCCCTCCGGCCCTCGTTGTTGCGCCGACCTGTGAAACCACTAAAGCACATCTACACTATTCCCTTATCGTCCATATGTCTATCCAATGACCATTTGAATGCTCTTAGTGTTGGCGAGCGTTGCAGGCGTTCTTTACCTCACCCCAATTCAACTGAATTTTCCTGAGTCAGTCACTAGGCCCATGCTCTTTTACTATCAGGAGCCGTTCTCTTGCTTCTTGGTTGTTATATGCAATGGCCCCCTCTTAACGGGCCACGTATTTGGCATAGTTTCGCCGCTGTAAGTCCTAAGGTTGATTCCTGGCTGAGTGAGGTCTGGTGCCTGCTTAGAGCTCCCTTCCCCAACTGCCAGGTTGTCACTTCCACGGTGTCAAGGGAGAGTGCCAGGGCGCTGTCCAGCCAAGTTGCTGACCTACCTGGAGCTACAAAGGCCTCCAAGTCCCTCTGGTGTGGTCATCCCATTTATCCAGTGCTTTCAACAGTGGCTCCAAGAAGGGTCTCATTGAGGAACCATTGCACGTCAATATCGGAGTGTTGCCAGCTGCTTTTATAGTAGAAAAGTGCAGGCATGCTGTTCAGGCATCCGAGGTTGAAAAAGAACCAATCTAAAACAAGCTGTCCAATTACACTCTTTTTAGAAAGCACTCCATATAAAAAAAGAAGTCCAAGAGAGCACCTGTTTTTCTAGGAAGGCCTTCACAACAGACCAGCAGAAAAAAAGCAGACAGAGAGCCTGGTCTTTCTCAGAAGGACTTCCGAATAGAGGACCCTGATCACGCCAGCTGGAGTGGGCTAGAAGAATAGGAAACTGATTTGCGTTCGGTGCAAATTCTGTTTTGGCACTCTCCCACAATTCTCCCAACATAGCAGGATTCGCGCCGGGTGTAACGTGGCTGGAGAATTGCCCCCAGGAGTGGAACACTGGCTAATGCTCAAAGCTGGAGAAAGTGCCAGAGGAAAAGGAAGACAATCAAATGAGTGAACAGCCATATCACCACCATGGGGATCTTAGTGGGAGAAGATGTGACTTGGTGGGGAAGTATTAGAATAATAATTGCTTATTGTCACAAGTAGGCTTCAATGAAGTTACTGTGAAAAGCCCCTAGTTGCCACATTCCGGCACCTGTTCGGGGAGGCCGATACGGGAATTGAACCCGCGCTGTTGGCATTGTTCTGCATTACAAGCCAGCTGTTTAGTCCACTGTGCTAAACCTGCCCCTCAACGTCAATGACCCACAGCCAAATTTCCATCAAGACCACTATGTTAATGCATTCATCCACAAAAAGCAAAAAGTTCATGAATGGAAAGGGCCTTGTTCCCAATGATCAGACACTCTGGAGGGAGATGGGGAGAGGGGCAGCAAGAACCTATATGTTGGCAGGATTCACAGGGTGAGTTTTTCAGGAAGGAGGTTGGCAAGATCAGATCCCAGCAGGTGCGCTGAGCAGACATTCAGCAAGAAAATAAGGTGAGTCTTGGATTGCTGCTCTTAATGAGGCAGTGCAAATTGCCTCAATGGACTCTTCTGAGGATGCCAAAACAATGGAGGCCATTGACTTAGCTTGGAGGGAGTCAAGAGAGTTTGACTTGGCTGTACCATTGTTGTATTATATCGATATTTTGGCCCCAAGTTTTTAGAAGGGAGGTAATTGGCGGTGTTTAATGTCATATGACCTTCTTGCAACATTATTGGAGAACTGCCTCTCCATCTGTGCAATTTTTTTTTTCTGCTATTCGTTATCTTTGGACACGCTTATGTACCTACTTTTTTTTTTGAATATTTTATTGAAAAATTTTGGCCAACCATCACAGTACATTGTGCATCCTTTACACAATATTATAACAACACAAATAACAATGACCTATTTTATAAACAGAAAATGAATAAATAATAAATAACAAAAATGAAAACTAACCCTAATTGGCAACTGCCTTATCACAAGTAACACTCTCCAAAAATATAATTTAACAGTCCAATATATAATTATCTGTAGCAACGACCTATACATATTATACAGTATATATTAACAACCCTGAGAGTCCTTCTGGTTCCTCCTCCTCCTCCTCCTCCTCTTTCCCCCCCCCACCCCCCCCCCCCGATCCTGGGCTGCTGCTGCTGCCTTCTTTCTTCCATTCCATCTATCATTCTGCGAGGTATTCGACGAACGGTTGCCACCGCCTGGTGAACCCTTGAGCCGACCCCCTTAGAACGAACTTAATCCGCTCTAGCTTTATAAACCCTGCCATGTCATTTATCCAGGTATCCACCCTCGGGGGCTTGGCTTCTTTCCACATTAGCAATATCCTGCACCGGGCTACTAGGGACGCAAAGGCCAAAACATCGGCTTCTCTCGCCTCCTGCACTCCCGGCTCTTGTGCAACCCCAAATATAGCCAACCCCCAGCTTGGTTCGACCCGGACCCCCACTACTTTTGAAAGCACCTTTGTCACCACCATCCAAAACCTCTGTAATGCCGGGCATGACCAAAACATATGAGTATGATTCGCTGGGCTTCTCGAGCACCTCGCACACCTATCCTCCACCCCAAAAAATTTACTGAGCCGTGCTCCAGTCATATGCGCCCTGTGTAATACCTTAAACTGAATCAGGCTTAGCCTGGCACACGAGGACGACGAGTTTACCCTGCTTAGGGCATCTGCCCACAGCCCCTCCTCGATCTCCTCCCCCAGCTCTTCTTCCCATTTCCCTTTTAGTTCATCTACCATAGTCTCCCCTTCGTCCCTCATTTCCCTATATATATCTGACACCTTACCATCCCCCACCCATGTCTTTGAGATCACTCTGTCCTGCACCTCTTGTGTCGGGAGCTGCGGGAATTCCCTCACCTGTTGCCTCGCAAAAGCCCTCAGTTGCATATACCTGAATGCATTCCCTTGGGGCAACCCATATTTCTCGCTCAGCGCTCCCAGACTCGCAAACTTCCCATCCACAAACAGATCTTTCAGTTGCGTTATTCCTACTCTTTGCCACATTCCATATCCCCCATCCATTCCCCCCGGGGCAAACCTATGGTTGTTTCTTATCGGGGACCCCCCCAAGGCTCCAGTCTTTCCCCTATGCCGTCTCCACTGTCCCCAAATCTTCAGTGTAGCCACCACCACCGGGCTTGTGGTGTAGTTCCTCGGTGAGAACGGCAATGGGGCTGTCACCATAACCTGTAGGCTAGTCCCCCTACAGGACGCCCTCTCTAATCTCTTCCACGCCGCTCCCTCCTCCTCTCCCATCCACTTACTCACCATTGAAATATTAGCGGCCCAATAATACTCACTTAGGCTCGGTAGTGCCAGCCCCCCCCTATCCCTGCTACGCTGTAAGAATCCCTTCCTCACTCTCGGGGTCTTCCCGGCCCACACAAAACCCATGATGCTCTTTTCAATCCTTTTTTAAAAAAAAAAAGCCTTCGTGATCACCACCGGGAGGCACTGAAACACAAAGAGGAATCTCGGGAGGACCACCATCTTAACCGCCTGCACCCTCCCTGCCAGTGACAGGGATACCATATCCCATCTCTTGAAATCCTCCTCCATTTGTTCCACCAACCGCGTTAAATTTAACCGATGCAATGTGCCCCAATTCTTGGCTATCAGGATCCCCAGGTAACGAAAGTCCCTTGTTACCTTCCTCAACGGTAGGTCCTCTATTTCTCTACTCTGCTCCCCTGGATGCACCACAAACAACTCACTTTTCCCCATGTTCAATTTATACCCTGAAAAATCCCCAAACTCCCCAAGTATCCGCATTATTTCTGGCATCCCCTCCGCCGGGTCTGCCACATATAGTAACAAATCGTCCGCATACAAAGATACCAGGTGTTCTTCTCCTTCTCTAAGTACTCCCCTCCACTTCTTGGAACCCCTCAACGCTATCGCCAGGGGCTCAATCGCCAGTGCAAACAATAATGGGCACAGAGGGCATCCCTGCCTTGTCCCTCTATGGAGCCGAAAATATGCAGATCCCCGTCCATTCGTGACCACGCTCGCCATCGGGGCCCTATACAACAGCTGCACCCATCTAACATACCCCTCTCCAAAACCAAATCTCCTCAACATCTCCCACAAATAATCCCACTCCACTCTATCAAATGCTTTCTCGGCATCCATCGCCACTACTATCTCCATTTCCCCCTCTGGTGGGGGCATCATCATTACCCCTAACAGCCTCCGTATATTCGTGTTCAGCTGTCTCCCCTTCACAAACCCAGTTTGGTCCTCGTGGACCACCCCCGGGACACATTCCTCTATTCTCATTGCCATTACCTTGGCCAGGATCTTGGCATCTACATTTAGGAGGGAAATAGGTCTATAGGACCCGCATTGTTAGCGGGTCCTTTTCCTTCTTTAAGAGAAGCGATATCGTTGCTTCAGACATAGTCGGGGGCAGTTGTCCCCTTTCCTTTGCCTCATTAAAGGTCCTCGTCAATACCGGGGCGAGCAAGTCCACATATTTTCTATAGAATTCGACTGGGAATCCATCCGGTCCCGGGGCCTTTCCCGCCTGCATGCTCCTAATTCCTTTCACCACTTCTTCTACCTCGATCTGTGCTCCCAGTCCCACCCTTTCCTGCTCTTCCACCTTGGGAAATTCCAGCCGATCCAAAAACTCCATCATTCTCTCCCTCCCATCCGGGGGTTGAGCTTCATATAATTTTTTATAAAATGTCTTGAACACTCCATTCACTCTCTCCGCTCCCCGCTCCAGCTCTCCTTCCTCATCCCTCACTCCCCCATTTCCCTCGCTGCTCCCCTTTTCCTCAATTGGTGTGCCAGCAACCTGCTCGCTTTCTCCCCATATTCGTACTGTACACCCTGTGCCTTCCTCCATTGTGCCTCTGCAGTGCCCGTAGTCCGCAAGTCAAATTCTACATGTAGCCTTTGCCTTTCCCTGTGCAGTCCCTCCTCCGGTGCTTCCGCATATTGTCTGTCCACCCTCAAAAGTTCTTGCAGCAACCGCTCCCGTTCCTTACTCTCCTGCTTCCCTTTATGTGCCCTTATTGATATCAGCTCCCCTCTAACCACCGCCTTCAGCGCCTCCCAGACCACTCCCACCTGGACCTCCCCATTATCATTGAGTTCCAAGTACTTTTCAATGCACCCCCTCACCCTTAGACACCCCCCCCCTCATCTGCCATTAGTCCCATGTCCATTCTCCAGGGTGGGCGCCCTCCTGTTTCCTCCCCTATCTCCAAGTCCACCCAGTGTGGAGCGTGATCCGAAATGGCTATAGCCGTATACTCCGTTCCCCTCACCTTCGGGATCAACTCCCTTCCCAGCACAAAAAAGTCTATTCGCGAGTAGACTTTATGGACATAGGAGAAAAACGAGAACTCCTTACTCCTAGGTCTGCTAAATCTCCACGGGTCTACACCTCCCATCTGCTCCATAAAATCTTTAAGTACCTTGGCTGCTGCCGGCCTCCTTCCAGTCCTGGACTTCCACCTATCCAGCCCTGGTTCCAACACCGTATTAAAATCTCCCGCCATTATCAGCTTTCCCATCTCTAGGTCCGGAATGCGTCCTAGCATCCGCCTCATAAAATTGGCATCATCCCAGTTCGGGGCATATACGTTTACCAAAACCACCGTCTCCCCCTGTAGTTTGCCACTCACCATCACGTATCTGCCCCCGTTATCCGCCACTATAGTCTTTGCCTCGAACATTACCCGCTTCCCCACTAATATAGCAACCCCCCTGTTTTTCGCATCTAGCCCCGAATGGAACACCTGCCCCACCCATCCTTTGCGTAGCCTAACCTGGTCTATCAGTTTCAGGTGCGTTTCCTGTAACACAACCACATCTGCCCTAAGTTTCTTAAGGTGTGCGAGTACCCGTGGCCTCTTTATCGGCCCGTTCAGCCCTCTCACGTTCCACGTGATCAGCCGGGTTGGGGGGCTTCCTACCCCCCCCCCCCCCATGTCGATTAGCCACCCCCTTTTTCCAGCTCCTCACCCGGTTCCCACGCAGCTGTATCTCCCCCAGGCGGTGCCCCCCTGCCCATCCCCTCCCATACCAGCTCCCCCCTCTCCCCAGCAGCAGCAACCCAGTAATTCTCCCCCCCCGCCCCCCCCCCCCCCCCCCCCCCCCCCGCTAGCGTAATTACTCCCCCCATGTTGCTCCCAGAAGTCAGCAAACTCTGGCCGACCTCGGCTTCCCCACGTGACCTCGGCTCGCACCGTGCGACGCCCCCTCCTTCCTGCTTCTCTATTCCCGCCATGATTATCATAGCGCGGGAACCAAGCCCGCGCTTCTCCCTTGGCCCCGCCCCCAATGGCCAACGCCCCATCTCCTCCACCTCCCCTCCTCCCCCCATCACCACCTGTGGAAGAGAGAAAAGTTACCACATCGCAGGATTAGTGCATAAAACTCCTCTTTCCCTCCTTTTTAACCCCGCACATTCGCCCCACCACTTTGTTCAAACGTTCTTTTTAATAACCCGCTCATTCCAGTTTTTCTTCCACAATAAAAGTCCATGCTTCATCCGCCGTCTCAAAGTAGTGGTGCCTCCCTCGATATGTGACCCACAGTCTTGCCGGTTGCAGCATTCCAAATTTTATCTTCTTTTTATGAAGCACCGCCTTGGCCCGATTAAAGCTCGCCCTCCTTCTCGCCACCTCCGCACTCCAGTCTTGATAAACGCGGATCACCGCGTTCTCCCATTTACTGCTCCGGGTTTTCTTTGCCCATCTAAGGACCATTTCTCTATCCTTAAAACGGAGGAATCTCACCACTATGGCTCTGGGAATTTCTCCTGCTCTCGGTCCTCGCGCCATCACTCGGTATGCTCCCTCCACCTCCAACGGACCCGCCGGGGCCTCCGCTCCCATTAACGAGTGCAGCATCGTGCTCACATATGCCCCGACGTCCGCTCCCTCCGCACCTTCAGGAAGACCAAGAATCCTCAGGTTGTTCCTCCTTGCGTTGTTCTCCAGTGCCTCCAACCTTTCCACACATCGTTTCTGATGTGCCTCATGCGTCTCCGTCTTCACCACCAGGCCCTGTATGTCGTCCTCATTCTCGGCTGCCTTTGCCTTCACGACCTGAAGCTCCCGCTCCTGGGTCTTTTGTTCCTCCTTTAGCCCTTCGATCGCCTGTAGTATCGGGGCCAACAGCTCTTTCTTCATTTCCTTTTTGAGCTCTTCCACACAGCATTTCAAGAACTCTTGTTGTTCAGGGCCCCATGTTAAACTGCCACCTTCCGACGCCATCTTGGTTTTTGCTTGCCTTCCTTGCCGCTGTTCTAAAGGATCCACTGCAATCCGGCCACTTTCTCCTCCTTTTTTCATCCGTATCCAGGGGGGATTCCCTTCTGGTTTACCGCACAGTGTTTTTAGCCGTCAAAATTGCCGTTGGGGCTCCTATCAAGAGCCCAAAAGTCCGTTTCACCGGGAGCTGCCGAAACGTGCGACTCAGCTGGTCATCGCCGCACCCGGAAGTCCCCTTATGTACCTACTTTATACCTGCTGCGATAAATTTACATCCGTTTGTAATATTTTAAACACTTTGATTGGATTGTTTGATTTTCAGATGGTGGTCTTTAAATATATTGAAGACAAAGATGTATTCCAGAAGTTCTATGCCAAGATGTTAGCAAAGAGATTGGTTCATCAGAACAGTGCTAGTGATGATGCAGAAGCCAGCATGATCTCCAAGCTAAAGGTCGGTGGGAGTTAATTTAAATTTGGTTTGTAGTTTTGTTTTCCATTAATAGATCCTGCCGTGCAGGCAGCATGTGGCGCAGTGGATAGCACTGGGACTGCGGCGCTGAAGACCCGGGTTTGTATCCCGCCCCTGGGTCATTGTCCGAGTGGAGTTTGCACATTCTCCCCATGTCTGTGTTAGTTTCATTCCCATAACCCAAAGATGTGCAGGTTAGGTGGATTGGCCACACTAAATTGCCACTTAATTGGGAAAAAAATTTTTTTTTATAATTAAAAAAAAAAATAGATCCTGCCACTCTGGCTTAGATTGGCCAACTCCGCAAAGATCAGTGGGTGATCTGGATTTTCTTTGGTTGGCTCATTTTCCCAGGAGGTGCTTAATTTACTAATTGAGACATTACAAGAGCCTAGACTTCATCGGCTTTTTTAAAAGTCATTTAGTAAAGATGCAAGTGGTGGGACATTGCTGAGCTGAGTATGGGTGTGTGAAGCTCTTGTTTTATAATATAATCTTTATTGTCACAAGTAGGCTTACATTAACACTGCAATGAAGTTACCGTGAAAAGCCCCTAGTCGCCACATTCTGGCGCCTGTTCAGGTACACTGAGGGAGAATTCAGAATGTTCAAATGACCTAATAGCACATCTTTCGGGCCATGTGGGAGGAAACCAGAGCACCTAGAGGAAACCCAGGCAGACACTGGAGAACATGCAGACACAGACAGTGACCCAAGCCGGTAATCGAACCTGGGACCCTGGCGCTGTGAAGTCATGTTGCTAACCACTATGCTATCGTGCTGCCCCTTACCCCCAACTTCGAGGGGGCAGGCTATTGGTGACTATTTGGTTTCTGTTTTTACATTGTTCTGAAAATCGAATCAATGTTACAGTTTGTGTGTTCTATAAAGTGACAGTGAGGCAAAATAAAGGTTTGCAGTTACATAGCACATTGTTTCGTGAGCAGCCAAAACTATTTTCAAACTGGGAATTTCTTTGAAATATTAAGGCAAACTTTGTAACTTTCCACACATGAATAGCATGGGATGACATTTGTTCTTTACTGCTGCACAATGACTTGGCTGAGAGATTCCTCCATGCCGTTGTCCAGCACAATTCCACTCATTTTTGCCTCCTTTGTTTTCCAGGCTGCAGACTTAATTGGGATAAATAAGAATTTAATTGAGCTTAATTAAGTGTTAACAGTTTCTACAGAATATGCAGATTTGCCCAGAAAGCATTTTATTCAACATTAATAAGGCAGCATGGTAGCATTGTGGATAGCACAATTGCTTCACAGCTCCAGGGTCCCAGGTTCGATTCCAGCTTGGGTCACTGTCTGTGCGGAGTCTGCACATCCTCCCCGTGTGTGCGTGGGTTTCCTCCGGGTGCTCCGGTTTCCTCCCACAGTCCAAAGATGTGCAGGTTAGGTGGATTGGCCATGATAAATTGCCCTTGGTGTCAAAAATTACCCTTCGTGTTGGGTGGGGTTACTGGGTTATGGGGATAGGGTGGAGGTGTTGACCTTGGGTAGGGTGCTCTTTCCAAGAGCCGGTGCAGACTCGATGGGCCGAATGGCCTCCTTCTGCACTGTAAATTCTATGATCTAATCAAAACACTTGAGCTGAATTTCAATTACCTGATTAGTTTTTTCTTCATATTTCAGCAAGCCTGTGGCTTTGAGTATACCTCTAAACTCCAACGTATGTTTCAAGATATTGGTGTGAGCAAAGACTTGAATGAACAATTCAAAAAGCATTTGTCTAATTCTGAGCCTCTAGACTGTAAGTATAAATTGTGAATAGTCTTATCAGGTTGAAGGGATGTATATAGCATTTTCCTGGTAATGACAGGTTATTTAAATATCAGCACTATATTAAATAGCTACCATAAACTAAGTACCTACCATAAACTATCAAAACTTCTGTCAGGGACAATGTGACTTCTGGATATGCCTGATTCTCACAGCATTGGCTATAGTAAAAGGGTTAACCCATTTGTTTTAGGTGGATTGCTGTTTCTGTTATAATGGAGGAGGAATTCCAGTCAAGTATAACTGTACATTAACATACCACCAGCAAAATTTCAGAGCCTGCATACTTCTATTATTTCTTCTTAATTTGTCTTGTTCTTTTCAGCCTTGATGTGGTTTGATGTTTTGATTCAACAAATGTATCATAAAAATATGATTACATTTTGAAAAGGGCTTTTTTTTCTTCTTCTTCTCCCTAGTGGATTTCAGTATTCAGGTTTTGAGTTCCGGTTCTTGGCCTTTTCAGCAGTCCTGCACATTTGCACTCCCATCTGAGGTAAATTTGATATATGTTTCCTATTTATTTTGCATACTATTACAAATGATTCATATGTAATAATAGAAGTTAATAAAATTCATTGAATAAACATCAGCTTTGTATTACTTCAGTTGGAACGTAGTTACCAGAGATTCACAGCATTCTATGCTAGTCGACACAGTGGTCGGAAATTGACGTGGCTCTATCAGTTGTCCAAAGGAGAGTTAGTTACAAACTGCTTCAAGAACCGATATACTTTACAGGTGAGATGTGTAACAATTTTTACATAATCAATTTTCAATAGCTGTCATGTTTTAAATTGAGGAAAGAAAATAAAATTAATTTATTCAAATAAGGTGCAGAATCATAGAATTTACAGTGCAGAAGGAGGCCATTCGGCCCATCGAGTCTGCTCTGGCTCTTGGTAAAAGCACCCTACCCAAGCCCACACCGCCCGCCACCCTATCCCCTTAACCCAGTAACCCCACCCAACACTAAGGGCAATTTTGGACACTAAGGACAATTTAGCACGGCCAGTCCCCACTTTATCATTGATTAAAGTCCGGAAAGTTCTTAAGTTTTGAATTGAGACAAAGGTTGACACAGCAATCTCCTTTTTGTATCATCAAATTAACTTCATAATTGATGTCAGTGTGATAAATTTTGAATTGTGACAGTTAACAGTGACATTTGTAAGATAGAAATTATTTGTATGTATGAACTGAAGACAGAATGGTATATTTTCTCATGCAAACTGTTATTCGTATGCAACACAGCATGCAAATGTACTTGTGTTGCACAAGTAATATGACGTACCAATAGTGTTTTAAAAAAACGAGCAATGCATAATTTTGCCATCAGCAACTTTTCAATCATTATGTTCCTTTGTATAAATGTTGTACATTAGAACTTAAACTTAATTTGCTCTAATGGAGGTAAGCTTGCTCTGTTATATATTGCGCCTCTAAACATGGCATGCGCCTCTATTTACCTCCTTCAACAGCATCCGAGGAACGCTAAGTATTGGTTGGACTAAAGTGGTGACTTTAATTACTTTGGATAATGGTAAATAGTCATACACTTACATCTGTAAACACATATAAAAGAAATTATTTATATTACAGAAAATAATTACTGCTTTATTGTCGAGCATTGTAAACAATATTATCAATTTGCATCACCAGAATTAAAGCAACGGCAGTATATTTCCAAGTCAGGGTGGTGAGTGACTTGGAGTGGAATGCCCAAGAATGGTGGTGGGGTTCCCAGGTATCTGCTGCTTTTGTCCTTCTAGATGGTAATGGTCGTGCGTTTGGAAGGTGCTGCTGAGGGAACCTTGGTGAGTTCCTGCAGTGCATCTTCTAGATGGTACACATGGCTGCCACTGTTCGTCAGTGGTGGAGGGATTGAATGTTTGTGGAAAGGGTAGGAATCAAGCGGGCAGCATTGTCCTGCATGGTGTTGAACTTCTTGAGTGTTGTTGGAACTGCATCCAGGCAAGTGGAGAGTATTACATTACACTCCTGACTTGTGCCTTGTAGATGATGGATAGGCTTTGGGGTGGGGAGGGTCAGGAGGTGATTTACTCACTGTAGGACCTTGGACCTGCTTTGGTAGCCACGGTATTAATATGGTTAGTCAAGTTCAGTTCCTGATCAGTGGTAACCCAAGGATGTTGATTGTGGGGGATTCAGCTCTGGTAATGCCATTGAAGTCGCAGGAGCAATGGTTGGATCCTTTCTTGTAGGAGATGATCATTGCCTGGTACTTTTGCGGCATGTAACTTGCCACTTGTCAGCCTAAGCCTGGATATTGTCCAGACCTTATGGTGGAAGCGCGGTCATTGATGAAGCAGCTGAAGATGGTTGGACCTAGGACACTACCCTGAGGAACTCCTGCAGTGATGTCCTGGAGCTGAGATGATTGACCTCCAACCACCACAACCATGTTCCTTTGTGCTAAATATGACTCAAACCAGCGAAAGAATTTTCCCCCTGAGTCCCTTGACTCGAGTTTTGCTAGGGCTCCTTGATGCCATAATTGGTCAAATGCTGCCAAGATGTCGAGGGCAGTCACTCTGACCTCAGTCTGGCATTCAGCTCTTTTGTCCATGTTTGAACCAAGGCTGGCATGAAGTCAGGAGAGGAGTGATCCTGGTGGAATCCAAACTGAGTATCCATGACCAAGTTATTGCTGAGTAAGTACCGTTTGAGAGCACTTGATGATTCCTTTCATCACTTTACTGATGGAGAGTAGGCCGATGGGGTGGTAATTGGCTGGGTTGAATTTGTCCTGTTTCTTATGTACAGGACACACCTGGACAATTTTTCACATTGCCGGGAGATGCCAGTGTTGCAACTGTATTGGCTAGGGGTGAGGCAAGTTCTGGAGCACAAATCTTATAATAATAATAATCACTTATTGTCACAAGTAGGCTTCAATTAAGTTACTGTGAACAACCCCTAGTCGCCACATTCCGGCTTCTGTTCGGGAGGCCAGTACGGCAATTGAACCCGCGCTGCTGGCATTGTTCTGCATTACAAGCCAGCTATTTAGCCCACTGTGCTAAACCAGCCCCTGGATCTTCAGTACTATTATGAGAATATTCTCGTGGCCCACAGCCGTTGCAGTGTCCAGTGCCTTTGGCTGTTCTCTTGATATCCCGTGGAGTGAATCTTATTGATTGAAGACTGACATCTATGATGCTGGGGACCTCTGGAGGAGACCGAGATGAATCATCCACTCAGCACCTCTGGCTGAAGATTGGTGTAAATGCTTCAGCCTTGTCTTTTGCACAAGAGGTGCTGGACTCCTCCATCATTGAGGATGGGGATATTTGTGGAGCCTCCTCCAGTGAATTGTTTAATTGTCGTCCTCCATTCATGGCTGAATGTGGCAGAACTGCAGAGCTTGGATCAAATGCGTTTGTTGTGGAATTGCTTAGATGTCTATTACTTGCAGCTTATGCTGTTTGGCACATAAGTAGTCCTGTGTTGTAGCTTCACCAGGTTGACACCTCAATTTTAGGTACACCTGGTGTTGCTCCTGGCATGCTCTCCTACACTCTTCATTGAACCAAGGTTGATCCCCTGGCTTAATGGTAATGGTAAAGTGTGGAATGTGCCAGGTGATGAGGTTGAAGCTCGTGGTTGAGTACAATTCTGGCCCACGGCACCTCATGGATGTCCAGTCTTGAGTTGCTAGACCTGCCAGTCCAGTGACATTACCACTACGCAACCACCGCCTCTTGTCAGAAAATCAAAATTAATAGAGATCAGGGTCCCTGGATTGCTTTATGCTCAGTAATCTTGAATCTTAAATTATCTGTGAAAAGGAGTAAAAGCATTAAAACGGGCAAATGTAGAGTGGATTTTCATGTGCCACAATATTTTTTATAGCCATCAGTTTGCTCAACTTCTTCCTAATGGGGCTTTTCACAGTAACTTCATAGCAGTGTTAATGTCAGCCTACTATTAAAAAAACATGATGCTTACTCTTGCCCTTATCCCTAGCAAAACCATTAATGCTAACATGGAACCAGTTGGAACAAATATCTTGTTCTGTTGTAATTTCTATGCGTCTATGAAGAAAATGTGAGGAACTCATAGATTTCTTTGTCGCTAACATTGAGATCATCTATTCAGCTGTTTATGCTACTGCTCCCTCACCAGCCCCATGTGTCCCCCTCCCTCAGATTAGCTAGGGATTGAATAGGACACCAAAAATGCAAACAAGAGATGAAATTGTGTAGGTGGAATGATAAATCATCATTGGAGCAATGCCAAAGAAATTACAATAAACCGATTAAATGAAACAAGTAGAACATGCTTTAGTGCACTTTAAATAAGCCTATTGTGGAAACAGGGCAGGGAGTATATTTGAAACCCAACTACTGGTTCAGATATGCTTTTTACAGTTATGGGGGCAATATCCTAAAATTATGATGCTGTCAAAGGAATGTAACTGAATGTTATCTCCTTGTTTTTCTTCTGTGACAAACTCTGTTCACTGCTGTAGTACGTGGAAGGTGTTCTGTGAAAATGATCCATCAAACCTTGTCAAAGGTTCACAGGTGCCATTATGTACCCGTTGAAGGGCTTAAGGAATTGTGCAGAAATATTAATGCTGGCTTGGTTTCATTTGGATGATAATTCTGCAAACTACCCAGTTTGAGTGATGGGCTCA